>NC_090907.1:10619785-10990889 GCF_040956055.1 Brachionichthys hirsutus
AAGATCCCTTCTCTCGGCTGGCAGGCTGCAGGTTAGTGTATAGGAAATAAATGTAAACTCAAAGTTCAGTCAGAGGACAGGCTGGATGTTCTTTGGCCTGCTGGAAGGCCTCCTGTCGACCAAACTAACTCAGTTATTGAGACTTTTTTTTTTTTTCCTGTTTTCCTTAATTTGAACACAAACGTGAATTCCAATTTGCAACTTTTGCCTGCGTCAGAATGAAAATGCGAGTGAGAATAAAATCTATTGTCGTCAGGGATTACATTTGTGAGGTTAAAGACATTTTGCATTTAGTAATATCTTTGCCTGGAGGAGAGTTGAGATATTTTTAAGCCTATATATTTTGATTTCCTTCTATTCGTGGATTAACGGTTTTCTTCCTCCGTGGTTTATTCTAAATCAGGCAGAGATTATCCCCACAGACAGACTATCAGGGCATCTTCTGCAAACAGAAATAATACGTTTTCTTGTTTACATGTTGCATTTGCGGAAAAGCCGCCGGTTTTACGCACATCTTTTGTTGCAGAAAAAAAAAGTGACATTTTAAATGCAAAAGAAACGCACTCTGTCCACGGTGGACCGTCCAGTAGTCCCGGAGCCCGTGGCCCATCTCTGTCCCTGACGGCAACACAACCAGCTGCTCAGCAGAACGCGTTGAGAAACGCCGCCGCGAGGACAGGGAGGGACATGAGAATAAAGGCTGGAGGGATGAAAAGGTGTGAACGCGGAGAACGCGCTGGATGTTGCGCGCGTTGAAGCCTTATCGCTCTTTACTTGCAGCCAGGAACACATGTCCTGTTGAAGGGGGCGCTCCCCAGACGCCGGGGGGGCAGCTGGACTGGGACGGGCGGCCGTTTTGCATGAGAAGCAGCCCATATGCATGGGTGCTGGCCGGGGGGGGGGGGGGGGGGGGGGGGGGGGCTCCCAGACATTATCTTTAAAGCGCGCACATATTGAGCAGCAGGAAAAACTCTGTTTAGTTTGAGGACAAGGACAAATACAAGACCAGTGATTACAAATAGTAACTATTAAAAGTTACATTTAACTATATTACCCAGCAACAACGGAAGATTCATTCATTACTCCGTAGCTTCCCAACAGTGTATTTAATGTATTTATTTATTTTTTATCCTTTTGGCTAAAATTTATTTTGGTTGACCAAAGATTATCCAATGTTTCAATAATTAAGCATCAGATTTTTATTTGTATTTTGCGGGTTGATGGGAAATTACCGAAATTACGGCTCGCGGTGTTGCTCGAGTATTTAAAGTGGCTTTGGAGTGGGTCGGACGTCCCGAATGAATCGTCCGTGGGGTCTGGAGCTGTCAACTTGAGAGCCGCGTTGTCTTTCAGTTCCACGCTTCTAAAGAGAGGAGCGCCAAAGCGCTCAGCTGTTTGCCAACGAGAAATAGCCAATGGCGCAATATGTGCGCGCGTAATATTCTGGGACGCTGCACATGGCGCGCAGAAAAGAGGTGGCACATCCGATCCTCATCTATAAATAAGATATTGGAACAGAATTGATGCAGACACTTGTCTTAATGGATGATGCGTTCAAGTACAAAGCAGGCAGTTCAGACTGTTTATCGATGATGACGTTATTCTCACACAGCAACACAAACATGCGCAACTTTTCCTGGCGTTAAATAATAAGACGCGCGCCATGCAACGCGCCTCCCGCCTCGTTATCCTAAAGACGCCTCTGTATCTACCTGCTCAGATTCCTCCTTCACGCCCCCCCCCCCCCCCTCATGCCCAGAAGACACTTCGCTCCGCGGCTGAGAAGTGGCGTCTCCCCGCGGCTGCTTCCTCCAAACACATTCACGAACATATGACAGTTTGCAGGGAAATTCTTGACAATTGGTGTCTTGAGTGTGTGTGTGTGGCATAAATAGCAGGCAGAGCCCCTCGCTGGGTTATGATGGGGCGGCTTGATGGTTGCTGCCATGGGCGCAAAGCTGATTGGTCAGACCGCGGCCTGACGTCAGGAGGCTGGGAATAAGGCTGGGCTGGAGGCGTAGGAGCAAGACAGTGTACTGGAGACCCAGCGCATCCCAGCATATACAAACGGTCCCGGAGACTGAGGGCATCCCTGCATGTACGCTGAGCACAGCCGGAGCCTCCAGCGCATCCCAGCATCCTTTGCAACCACACGATAAACGTCCAGGACCATCGAGCAGCGCGACAGGGGACAACTATTTTACAAATCTTTTTTGGGTGTGACATTTTGGTTCTCGTCGGGTTTTGGACAGTGGATACGCTGCCATGTCAGAGTCCATTGATTTGTTCAGAGGCGCGCGCGTTTTGATCGCTGACAGCTCAGCCCTGAACGCATTTTATTAGGCGTCTCTCCCTCCACTGATTGGCTGATTGGCACACGACGCTCTTCAGCCGATGCGTAAGGACAACCGAACTGACTCTGAGTCCATCTGCAGTTGCGTGTTTTTGCCCCGCGGACCCTTTAAGGACTGATCTTGTTTTTTTATTTTTATTTTTTATTATTATTATTATTCCATATATTTTTCCTTTTGGTTTTTCCACCAGAGAGGAGGCGGGCGCCACCCCTTCCATTGTGGACGCTGATCCGTTTTCTGCATGCAGGGAGAAAACTCTGGTGACACCTGATCGACTGGCTTCTCCACGCGCATTGACCCGGGAGCTCCAGGCGAATCGGGGAGGGAGAAATCAGATATACCCAATCAATGCTCGGCCTGCGCTGCTGATCCTGTTTGTGTGAGCGCGCTTCATCTGTGGGGTTGCTGCCCAGCCGAAGCCATGGTCCACTGCGCCGGCTGCGAAAGGCCTATCCTGGACCGCTTTCTGCTCAACGTGCTGGACCGAGCCTGGCACGTCAAGTGCGTGCAGTGCTGCGAGTGTAAATGTAATTTGACTGAGAAATGTTTCTCTCGAGAGGGAAGACTCTACTGCAAAAACGATTTCTTTAGGTAAGCTTGGGGGGGGATGCGCGTGTGTTTATTTCCGCTATTCTTGTTTGTTTGCTTTTATGTCAGATAAAAAAAAAGATCACGAGTGCTTTCAGGAAATTATCCAGGCTAAAAATAAATAGGACAAAATAGGAGGAAATGTTGTTTCAAATTAGGCCGAAATCAATTCTATTTTAGGCCCAATATTATATTTGCAGATGTCGTGCGGATCAGATTTTTTGGTTTCCCGTGATTTGCAACTTATTAAAAAGTTGCGTGCTGTTTATTGAGCCTTCCTCTCACTATAAAATCATTTTTTATTAGAACCTACATTTTTTTCAAACACATAAAACAAAACAAAAGTAAGAAAATACCGATTGTGTTGGGGTTTTTTTTTTAATCATTAAAAGAGCTTGCGCGTATTTAGTGTTAGCGCGGAATCAGAAGTGAATTAGGAGACCTGTCCGTGCCTGTAGGCGTGAATGACGACGTGGAGGCGATAAGCTTTGATTAGCAGCGAGTAATTAAAAGCTTGTTAATTTGGATTCTTATGCAAAACAACAACAAAAGAGGGGCAGCGACATTAAACGCGTGTGCACTTGCTCTCAGCGGGGGGAGGGGGGGGGGGGGGGGGGCGTTGTGAGGAAATCGAGGAAATCACACTTTTTTGTTTGTTCTTTTTTTTTCTTTTCTTTTTTTTACGGCAGCCGGGGAAGCACACAGGATCAAACCCCGGCCAGAGGAGCCGCAGCCCGGTGTGTTTACTCAGCCTGACTGGGGAGGACGTGATAAGTGGATTTGAATAGTAAACTCGTTGAAAAGATCAAGTCCGGAGACAATGCAATCACAGACGCGCTGTCAACACGCAGCGGACAGCACTCAATACACGTTGTTAAGTCAATGGCAGGCTGCAATTTATTACAACAGAGCAGCTTGCTGGGCTAAAGCACGAGCAGAGGATGGAGACGGACTGAATTCAACATATAATAATAATCTTCTATTAACCCTTTATTGACAAACGGATCATATTTGATACACATGAACTTTCCGGATTTTTTAGACTTTTTCTTCAGAAGTTTGATTTCTTTTTTTCCCCCCGAAAAAGCTGATAGATACAAGCAAACACGTGCATCTGCATTTTACATGAAAACATTCCGGCTTTTGCAAAAGTTATATAAATTAGAGCACTTTTATTTATTTTTTAAATGTGTTTTTATTTTTTTACAAATTTGTCAGAAGGTTCAATTAAGACCTTATTTTCCAGAAATTAGATTGTTCTGACGATTCCTTCATGGCGCGGGTTTTAAAGGGTTAAAAGCAAACTAATCACTGAAGTCAACCACATATATGCTTATACGCAATAAATAATTATATTCTGCCACAAAAAAACATTTAAATAGCTTCAAAATTTCCTTTCAGAATCAGAATAAGTTTATTGCGATTGTCAGTGAGGAACATCAGCAGAGCGCGACAGCAGCATACGATAAAAAGTTATTATTATTATTATTATTATTAACTATATTATTTAATATTGTTTAGTAACACGAAGCTCATAAAAACCGGTTTTAACTATAAATACATTTTATTCCCTTCATCAGATCCGCTCCCTTTATAGGCTTCTTTTCTGTATCCTATACGATGGGATGATAATAACAATAATTATTATTATTATTATCATTATTATTACTGTTTGAAGTCTCTAGAATGTTGTGTTTAATACCAGTGACCACATCACGTGGTCGGTGCTTAATATTTAAAACCACACATTCTTCTCTCTTTAATCCACCGACAAGTGACGTCACCAAGCAGCGTCTCACAGCGTGGATTATCTGGGCCGCCTTTTCGTCACACACAGCTGATGTTGTTATTTAAACTGTTAACTTCATTTTGCTAACATGAATCCCCCCCCCCCCCCCCCCCCCAGGCGTTTCGGTACAAAGTGCGGCGGCTGCTCGCAGGGCATCTCTCCCAACGACCTGGTGCGGCGAGCCCGCAGCAAAGTGTTTCACCTGAACTGCTTCACCTGCATGATGTGCAACAAGCAGCTCTCCACCGGCGAGGAGCTCTACATCATAGACGAGAACAAATTCGTTTGCAAAGACGATTACGTGAGCAGCGCCAGCGCGAAGGACGGCAGCCTCCTCTCAGGTAACGGGAGTGCGCGTTTCGTTTGCGTGCGAGGGGGTGTGGTGCGTTCAGGCCCGCGGTGGCTTCATCCTCTCCATGAGCAGAATTTAGAGTTAAACGAAAACAGCGCAGAATCCTCAGATAGTCACTTTAAGTAATTTATTTTTGTCTCGGAGCTGCTCAGGTTTTTATATTTGGATCTGTGATGTAAAAATATTAATTATTATCTTGTAATACTTGTATTAATATATATATATTCAGTTGTATTGTAGCTATGCTTTCCTTTGTTTGTTTTTGCCTATAATAAATCTGACTTGGCGCGTCTCCTCCCGGTGTCCCAGTAACGGCGTGCAGCGATCCCAGCTTGTCACCGGACTCTCAGGACCCGCTGCAGGACGACGTGGTCCTGAAGGACACGGAGATCGCCGCCCTGTCCGACAAAGAAACGGTGAACAACGAGAACGACGACCAGAACCTCGGGGGGAAGCGGCGCGGCCCGCGGACCACCATCAAGGCCAAGCAGCTGGAGACGCTGAAGGCGGCGTTCGCTGCCACCCCGAAGCCCACCAGGCACATCAGGGAGCAGCTGGCGCAGGAGACCGGCCTCAACATGAGGGTCATCCAGGTAGGGGTGCAGCTCGAATCCCCCCCCCCCCCACCCCCCCTCCCAGCCGTCACAGTCACGCGTCGCTCACCATTTCTTCCCTTATAAATAGAGACAAATTTGGCCCAGCTTTATTTAAATAATGAGACGCGACAAAATGAATGTTTAATCTTTAGTCCAATAATAAATCAGCACGCGTGTTTCTGTCTCGTAGATTATTATGGGATAGTATTCAGGGGACAGCAGGTTGAGCAGGTGCGCTCGCACCGCCTCTGTTTTATAGGGTGCCGCGCACCGATTAAAAGTGTGACGTATCAGTTTGCATTTTACGGTAAAATGTTCCTGCAGACTGCCACGACCGAGCAGCCCCCCCCCCCCCCCCCCCCTCCAGAGAGGCTCCACCCCCCTCCTCTCAAACTGAGCGGTCACATTGAATTCATTGAGATTGGCCAACGGACGAGGTTGATTTGGAAACGGGCAATTTATATGGGTATTTCTGTTTCTTGGCGCTCACACGGGGCAAAGTCGCCAACTGGCGCTGGGCTGCTGGGAGCGCTGGGAGCGCTGGGAGAGCTGGGAGTCCTGCCACAGCACTGCCAGCACCACATTTAGCCATGCTGGGAGCGTTCAGTCGAGTGGAAACACAGAACTCTGTTTAAAGCGTCTTCAGGTCGTCACTTCACAACTCTGAATTTTATTAGGCCAAGTTAAA
Source organism: Brachionichthys hirsutus (assembly GCF_040956055.1). NCBI lineage: Eukaryota > Metazoa > Chordata > Actinopteri > Lophiiformes > Brachionichthyidae > Brachionichthys > Brachionichthys hirsutus. The sequence goes on from NC_090907.1 coordinate 10,626,153, forward strand.
CGAAGAGCAACACCACATGGCGTTATAATAACAATAAGAATAAGGAGAATAATAAGAATAAAAGTGGAATAAAATTATGATTAATAATAATAGTACTAGTAGTAGCATTAATAATAAGAATAATACGAATAATACAAATAAAAGTGGAATAAAATTATGATTAATAATAGTAGTAGGAGTAGTAGCAGTAATAATAATAATAATAATAATAATAATAATAATAATACGAATAATACGAATACAAGTGGAATAACATTATTAATAATAACAATAGTAGTAGTAGCAATAATAATAAAAAGAATAAGAATAAGAATAAAAAATTAATAAAAATATTATTATTATTAATAGTAGCAATAATAATAACCATTATAATAATAATAGTGGAATAACAATAGTAGTAGTAGTAGTAATAATAATAATAATAGTAATAATAATAATATAATAATAATAATAATAATAATAATAATAATAGTTGTCCTGTTGTTACCAATGTATTACTAGTTTACATATTCATAGAGTTAATATTATTACAAAATAAGGAACACCCCAGGAACATAATGTAGGCTAACAAAACACCGACAGCTACTTTTGTCTTTCCTTTTATTGTGGATGAAACTTTGCCGCTGCAGGTAAAAAGCAGATGAATGGCGATAAAAGTGAAGAGGAGGCAGAGCCTGGAGAAATATCTTCCATTCATGAGCCGAGGAGCGTAATTAAAGGAAGCTGGCCTATAGATTAGGAAATGATAACCTCCCCGAGCCTGGTAATATATTGGTAACAACCCTCCTATTAAGCATTAATTGGAGATTTGAAGCCCCCGCTGCTGCAGCCTCAGTCGGAGTAAATGGAGGGTTAAAGGATCATTAGGGAGGTTAGATGTGACTTTAGCTCCTGTGACGATAATTGGGCACATTCCACCCCGCCACAGCGCCGCGCGGTTTTAACGCACTGACCCATCACGCACGCCGAATAACGCGCACGGAGCTGTTATTTACTCTACGCGGCGCAGGTGCCAAGGTAAATATGACTCCTAATTACGCGGTCTTTGTGCGAGGCAGAATTTACACAGCGAGCTCCTGCTTGTGAAATCAATCCATAGCGCGCACGTTTCCGTTCGTCACTCCGGGCCTGGCGTCTGGCCCCGCCGCCTCCGTTCCTCGTCCGTCTCTCACACAGAATATTGACGCGCATGCAGTTAACATGGCATCAGCAGCCTATACTTCACGTTTGCCGTGTGACACAAGGTGACCCGCGTTTGATTGCGTGTGTGCGTCCAGGTCTGGTTCCAGAACCGACGGTCCAAAGAGAGGCGCATGAAGCAGCTGAGCGCGCTGGGGGCCCGGAGGCACGCGTTTTTCCGGAGCCCCAGGCGGATGAGGACGCTGGTCGACCGACTGGAGCCCGGGGAGCTCCTCCCCAACGGCCCGTTCTCCTACTACGGAGGTGAGCCGACGCTACAGTTTTTTGCGAATTCATCAAGTATTTGATTTTTTTTTTTATGTTGCTCATAAATCTTTTCTGATTTTCTATCAGATATTTGCTGTACTGTTGAAACAGCGAATCCTGTTTTAGTCTGCTCAGCGTTTCAATCAAGATAAGACAATCTTAAAAACACAACTATTTAATTTCCCTTTTTTTTGTCTCCTGATTACACGAAAAAATGCTCCTTAGTGCAGCTCCAATTCATTTAACACTTTGGCAACTTTGGTGTTTCTTGCCAAATAAAGCAGATTGATTTATGTCTCTGCTGTCTGTTTCAAGGCTTGAAAAAAATTAAATAAAAAGAGACTCCTTTAACTAAATAATTAACACAGTGCATGTAATTTAAGCATCTAAAAAAAAGCTTTTTTTTTAGATATATTTCTGGTTATTTTGCATATTCAGCACACAAATAGTACTTACAAAGGAAATGAATGATCTATTATTTAGTTTTGTAATGCAGTGAAATGAGTCCTCGTCTGTGATTCGATGCCTCACTCTTCCTGCGAATGCTTTGAAACACCTGATCCTTCTCAGAGGATTTCATTTGTTCTTTGTCCTTCCTGCTCAAGCCAAAGTCTAATAATATTCTGCTGAACGGAATAAAAAAAAGCGTCTCAGTAGGTAGAATTGCTGATGAAATGGCCTCCGTTGTAATTAATTTTGTGGACACATTGTTCTCCCCACCCAATTGCAGTTTTGATTTAAGTGTAATGTGCTCTGTGACTAATGTAGTACGGCGAGGGTCCCCCTCCACAAAAGTCAAGTTATGTAAAGTCAATGAATTCCTCTTTAGAATGATTTCCTCTGTTCTCAGCACTAACATTTTTCTTTTTCTCCATTTTTCTTCTTCTTCTTTTGGATTTGCAGATTATCAAAGTGAGTACTACGGCCCGGGAGGGAATTATGACTTCTTCCCTCAGGGGCCTCCGTCTTCACAGGCCCAGACCCCCGTTGATCTCCCTTTCGTGCCCTCCTCAGGCCCTACCGGCACCCCCCTTGGAAGTATGGACCACCCGCTGCCGGGCCACCACCCCTCCAGCGATGTGCAGCGCTTCTCCGATATCATGTCCCACCACCCCGGGGACTCTCCCAGCCCAGAGCCCGGCATCCCGGGGCCACTGCACAGCATCTCCTCGGAGGTGTTCGGCCCGAGCCCACCCTTTACCTCACTGTCGCTTAACGGCAGCGGATACAGCAACCACCTGTCCCACCCGCCCTCGGAAATGAACGAGGGCACCGTGTGGTAGCTTTTCCATGTAGAACGGACTTTACTGGTGAGACATTCTGCGATGGAGGTTCGGTGGTGTTGGGGCCCGGGGTCAAGATATAGGGACATGGATTTTGACAGGGTTAGGGAAACACCATTTCATTTTTTTCAGATTTATTTATATTAACTCAAGTTTAATTTGGTGATTTTTGTTTTGTCAGGAAAACATTTGGCATAATCGTATGCTCAAAAACATTGTTGTCAGTATTGTGTTGAAGTGTTTCAACTGCTTCTTTCACCGCACCCCCACCCCTGCATTCAAAACTGGACTTAAAAAACTGAAAGGAATGGGCAGGACTGCTGAATTGGTGCCTGCATGGGACCCCCCTGCCGCCCCCCCTGGCCCCCGTCAGCGGCTTGGCATAGTGAACAAACCCCTTTACAGCCACCGTTGGGGTAAGAAACAACACTTTTGAAATCTTGTAGTATGTCCCGAACACAAAAGCGTCATTAGCTACTGTTAAAGACTTGACTGGCTTCACAGAGAGGGAATAAAGGGGCGGAGGGTTAGGGGGGGTTGACCTGGGAGGGCCGAGCAGCATTCAGACGACGTTGGAGGCGCTAGACTTGTCCCTTGTATTTATTCAGATGCTCCTCAGACCTCTTTGCCTCTCAAGGCTCTGCCATATTGACACTTCACCTTTTTGACCCTTTGTTTCCGAAGGCCGGAGGAAATAACCATCTTCTCCGCCGTCTGGACTGTTTGTTTCTTCTTCTTTTTTTTCTTTTCTTGGTTTCGGAAATTTTCACCAAATCTGAAGAAGGCTGCCTTCAAAAGGCAAACGGTAACAAACCCTGTACGGACTGCAAACCCTTTATTTTAAAACGGAAGTGAACTTGAAATGTCAAAATGAAGTCTACCTTCTAAAAATCTTCTCGTGGGGGTTCTAAAGGGACTTAGAACAGTCAACTGTTTACGTAATCGCTCTAATTCAGGAGTCCAGAAGTCTCGAACACCATGTTTCAGAACCGCTCGATCCACATAAAAATGTTCCAAGCAACCAACCAAACTTTTGTATTGATTTCATTTATATTGTATGGAGATGAAAACGCATTTGCTGGGGTTGTGGTTCACTGTGCTAGTTTGTACAAGATGTTGTTTACAAAAAAAAGCAAAATAAAAGAGTAAAAAAAAGTAGACATTTGCCAAATAAAACAAAAAAAAACCAATAGCACAAATACTGTTAAAGTGCTTTGCACCGTCATCTGCAGAATGTGTTGAGACAAAATCTAAGTGTTGAAAGGAGGAATTGACTTCATTTTTTTTTAGTCTGCTGACGATGCAGTCATGAAATTGTTAATATTACATACTTAGACAGGTTTTATTTTTGTGTCTTCAAAGGAGAAAAATTCAAGCTATTAAAAACTGATGGTCAAATATGCAGCGAGTCGCTGCAACAACCTCCCTTTGAATATCGAGCCCCTGCGGTATGTCTTTTATTGTTCCAATAAACCCAAGCTTATGTGACCTCCAGTGCATACTAGACCATTCACTGTACAAATACAACATGTTGACAATAATGTGTTTCTAATAAAACCAGAAAATATACTTATGAACACATTTTCTTTGGCGCAGCTATACCTGCCGGTACCCATTCCATGTCGGCGCCGCTGCATCGCAGGGCTCAAGCCTCTTGTCTCCACCTCTAATGTTCCATTCTCTCAGGGTTGAGATGATGACAGCTGAAAATCTGTTGATAGTGATGAACGAAATCCAGAAACATTAAATACAATTGAAGCTGCTCCGTGTTTCTAAACTGTCGGTGGAGGAGTTTCTCCTCCCGGCGTTGGGATGGCTCGAGGAGCAGCTCATAGACAAACAGGACAGGCGTCGAAACAGCAGCAACTTTTCTGCTGATTTCACTTCTCTTCCATTTGGAGTAATATTTTTCCAGTGGCTCGTTCTAGCCGACACAAGGGAAGGGGGCAAATTCATGACTTGTCCTGATGCCACTTCTTTCCCCGACCATTTTGGCTGCAGCCTCGGTATCCTCTCGTCATTTACTGGAGGTCGTCAACTAATCATAAGCAGTTAGTTGTGCAACTGTGAAGGGCAATGATGGAATTGGCGTGACCGCAGCTCGCCTGCTTGTTATGCTTTTGTTAGCTCGCCCCTACATTGTTATTCCCTGCAAGCTTACACTTAGCGCTGCGGCCTGGCGGCAGGGTGGGACTCCTCCTAATTTATGCCACTGGACATAGGAATGATCCAGATACCCTAAGACTGACACGTGACTCTGAAAAACTGTTTATGCTTCGAGAGAAATGAATAATCAGGATTGTGAATCCGCGGATCCTTTTTCTCCCATGTGCAGTTGGGCTCATATGCAATCCCTGGTTTCTCCCCCTGCCTGCACTCTAATCCACCATGAATTAATCATGGTGCTGAGAGCTAACCAAGCTCGGGGAGGTGGGGTGGAGGGCCTAGCGGAGGATATAGCTCTCTGCTGAGCTTCTGGATTAGCCCCCCCCCCCCGTGCTAACACCACGCACCGGCAACTGACCGCCCCTGAGGCCACGGTTCTTTAAATTCAAATCTGCCATTGATCACCCATCAGCTGTTGGTGCAAACTGACCTTGTAGTCGAGCGCTGGACAAATAAAACAACTCTGAATGGGCTTTAAATGACAGTTTAAATCTCCACGTCAGGACGTTAGAGCAGCCCCCCCCGGGATCAAAGTCAGTCTACTGTATGTGAACGCGTGATTGCTTAGAGGGACATTATGGTTACAACAGGGGCCAAAATATTGAGTCAATAGGAGGACCGGGCCCAGCAGGCGGTGACGTTCTAAATGAGAGGGGCTGCTTTTAGAGCCCCCTCCAGATGAGAAGCGTTGGGCTGCTAGCTTTAAATGCAGAGCGGCTCTGCTGGAGGCCTACCCTCGCGTTGCACCGAGTTGCACCGAGCTGCAGCTCGCAGGCGTGCCGCCGCTCCTCTCCTCCCCTCAAACAAACAGAAAATACCGTTAATCAATGGAGCGGCCTGGTTGGTCGCTGAGGCCCGGTTCCTGTCTCGATGCTCAGCGAGGAGGGGAGACACAGTCCGGTAGCAGCCTGATAAGCGACCCTCTGCTGACGAGCTGTTTGTCTTGCCACCTCACTACTCTTTACACTTCCTCCTTCCCCCGGAGGCACAAGGAGACGTTTAAGTCGCTGGACCATTTCCTTTACTAATCTAATGCACTGCAAGGAGTTTATCACTGGTTGTGGAGCAGTCTCTGACTAACACGGATACTCTGACCGACACCGGCAATCAAGACCATTAGAGGAACTGAACTACTTCTACCCAGTTCTGGTTGTTCCCCGGCTCAATCGCATGAGCTGGTTTAGCCCTGACGAGCCCGCTTTCCAGAGAGACCAGTCCAAGCAGCAGCAGCAGCCCTTCTAAATGCCCTGATCATCGCCTGCCTGCTGCTTCAAGGGCCAGAAGAGTCCAGCCTGCCATACCGACCCAGGGTCACGATGACAAGACACACTCTGATTGGCTGCAAGTTACAAAATACATGTCGATGCAATTGTTGCCGCGGACAAAGATCAATATATAATATACATATTCACCCGTGAAAGATGTATGTCGGAGAAGACGCATGGATGCAGTGAGGGAGGTGTTGGGGAGGATGATGAAAAGGACAGGGTGAAGTGGAGAAGGTTGGGTTGCTGTGGGGACCCCTCATGAGACAAGGAGAAAGTACAGTCTGCGTAGTACTAGTAGTAGTAGTAGTTTTCTTTTCTAAATTCTTTTCTGCAGAGAATTTAATACAAATTAAAAATTATATCAATTATATCAATATATAAAAACTACATTGCTCAATGTGGATATTTAAGTAATTCAAAAGTAGATTTCATTCTCTGTTTTTATTATGTTTTACATATTTTTTGACAGGACTGATGTCCGCATACATGGCTTTTATTTTATTACGCTCATTCTTTCTCTGTTTAACGTCCTTCCTGTGCTTCAATGTGCAACGGCGGCCTGCGACAGAAATGTACACACACAAAAATAAAAGAATCTGTTTCCTTTCATCTCAACAAGCATGCAGGGCGGTTCGGAGGGAAGAGCACGGAAGCTGTAAAGGACAATATACACTCAGGGAGCCATCGGCAGCCCCTGTCTGAGCTCATGTCCTTGTGTGACCTTCTGGTGCAATCAGCTCATCTTGCTGTTCACTTTCACTCTCATTGCGTGACATCACCCTTTAACAGCCGACTCCGACCCAATCAGATTGGTCTGACAGGCAAATGCACCTGGTAAACAAAAGAGGCGTGGCTTGTTACACGACCCAGTCGTGTTCATGTTATATTTCACACGTAGGCATTGAAAAGTGCTTTAAAAACAGCACCTTTATAGATGAAGCTTTAAAGTTGAGTTACTGCAGATGTATGAACAACGTCAGTAGCTATCGCTATTGTTGTAGTTATTGATCTTGTATCAACACTGTGTTGTTAGCTATGAATTCTCCAATTAGCAAAAACATATTTGGTGCCATTGATCAGTCTCTTCCAAAATGAAGATGAAGGTATTTACAGATACTAATCTTGTCCACAAGGGGCGCCACAGTCAATAGAAAAATCCATTTGATTGTTGATGGGATTTTTCAGAGCAGCGATCCCACACTGCCAGCGGCTTGAGAGCATGTTGGACAATCTTTCGAGCCCAACACAAGATTGTGTTCTATTTCCATGAGAAAGAATGGACTCTTCCTTCATCGGAAAAGCACGTTTGTTTTTACGTTTTTACGTTCTTTCGTTATCAGCAGTCAAACAGGCTGGTTTCACCAAAAACACCAGTTTTTGATCAAACAAAGGAGAAAAGGGACTCTTTGTGAAAAGCTGTGTCAAACACTGACTCTGACACTAATATTGTTTGCTTTAGTGACACTTCAAATATCTTGACAGGAGCTTCCTTCTATAAAACAACAAAACCAACACAGAAGGGCGTTTGATGGTAAAATACTATAACTATGTTCAGCCTCTACATTTGATGAATGCATTTGTTATTTTCTGTCTGTCTGGCTGTCTGGTAGCAAGATAACTGAAAAACCTCTGGACAGATATTGATGAACTTTTCAGGAAATGTTGGGAATGTTATCAGGAACAGATCCAGAAGTGATCCGGGATTCTGGATCGCTTTTAAATGTTTGGTAACATTGCAGTCAATGGAGCTTCAAAATCTGTTCCTTATTATCTCCTTGATTATTGATCAATGTTTATGGAATTGTAGGGTGTGTGTGTGGGGGGGGGGGGTCTCTATCTCACCACCAACATTCATCTGGATCAGATCCAGAATGGAGTCAGTAACAAATATTACATGTTAACATTAAAACACCATTTATGGATTCAAAAATTTGTTAAAAATACACATCAACTTTGATTCAGTTTTACTCTTCATGGTTGGTGTTTAAAGATACCAAGAACAATCTAGAACCTCTTGGTGCTGATCCAGATCACCATGTGGACGGTGTAGATCCAGTTAGGAGAGGAACGAGCTGCTTGGAGGAGGTCTGTGCTCTCTGAGTGACTTTCTAGTTAAACTACAGCATAGTGTAATAATATTAAATTATAACCAAATGCAACATTTTCACAGCTTTTAATTTAGCTCAACCTAAGGTGAAAGTCGTGTTACCAGTTTCTTACCGACAAATGTTATAAATGGTTGTCAGTCGTTGCCGTTCCTCCTACACTGTTTCCATTCGGTGATGTGGTTAAAAGCCATAATTAGTTAATATATCAGCCTATACTGACCGTCTTCTTGCCTTAATTGTAGTTTACTCCAGAGAAAATGTCCCAAAGATACCTCTGTTTTGTTATTTGATCAATCTATTACAGAATGCCTTCGCTTCGGGTCGGTCTGTAACCCATTCTAGCACAATTTACATAAAGAAATTGCCCATGTAACACACAATGCGGTCAACCAGGGAGGGAAATATACTCGTCTAGCAAACTGGAAAGCACTAATTTCCCCCGGCAGGATGTCCTGATGGTTTGTGAGGTCCGTAGTCTGGCCTGATTAGCACAGCGCATGGACTGTGTCTGCACCATCTGACCCGCTGAGTGATATTCATTTGTCATTCACATATTGGGGACCAACTGCTGTGTTGTTGTTGTTGTTTTTTCGCTCCGGGCAACGTTTCCCCTGTCTTTTTTTCCATGAGTTTGTTTGTGTCTGATTGCACTGGCAATTTCCCTTCATTTTACAAGGAATCCACGCTTAAGTATGCTAGCTAGGTGTTTCAGTGAGCGCCCAGCATTTCATTTCTTTTTTATGAATGTTGTTTCAATATAGTGCCAGACATGCTCCTTTGCCGGTGCTACGGCATCGCTCGACTCTGCAGAGTAGATGCTCTGAATCGTTTTCATATTTCATCATTGTGTCGGTCGCCACAGCGTTCTATCGCAGCCCAGAGTCACGTTCACACACGAGTGTGTTAAACACAAAGTGTTCAGCAGCACAAGGGCTCCAGATGGAATCATGGAATCAGTCTGTCGACGTAAACGCCCTTTTGAATATAAAACTGCAAGCATATATTCCAGGCCCGAAACACAAACAGCAGCAAACAGCAGACACGTTGTTGTGCACATTTCAGCCTCGCACGCTGAGATCCCAAAACCACTCTGCCAGTCACCAACACTTGGTCTCATGAATCAGCAGCATTCTTAATGCTATACGAAGTAAGAGCCAGAGTTTGTGATTCTTCCACCAAATTCATTAAATTCACCAGAGCAAATCAATAAACATGGCCAATCAGCATCACAGAATTTTATTTGTTACGTGTTTAAAAAAATCACCCCTTTGAGAGAGGAAATGCGTCGCCCCAACCCTGCTTTAATCTGACACACACCACAAACACACACACATGCAAGAAGGCTTTCAGGTGACGTAAGTTAAGGTTGCATTCATACTCCTGCTAGTCCTGCATGACACCGGCATGTTGTTTCCCTCGTGCCACCCGACGGGTCATTGCCATCCTGCAGGTGGCGCTGTCACCTACTGTAGGCAGCATCAGCAGAGAGGCCTTACCCTGGGATCCATACTGAATGTCTGGCTGCTCTTTTTCTTTGTGTCTGTAACGGTATACAGTGGGCAGCACGGTGGCGGAGTGGGTAGCGCTGCCACCTCACAGCAAGAAGGTTCCGGGTTCGAATCCTATCCGTGAGCAGTTAGGGTTAGGGTTTTTTCTGCCTGGGTTTTCTCCAGGTTCCCCGGTTTCCTCCAAAAACATGCAATGCATGTGAACTGATTCATCCAGCTTGTCCGTCGTGTGTGAGGGTGTGTGTAGTCTGTGTGTCTCTGTGTGGCCCCGCGATGTGCTGGCGACACATCCGAGGTGTCCCCCGCCGCTCACCCACAGCAGGCTGGGACAGGACGCAGTAACTCCCGCGACCCGCAAAGTGGAAAAGCAGCAAGAAAATGAACGGGTGGGCGTCACACAGCAGAACCCACCACACCTCAGCATATCAGCGAAGTGGTGGTAGGTTGTTGATTCTTTTTAAAATAATCCAGTCTGGATTCTCAAACGGAGGCCTCGAGAACGGAGCTGCACCCCTCAGTCCTCGAACCCTGGGTCTGTAAGCAGTCGTTAGCATGAAGCTGGTCTAAGCAGCAATGGTGGGTACAGGAGGGACGACCCGTTAAATCCTCTTAGCGCTGATGCAGCCCTTATCTAGGGCGCTGGTTGCCATGGCTACCACATTATATGCTGGTTAATCATATACAGTGATTTCTTTAAGGTAGCTTCATTGACACTTTGGCTTTTTGCGACTCCACCTGAATGGTGAATGGTGTTCTTGCGTCTTCCAGAGCGAGCTCGGATGACACGAATCACGGGTTGCTACAGATTGGGATTAACTAACTTCAAACAGCTTTGATTGGGAATCTACAATTTGCTATATTTCTTACTTTTAAGACACAAAAATATGAACTAGGACAAGAAAACCCTAAAGACTGTAACGGTTTATATATTGTTCACACTTTATAGCGTCTCCTGCCCAAATGGGGTTTTCCTGCCAGTTTAGCATATTTTCTTTTTGGCATTATGGGAGTGTTTGAGGAAGTGGCTAAATGCACCAGCAAAGAAAGCCCTTATCACCCAAACACACTGTAACTCCAGCTGCAGGTACTCGCTGCCACGCCACTGCGCCCAACACACATGGCTATGCTGCTAATTAAAGCAATCCCATGCTTACCCTGGGAGGGAAATACCTGGATTAGAAGGAGATTTGCAACTCAAACCCGTGACATGGATGATCAATTATAGCCATTCAATTAATTCACTTAGGTGGGGGGGGGGGGGGGGTATTATACATGCACTAATCTGGGCACTGCGTCGTCGCTGTGTACTTATGAGTATTGAGCACTCTGTGTACACATATACTGATGAGAATGGGCTGGAAACCCATCCAGAGACAAGCAATAAACAAATGACATTTCCTGTTTGAGCTTCACGCCAATAGCGTCGGCGGATTACATCAATTATGAAAGGAACACCCTGATTGGCTGACAAGTGGAAAAACCTATAGACCAACTCTATTGAGATGACTGGGCAGAAACATACAAATGTATTCCTCCTGCAACAAGCTCCAAGAGGGGCTGTGTGAGCCTAAATTGGACAGACTCTGTTGTGCTTGGCAAAAGTGGAATAACCTATCAAACACTGTTATTAAGTGTGAGATGGACACTGAAGAAGGACCTCGGGTCAACAGTGCAGAGTGATGGAGAGAATGTGGGAAGGAAGTGAAGAATCGTGTGCAGGCAGGCTGGAACGGGTGGAGGAAAGTATCAGGTGTGCTCTGTGATATGAGAGTGTCAGCGAGGATGAAGGGAAAGGTCTACAGGACAGTGGTGAGGACAGCCGTGATGGACGGCTTAGAGACAGTGTCTCTGAGGAAAAGACAGGAGGCGGAGCTAGAAGTGGAGGAGATGAAGATGCTGAGGTTCTCCTTGGGAGTGACCAGGTTGGGTAGGATTAGAAATGAGACAATAAGAGGGACAGTGAAGGTTAGATGTTTTGGAGACAAGGTCAGAGAGGACAGACTTTGATGGTTTGGACATGTCCAGAGGAGAGACAGGGACTATATCGGTAGAAGGATGCTGAGGATGGAACTGCCAGAGAACAGGGCTAGAGGTCGACCCAGGAGAAGATACATGGACGTAGTGAGGGAGGACATGAGAGTGGCTGGTGTTGGGGAGGACGATGCAAAGGACAGGGTGAGGTGGAGAAGGTTGGGCTGCTGTGGCAACCCCTCAGGGGACAAGAAGAAAGTATAGTAGTAGTAGTAGTAGCTTTAAAAGTCCTATTTTATTGTATTCTTTTTTTGTCTATTACTGTTCTGCTTTATTTGGAGAGGTTTTAGTTTCATATCTTCTGAATCTACAAACGTTTATGTTCTCAGTTGTTGAGGGACGTTTTTCTCTGCCTACTCTCTGGTGGGGGGGACGGGAGGGAGTGGAGGACTATTACTCGAGCCACATATTGTGTTTAAGATGAGAAAAATTGGCCTGAATATTCCTGTTTAAAAAAAAAAAAAACATTCATTCCAATTAAAGCAAGCCTCTGCAAGTGCAGCCAAGCAGCTCTGTTATTCAATCCCATTAGAATGAGCGATGCAGCGGCATGCAACCATGCAGTTAACAGGAATTAAAACCATAGGCAAGATGACGGATTACGCGAGAATAGAGCTGGTGTCTCCGTGCGTGAGTGTGTGCGTGTGCATCAATGCACACAAACCCTTTTTTCTTGTTTTCAAATTTGTCAAAATTGCGCATATTGAATATTTTTCCCAACACGTACTTGAATATTAAATCCAAGTAGCTTAGGCCTCTGCTGTGGCATGGCTGCCGTGTACTTGTCAGTGTGTGCCAGCTGTAGTTACTGCATGATGTATGGCTTAGTTCTTGATGCATGTATGACAGTTGGCAGCCATTAATCATAGTTAGAAGATAGGAGCGAGCTCAGGGCCCCTTTGCTCACTCATGGGGGGGCTTTTTGGGGGGGTCCACGCTGCAGCAAGGATGAGGACATAGACAAACAAATGTCATTTATCTGTAGGGGAATACTACTTCGAAAGAAAGCATGACCTGTGACAACAGCGCCTGCAGTCCAGCGCTGTGCACAGACAAAGCAGCTTCATTCCTCCTTTCCAAAGTTTCCTTTGTTCTGCTGCCGAGCATCAGGTTTGTTCCAGATGTGTGGGTGTGCCAGTCAGAAGTGGGCGCACTGAGTGTGTCTGGTGTAACAGCATTGTTGTGACACACCCACCTTCACAGAGTAGGCTAACCATGCATTTAATTAGAAACAAAAGCTGGAAATAATTAATTAGGTGGCAATTCCCCCCTTTTCTTAGTTGCCAAAGTTTATAATGAAGTAGATAGGCAGCGAGAATTTTACTGGAAATTATTCATTAAAATTAAAAGTGAGGGGAGGCCAGTGTTTCCCTTCATTGTCCTGTGGTCTTTGCTTGGAATTTATTTTGTGTGTTTTTTTTTATTGATGCCTTTATTGATATGGTTCAATCCCCTTTGAGGTCAGGCCTAAATGCAGTTTGGAAACGTGTGTGCTAATGTTCTGAAATACACTTCTAACGTCATTTATGCCAATGAGCCCCAGTGATGTTGGTGAACCCGAGTGTGAGAAGGACTTTGATTGGAGGTAGTTTCAGGACCTGCAGGACTGTGATTGGCTGGTCTGCCAATCATGCACTGTCAACCATTATGCATAGAACAGCGAGCTCACAGTTTGAACTACAAGTCCAACAAGCCCCCCACCACCACTACCACCAACGTCACCAATGATACACAAGTGCAGTAAAATGTGTAGCGGCATGGTCAAGTAATAATGTACTCTGTATATTTATTACTGTACTTTCTGGTCCTGAACAAACAGGCTAGTAAATTTACTTGAAGTTGAAATAAAATTCACATTCCCTTATTCTGATTGCTCAATATTATATTAATGACAGAACAGAATCAGCTAAAGGAACCCACGCAGACACGGGGAGAACCCGGAGAGAACCCATGCAGACACGGTGAGAACCCAGAGAGAGAACCCGGAGAGAACCCATGGAGACACAGAGAGAACCTGGAGAGAACCCATGGAGACACAGAGAGAACCTGGAGAGAACCCACGTAGACAGAGAGAGAACCTGGAGAGAACCCATGTAGACACAGAGAGAACCCAGAGAGAACCCATGTCGACACAGAGAGAACATGCACAGAAAGGACCTCAAACCGAGATTAACGGATGAAGTGACACAAACTCATTTCAGTACCTAGATGCAGGAGAAAGGACACATTTACACTCCAATTAGTGCTCTTAAAGGCCGCCGCCGTATCAAATGCAGGAAGCCCCCCCCCCCCCCCCCCCCCTAATGAGTCATTGAACCATTGCTTCCAATGGGCCCTCTTCATCAACGTCATGTCCACTGAGTGCCTCAGTCACATTCAGATTGGCCCTCGGTCCACAGACATTGATAAAGGGTTGTGTGATGGGAGGCACGTGGGGTCCCCAGCTGGGCGGAGGCAGGCCAGTCGCTGTCCATCACTTCCCTGTGATTTGCATCCGCCCCAATCACTCCAGAGCGTTGATCAATGCAGAGTCAAAGTGAGCTTTCGTTCAGCATTAGAGGCTGCATTCCATTATGCTGCTCAGTAAAGCCAAGCCATGCTGGAGGGGGCTGATGGGGGGGGGGGGGGATGTGGCACCAATGAAACTAAACTAAAACTAAGGTTCATTTAAAAACCCCGAGGTCAGCTAAGTTTGTAGGGTTAGTCAACGTTAGCCTGACCCAAAGACAAAGGACTGGTTCTCAACAAGGTTCTCCACAAGGTTCTACACTTCTCTTGATTCTGTTATCAAAGATGGATTCATGATCTGATCTTCATCACAATGTCTGACATCAATATCAACATAAGCACAACAGGAACAAAGAGTTAATGTTACACACTTTAATTTACCACAGCTTTGTGGGTGTCATCTGTTAAAAACCTCCCTCCCTCTCCTTCTCTCTCTCTCTCTGTCCTCTCTCTCCTCTCTCTCTCTGCCTCCTCCACTCTCTCTTTCTCTGTCCCCCTCTCTCTCCTTTTCTCTCCCCCTCCCTCCCTCTCTCTCTCTCTCTCTCTCTCTCTCTCTCTCTTTCCACTTACCATGTTTTCTAAGTTATACAGTTCTGGTTGACGATTTACAGTAAAATTGCTTACAAATTGGAGTGATTTTTTTTTTTTTGCAGACCTGGCAGCTTTCAAGCCCTTCGCCCATTTGTCACTCGACATTTCCTTTTGTGTAACAGCTCGAGAATTAATTAGGCTATGTGGCGGCAAGTTTATGGTCATAATTTATGAGGAGATGAGATTCCTTGGACACCATCTCAGACCAATGTCGATTTATTATATTTATTACTATTCGGCTGTGTTTGTGTGTTTGTGTGTGTGTGTTTGTGTGTACACTGCGTTCCACTCGTGAATGAGGGAGCCCCCCATTAATAGCAGGAATTCACTCGCACTATTTGGGATTTGAGGCAGAAGAGACAGACTAACTGACACACGTAAACTAAAGGATCCTCAACTGTAATACATTTAAAAAGCATATTGGGCGTAAATATATGTGGACATAAACACATATTGCATGCGCATTTGTTTAAACAGCTGCACACATATATTGGTGATAGATCTGTTTGTGTGTGTGTGTGGACCTCTTTTATTCACAGAACTGAGATGCACCTCTGACATTCTGATATCAACTTGACTTCTCATTCATTCTACATCACTCATTCATTCATTAATTTACCCTTGCGTACCGGTACATTTCCCCCCACATTTCCACCTCTTTAAGCGCTTAACCTTTACAACAACAAAAAACTCATTAAGTACATGCAGAGACAGGGACAGGGACAGGGACAGGGACAGGGACAGGGAAGACCAGAGTCACACTGTTATTGCTTGTCTGCCACTGAACACTTGGTTACTTCCAGCCAGACCTGGTAGAGACAAACCTGTGGAGAGGATGAACTGGGACTGTGTACCAGAGGCACCTGTCTTGGACCCCCCCTGAATAATTTCTCATACGGGGTTCAATGGCAGAGGACAGGTATTTTAAGTGAGCCAAGATCAGAGCCTTGGATGCAGCTGTGAGGACGCATGAAAGGTGGCTTAGAAATGTCAATACTCTCCTGGAGCAGGGGACCAGCTGTAAAGTTTATCCATCTCGTCTACATCTGCTTCGTGGACTTGCCGGTGAGGAGAACGTTCAGTGTGAGGCCATAAAAATGACTTGGTAGATGATTTCAGGAGCAATGTCAGACCTAGCTTTTAGCATGGGCTAGGTCAGGCATGGGCAAACCCAAGCCCGGGGGCCATATGTTGGTCTTTTTAATCCGGCCCGCCAGACTTGTCCAAATTATATAATTAAATAAAATTGTATTATAATTAAACCTCATTCATTTGACCTTTTCCCTGTAATGCTACCTGTAAAAGGCCAAATCCTTTAATGCAATAGCTTTCATGTGTCATTTATATTAGCTCACACAAACACTCCATCCATCTGTTCTTGGTCCGGCCCATCTGTCAAATTTTAGAACCTATTGTGGCCCGTGAGTCAAAAGGTTTGCCCACCCCTGGGCTAGGTGCATTTCCAGGCTTCAGGCCATGTTTCAGTGAATTGTGGTGCCTTGTTCCTCATGCATGGCCTTAAAGTCTGGGAAGTGATGGAAACGATCAGGCTGCAGACACAAGTAGTTGGATCTGCACAGACGATTGGGTTCAGCCAAGAGCGAGAGATGGGGACCCTGCTGCGTTTTCGTGTCAAAGTCTCATACTTCAGGTGCATCATTTATGGGATCAGGTTCTCTTCTGGATGCCCTTGCGTTAAACTTCAAAAACGTTCCATCCATAACCCTTCAAGTGGACAAAAATATCAATTTTCTCGAAAGTATCCATGCAAGTCCACCGAAAGGTCACCGTCACAGGTGGCTGATTGTGCTGAAAATCATCCTTCAAGTGGACAAAAATGTCATTTAGCTATTTGCTAATGTCTCTATTTGTACTTTTTATTCTCTAAATCGGGTGACTCATACAGGGATTTTGACATTTTACCCAGAATGACACCGCCTCACAAAAAATCAACTCCCGTGAGAAGAAGCATTGTCTCTGAGGGGGTTTTGAATTTCTGAAATGAACAAAAATGTTCAGGGGTCTAACACAAGGGTAAAGAAACCGCAAATAAATGTAACAACCAGGTTCACAACTCTCATTTTCTCCATGCACGCTCAACTCCCCCAGCCTCCCTTACTCTCTTACTGGACGCTATCCATCCATCCATACGTACATACTGTACATCTTCTTTCACTGACCTTGCGTCAAGTCAGCGGCAGCATGATCTACGTATAGCTCTACTTTCGATTAACACTTCCAGAGGGAGGAATCCAAGAGTTGAAATAGTCGTACTAAATATCTCTCAGTGAATGGATGAAAGTTTCACCCTCATCGGTTCCAGCACTTCGGTTGGTAAGCAAACAGACTTGCAAACAAAGATCAGCACAGATCTAGTATCTCATTACAGTCCAGCTTTAAAATAATACAGTGATCCATCGACCTAGGGGGGGTCCACCTGCTGTCTTCTAGCTGCTCACGTCCAAGGTAAATGTCTTGCACAGACACAGACACACACACACACACACAAATGCTCTTAGAACTGTAGTAGGAGGTGTTTGGGATCAATTGTGGATAATTGGGTCTCCACGCGACATAATCTCACATTAGTCCAGCCAGCTGTGCAGCCAACATGCACGCTACCTGTTTCATGAGGACCGAGTTAATGTTCTGGCGCTGCCGTTTGTGTGTGTATATAATCTGGATATGAAAATGTAAACAGATAATATTCCTTTACCATATTTCCACTACTGTGTACATGTGAAGCTTCCCTGCAGTGCAGTCGGAGAACACACACATAAGGTTGTGTGTGTGGGCATCACCAACGCTACCTTTGCCGCTCCACATCTTCCACTGTAACACACACACACATAAAACCAGTCCAAACTTTTAAAAAAAAATGCTGCTCACACCAATTTTGTAATCAATGGCCACAGAAAATGGGATTCCTCCGGCCGCCGGCAATTAATACATTTGTGTCCTTTTTTAACACAAGTGAGCCGAGCTTGAAATTACCAATGACTGGCTCCTGCTCATTTCCATATTTATTGCAATGGAGGACAAGGTGGTGGAGGCGGCGACGGGGAGGTTGGGCGAGGGGGTGGGGGGGGTGGTACTGGGGAGGATGATTGATGTGGAGCTCGCCTCCTGCATTACAAACAGCCCATTATTGGGCAGAGAGAGGAGGATGAGAGAGAGAGAGAGAGAGGGAGAGAGAGAGAGGGAGAGGGAGGATGAAGAGCGGTCTAGCATACAGTTGATTAAAGTTGAAGACAGTGGGATCAGTCTGCACCAGAGGTTTCTGCCCCCCCACCACCACTCACTCCATATTTTGCAGAGAGCATGGCTGGGGCGGGAACTTTGAAGGCCTGCTTTAATGGATGTTGACAAGGAGTGGACCAACAAAAGTCCAAACCTGAGGATTTGCTTGAAAAGATTCAATCAGACATGTTTTCACTGCAATTAATTGGCAGACTCTGAGGGGGAGGGGCGTGGGGATGAAGGGATTGGAAACAGAGGTGTGAATGAGTGTGATTGTTCTGAGCACTCCCCCCCCCCCCCTCCCAACTATCCTCTCCCCCTTTTCCTTGCACACCCTCCCTGCTTCCCTCTGTCAATTTGAGCGATAGTTTGGAAATGTCCTTTGAATGATGCTAAAGAGCAAACTCTCCCACCCCCACACTTCCCTCCTCCTCCTCCTCCCAGTGAATTATGACTATTATTTCAGGGAGGTGGGATGTGGTGAGCCAGAGAGCAGGACTACGCCACTTTGATTGGATCTGACCTGCCTGTTCTTGTGTTAGACACACACACAGTGTGAGAGTGTGTGCATGAATGCAAAGTGTGAAGAGCCTAGACAACCATTTTCTGATCATAACACTGCTCAAGAGATAAAAGTAGTACTGCAGACAAGTTTTACCCCCCCCCCCCCCCCCCCCCCACACACACACACACACACACTGTAGACTATACATAACATGGAAATACTGTGTGACTGTACCTGTACTCTAACATTCTATCTAATAAATATATTCATCATCATCATCATACAAACGTCCAGACTCACACCAGGAGGATTGTTCTTGGTATTTTTACACACCAACCATGAAAGCTGATGTGTATTTTTAACAGATTTTTTTGAATCCATAAATGGGTTTTAATATTAATAATTAATTAATAATAATAATATTTCATATTAACTACCGATATGTAATATTTTTGTAATATTAAATATATTATTTTTTTCCTGACATCATTCTGGATCCGATCCAGATGAAATTCGGTGGTGACATAGAGACCCCCACCCTACATGACTGTGTCAAATTCCATAATCATCGGTCAATAATCAACCACAATATTGAGGAACAGCTTTTGAAGCTCCATTGACTGCAATGTTACTGAAAGTGATCCAGAATCCAGGGTCTCTTCCGGATCATCACCAGAATTTAGTCATCTGTTCCTGGTAAGATTCCAAACATTTCCTGAAAATTTCACCAGTCTTGAGTTATCTTGCTTTCCCAAACTGCAGTTTCTTACGTCCACCGCCTTTGACTCACAAAGTTTATTATGCTAATCCAGACATGACATAAATTCTCCAATAACATGTGCACTGCGATCTTATGCTCGCGGGGGGGTAGGGCTCCCAGACAGAGTGTGTGGCTCCTCGTCCCTCCTCCCAGCATGTATCTCCGCCTCTCCAAACTTCCGATCCTCCTCAGAAGTGTTGCAGCAAAGTCGGCTTTGGTTCGGGGGGAGGAGGAGTAAGAAGTGGAGCAGAGAGACTGCGCATACAGCAAATTGGCAGCTCCATCAAATTATGCTGGCATTAAGGGTGTTTGGAAGGGCGTAATCCAGACGCTCCTCCCTCCCTACAACATTCAACTTTTGTCGGCGTGAACGCCACATTTCATGCTCTGCCATTAATCTGTCGGCTTACAGGATGCAAGCGTTTCGAAGGTTTTGGCGGGGGGTACAGGAAATGGGGG
Organism: Brachionichthys hirsutus; assembly: GCF_040956055.1. Taxonomy (NCBI): domain Eukaryota; kingdom Metazoa; phylum Chordata; class Actinopteri; order Lophiiformes; family Brachionichthyidae; genus Brachionichthys; species Brachionichthys hirsutus. Next base: position 10,646,026 of record NC_090907.1, read on the forward strand.
GTTGGGCTGGTTAGTAATGAATTCTCTCTTGGCTTCGTGTTGGGAGGCAGGTAGCCGGTTCAAGAAATGTACCATTATCTTTAGTATTAACCTAAAGTTGGTGTGGCAGGACCAAGCATGTCTCACGTCTGTCTCGAACAAGGACGAAGGTGTCCAGGGGACGGGATCTTCTCCAGCGTGGAGTACTGTTCAGGAGAAAGAGCCAGTCACATTGGAGGATATTCTGCCCTCCTCTTCTGGGCTTGTAGACGCTCACAGTTGGAGTTAAGCAGGATCCCACCGTGATTTATCCGAGATGGAGTGCGCCGGGAATAAGTGAGCGCATGCAGTGTCTGAAGATCCTCGGGACACCCTGCTGACTTTGCTTACAGGATAGACCCGCTGGTGTTGGATTAGCAGCTGGTCGATCTATTGTCGCACCCAGAAAAGGACACCGCTTTGTCACTCATAACGTCACAGTCAAAAATGGATAAGCGGTTGAAAATGGATGGATGGTGTTGCTTGAAACCTTCACCGTTACCCTCCCATGTGCACTGCAGGGAGCGCTTGCTCTTAGCTGCACATATTACTGTGGCAGTGTGGATACACAATCAGCATTCTGCATCTCACAGAGACACATAAACTGATGATGTCATTGGAATGAATAATTATTTTAGAATAAAAATCTCTTTCTGTTCATGCCTCATAGGATGCACACGTTAGTGCTGAAAATGCTCGTCTTTAGAGTTTCTGTTCTGTGTTTCTGATGCCCTTCAGGTGCGGCCGAAGTCGAACCAGCAGGAGCCCAACGAGCCGCACCTGAAAGCGCTTACCAATCATCAGGTACTGCTTAAAGACCTGACTCCGCCCTCGGCTCCCTGCCACGTGGTGATTGTTCCAGCACGCATTCAGACCTGTTGCCTGCCTTTCTGTGTTCTTTGTGTTACCTTTTAAATGTAACCCCTCTGGTTTATGTCTCTGTATTTTTGGGTTCATACTCTAGTTTCACCGTCACACTTTAATTTGTATGCATGATGTGGATATCCAAATGAAGATCTACATATATCATAATGCAATTACAAAACTAATTTAAATTTTAATTGTGAAAGTGTTAATAATCCCACAGAGGTTTGACCCCAAGACTCTCAAACATTGAGACAGAAAAGCTAGATCATAAAGATATTGATAATAATAATGTTCAGTTATCTTATCGCTGTTGAACCATGAATTTGATCCTGATGTTTTGTTCCAGTTCATCTTATAGAAAACGAGATGCATATTTAACAGTTATACGCCATAACCTGCCCCCCCTGTAGCTATACATGCAGATCAGAGGATCAACCAAAGTCTTTAGAACATATTACCTGGATGCCGTCCATCAATTAAAGACAATCTGTCCGTGTGAATCATCGTCTGAAAGACCAACGCTTCAATTCTTGAAAACTTGTGTTCTAGAGTTATGTTTAATTGAATAAAATAAAATGTTCTTTCCTTCCTTTACTGGAAACGATGGTCGGCATGGTCCCGTCCTGGTAACCTGCTAACCCTGTATTGTCCTTTGACATCAGTGACTAACGCCCATGTCCTTCAGAGTCTCTGGTTGACCTGCATAGTGAGGTTGTCATTGGTGTCCAGTGGCTAAACATCCCTTGTGTTGTATAACTCAAGCGGTACAGCAGAGTAGAAGGCTCACCTGGAGCAGGTAAGACTGGGTTGCATTGCTCCCCCAGCAGTGGGAATGATGACTCTCTTCCACAGGATAGGAGACGATCACAACAAATGATAGTTTGCTGACTCATTGCCCTTTAATTTCTTCTTCCCCTGCTGCTCTCTCTTCATTACTCTGTCTCTATCAGCTTTTTCACCTTGACCTTCCTCCTCTACTGTATCGCTGTCACACACAGAGGTCTTCCCCGTTACTGCTAATGCTACCTTCTTGCACATCTGTGTTCAATTTATAAATGCACAAGTTTTCACATTTGAAAACCAGTCTCCTTTGGGTAGACTGGAATTAATCGTTTGTCTCTGCGGCAGCTTACTTTTCAGCAGCACAGAATAAAAGTTGAAAAAATGATGGCCTGCAAGCAAAATCACATTTGTTTCTTAACTGAGCTCTTTTGAACACTAGACATGAAAAGTAGAGAGGAGCAGAAAGTGATTTAATCTGCTTAGTGTGCAGACAACTGTGCTACCTACAAGGCTACATTTGGCTAGACAGCTGATTGGAGGCAGCTGACTGGGTCATCATTAGGGCATGGCCATACCAAGCTAACTGGCTCAGCAAAAAGTGAAGCTGTATGTCTCTCAGAAAATGTAGAGTTCTTGATTAACATATTCCAGTTTCACCAGATTCAGCCAATGACACATACCGGGAGACCAGACTTCTGAGGTTAGTCAAAAACACCTGGAAAAAGCAGGTTTGCCTTTGTGCTTTCCTCAGAATAAGCTGCTCATTCATTCTAAACTTGTTCCAAAGACTGGTTGCAAAACAAAAACGTGAATGTTAATGCTTTCTCTATTGTTATCACACCCGACACACTTAAAAGCTCTGGAGCCACAAAGCACAAGGCCTGGCATGATGACTAACTCCAGTAGCCACAGGATACTGTCACACTGAGTTGTCTTCCCTTGTCCTCGACTCCCAGCTCCCAACCACGGGCCCTGATTCATTACAAGCTGTGGCCAGGGTATTAAGATATGGCCGCATTAACAAAGTTGTCTCTGTATCTTAATTGAATCTACCCCCGCCAGAGCTGAATCTGGATTATGTTTACCTGAAATATAAGCGGCTCGGTAGACAGAACATGGCCTTACTGATAAAACAGTGGGTTGTCCCCCTCCCCAATCCTAATCCCCAACTGTAATTTGTTCCTCGATGGATGTAGCCACCTCGATGGGAACTCCTGATTGGGATCCATTCTAAAACCAGGGACAGCATTTGCAGGTAGGTTCATCCATTAAACAGTGTGTGCAATGTGTGTGTGTGTGGGGGGGGTATTTAAATAAACTGTGCATAGATCTGCCTCTCAACCATCTTAAACAATATTCAACACTCTGTGCAGCTTCCTTTGAATAAGAGATTTCTACCAGAGATCAGATGTTGAATAGTCACGCCCAGTACACAATCAATTCATGTCAGCATCCCCTAACCTGATCGCTAGCCAGGAAAGGAGCCAGCTAAGGGGTGCATTCTAGCTTGCAACCAATGCTCCACAACCCCCAACCCAACGGTCTGGCTTCAGACCAGAGACCTGCAATGGTATGGTAGTTCTGTGTGTGTGTGTGTGTGTGTGTGGACACAGACAAGTCACCATTGGGGGGTCTTGCATGAGCGATGACACCGAATGGTGACAAGGCAGAGGTCGAGGCTTTTGCCTTTTTGTCCTTCAAAAAGCGCCACCCTGAGCTCAGACGGACACCCTGTTGCGTTTGCTCCGGTGTTTTCGACGCATTGAATACAGCTCAGCTCTTGTTAATCACAAAGCAAGAGGGGAGAATGTGAGCTCGTGTTGTTGGGACGTTTCCGGACATTTTCTCTCCATCCATTGTGGAAAAACTTAAATCTGCTTCGGCTGTTAACGTTTGAGACAAAGTAAAAGCTAATACTGGAGAATGAAATGATTACCTCTGCCGAGGCGACGGTTATGTCATGTGTGTGGGGGGGGGGAGTTCATGGTTCTGACAGTACAGTGCATTTGTAGTGCACTCGTTATAAATGTAGGGGGGAGACAACTCCACAGGACAAGACTCAGCAGTCCATCTGCATCTGGAAGACACTCTGAGGACAGTAATGTCCAGGTGTTAGCCAGGGAAGAGAGGTTGTTTGAGAGAGGAGTTAAAGAAGACATTTTTGTCAAACTTCTGAGGAGTCATTAGCATTCACCTTATGAATGCCAATGACTCCTGGGGAGTCGTATTGCCTTTGTGGTTTTGGTCCTTTCTTTGTTTTTCCAACAGCAATGTAAGTATCTGGACTCTCTACTCGTCATTTAGAACTGAAGAACCTCTTAGATGAAGGTGAAACGTCTTCAACCAAACTGGAACAAGTTCAGTTGACTCTTCGTTTTTGTTCTTCACCTCGACCTGGATGACTGAGAAGCTACACAGACAAATCAGGACATCGTAATACTCTTAATAATTATCGTCGATCTCTATAAGTTCAGTGGAGTTTTATTTATATTGTAACAGATTACTTTGTGAGGTAGAAGAGGAAAACCTTAGCTGTGTGTGGCCTCACGTTTTGTTTCTTGCTTTGAGCCAGTTTGTAACAAGGTACGCACACACACACACGCAATCGCACACACACACACACACTCTGAACTCTGTCAACACACTCTTATCTCCAGCGGAGGACTTAAGACAGACAGCACACTACAGTAATTACCACCTCCCTCCCTCGTTTCAGTCTATAACCCCTCCCCCTCCAACTTCTCCTCTCATCCATCCAACTTACCTATCTTTCTTTTCTGCAACTCTCAGTGGGACGTCTTCATCATCATCTCTGTACCTACCCACACCCCCTCCTGCTGGCTAAGACTAAACCATGTGTAGCATCGCAGCTGGGATGTAGTCGACAGTCTGAAGCCCCCCCCCCCCCCCCCAGGGAGCTTCTTGGTGGAGTTGGCACACACTTCATGTGATGCCACCTCTCCTCAGGTGACAGCACTGCTTCCTCAGCAGTCGTGGCGCCCCCTCCTTTCCTTCCGCTTTCCCCTTCTGACACCAATTCCCCCTGCCCTGAAACAGATGCTCGGGATGGGGGCGGTGCCAGTCAGGGGGGTATATGGGTTAATTGGGGTAGTAGTGGGGGTTAATTTCAATTAAAACTTCAACTAATGGAGGTCAAGAAAGCATCTGCAAACACCTGATTAAAACAAATGGTCGTGCCAGTCAAAACTTTATCTTGGTCAGCCCCGGGCAGAGCGTCCCAGAGCGAGGAAAAGCGAATACAAAGGGGGGGAGCAGCCGAGAGAAAGTGACTAATTGGGGAACACCTGTTAACAACACATTTACAGGGAGATCAGCATTATGACTGTGTGCGTGCGTGTATCTACTTTAACATGTTTTAAGATCAGGCAATGGTTTCAAAGTGATGGTTATCATCTTATATATATATATATATGGTATATTGCAAACAAGATAAACAATGCCTCTGATTTGCCTCTAATAAATTGCTTATGGGGCGGCGCCGTGGCGTAGTGGTTAGCGCTGTCGCCTCACGGCAAGAAGGCTCCATGTTTGATTCCTTTCTGTGTGGAGTTTGTATGTTCTTCCCGTGTCTGCGTGGGTCCTCTCCGGTTTCCTCCCACCTACAAAGACATACAATTTAGATGAACTGATATCACTGCACATTGTCCGTAGGTTTGCGTGTGTGTGTGTGTGTGTGTCTTTCGTGTGGCCCTGCGATGACCTGCCAGCTCATCCGGAGTGTCCCTAACTAGGATGGGCTCCAGCAACACCCCCGACCCGCAAAGCAGAAAAGCGGCTGCAGATTCTGGTCTTCTCGTCTACAGGAACATGGATGGAAGTTGTTTGACGGGATTCTCATCATTCGGAAGCTAAAAGGTGCCAGTGAACTTCAGGAAAGAACATAAGTGAATATGTCGTAGTAACCAATCTAAGAATTAGCTTCTTAAATATTTCTGCCCATGCATGAATGGACGGTAACTGAGGAGGAGCTTGTTATCCTCTCTGTATCCAGGCTTGCTGCGCCTCCCTGCTGCCAACCTGCTTTGCCAGAAGTGCCACAGCAGCTTCCAACATCTGGCGGTTGGGCCTGGGGGAGGTGGCAGGGGACGGGACCCCCGCTGGGACAAAATGTGGTGCAGGGTTAAGCCACACATCCCTAATCACTTAGCCACTGTCTGGCAGGTTGAACCACCTCTTCCCTGGATCACTCATTTATCAGCACTGCAAGTGTTCTGTGCCGCCAGTCGGCCTCTTCTTACTGCCCCGCTGTGTTCTTCAATCTCATCCGCTCTACTGTAAGGGAAGATATATATCATTTACTGGGCATCTGAGACAATTGCCCGTCCATCATGTTGTCTGAAGGCGTTTTTACACCTGACCAAGCGGACTCGGTTCGATTGGGGAGCTGAAAGTCGCACCATTGGTGCATTTATCACTTGTTACGGTTTTGCTTTCACACTGTTTCTAAAGGGAACCGAACTTTCTGATCAGCATCACATGGTTGAAAGGGGCGCTTGTCGATTGGACAAAGTAGGAGGGGATGTCCCTCCCTCTCCCATGTCTATTTTGGTTTGGAGTGCCCGCTGTCCTAACTCTATCCAAGATAAACTGCGTAGAGCGTTACGACATACAGCTGCTCCTGTGTTTGTTCCGGTGAGCTTTCACACTGCATACAAACCGAACCAGGGTTCCCTTGCAAGCGAACCGAGACCCACGTTTCAGGCAGACCAGAGTTCTCTTGTTTGAGCCGCACCAGTGTTCGGATGAGCTTTCACACCTGCCCAAGCGAAGAAGACTGTCTGAGGAAATTAACTCTGGTGTGAAAGCGACTTTATATAATGACATGTCTTCTGCATGGATGACATTCTCAATGTCAACCCCCCCCCCCCCCCCAAAAAAAAAAAACATAATTTCAAAGTTTCATCAGTACAGTTTTCCCCAAGTAAATCCTGGATCCATCCCTTTATGTTCTTCAAAATTCCAAGTTTCATAAAATGCCCAGTGCTGAGTGCTCCCCGCAGACAAGGGGAGATCACGGAGTACACGTAAAACACTGAGTACATGGAGAACACGGCACCACAGTAGTACACATTTTAGGAGAAGTGACTGTGAAAACAGTTGCCTTATAAGGTAGTTGCTAAACACACACACACCCTTCAGACCCAAGGATTCTGCAAATCTTTGTGTTGTCCTCCCCATCGAGGCGTCCAATCCCTGCTTGAAGGACACACCCTCTCTGGCTGTGAGGTGATTCAGCATGTACTCCAGTATGAATGGGAGTACTGCTGCTGAGACGGTTGTGGTACCCTTCTTTACTGGGCTTCTCCTCACTCCTCTCTTCTGTCAATGACTTTCTTCATAACTTCTCCTCTTGCTTTCCTTTGTCCTCCACCTCCTGCTCTGCATCTTTGATCTGTTTCATGTTTGATTCTAACGCAGCGCCATTTTTTTTAAAGCTTTGTGTAAGTCATTAACTCCTTTTCATCTTCAGCTTCATGGCCTTATTATTTCTGCTGTGAATAGTCAACTGCCTTTCAAGTTCTACTTCTTTTTTCTTTTCCTGAAGATCACAGTTATGAATAATTTCACTTTTGAAATCTATTAATGTCTGTACTTGGTGGTTTATTGTCTGGTCACAGAGCTCAAAAACTGTCCTTCAAATGTTCCGCCTGAAGTACAACCTTTCAAACTTTCACATTTTACTTTTGGGGTTTTTGCTCATTTCTCATGCTTATCCACTCTCCTCATCTTACATGATGGTTCTTTTTCATTTAACTGTTTCTTTTTTGTATCATTGGATACTTTAAGTTGATCATTTAACCGTGTATTTATGTATGACACATATCAGATTATTGATTTTTAGTGTGAAACGTCTTCCATTTGATGCCAAAAATGCCATTGTTGGTTTAAGGCAAATTCAAATATAGATAAAGAGCGAGAACGAGGGAATGTCTGTGTGAGTTTTATTAAATGAGCTCAAAGAATATAAGTATTTCTTGAGAAATGTCAAACAAACTTTGGGAGGATCCCCACAGGAGATCAGTGTGGCTCTACTAAGCGTGTTCTCTAACATGGACATGATGTGCTACGTGAGAGACGACAGACGTCCTGGAGCCCCGAGTGGGGAAGAACACAGTGAGTCAAGGTTTCACAATAAAGTCGTTCAGCTGCAGAGGATGAGGCTATAAAAAACTGGATAAAAAAAGAAAGAAAATATAGTGGTGAATAAACATCACATACATGAGGTTCATTTCCACCTGGACAAGATAATATGGAAACGTATCATTAAACCCATTTGAGTGACAGCCATGGAAAAGAATTGGATTTCCATGGAAACCTTTGATGCCTTCCTGGAAACTGGACAGATTTAATCCTCTTTGTGACTTTAGAGCCATTCCTGTGTTGTACATTTTACTTGCCAGTGTGGACAGCAGATCTAAAGTGTTTGGTGATGTAATGGGACGAGTGATAAAGTGGTGGTTCACCTGGCAGCGAAGGCGTGGCTTGACATGGGGGGGTTAGATAAACACAGCCGCGGACAGGGTCGGCTGGTCCGAGCCTGATAATAAACTTGTAGTTGTCTCTTGGTCGTATTAAAAACCAGAACCGGGGAAAATGTAGTGAGACAGAAACACGGCAGGAGGAAGGTCGGAGGGGTGTGATACTGGTGACAGGGAGAGAGGGTGAGGAGGGACGTGAGAGGAGGAAGGAGAGGAAGGCTTCTGCTCTGGCAGAGCCGTCACTGTGAGTAGTTTTAACTGATGGGATTCCTGATCTGCGGCTCACCAATCATTATCACTTGTCACAACTGGACAACGTTAGCACAAACATACAGGGCCGGGAGACGGAGTAACACGGCTCTGCGCCGATGTCAGCATGATGAACTGCTGAGCCGGCGCTGAAGGCTGCATGCTGGCCAGTGGGAAGGCATAAAAGAAGCCATCTATCATCTTTTCATCGCCGATGCTTTCAGATAAATAAAGAAATACTTCCTGTTTTCATGTTCTAACGCATGATGGTCTGTCCACTGGCTGATGCAGCTTGACACATGTAGCATCACGCACGTAGCATCACAACTGGCATGACAAGCAAACGGCCTGAAACACAATTTATATTTAAAGTCAAGGAATGATACCTGCAATGAACATTATCCTATGTTTAATTGGTTAAAACTACTAAATCAACTCCATCAAGTGCACAAGGTGTGAATGTCAGCACTGACAGGTGTATTTGCATGTGCTGTGACGTGCCTGTCCAGGTCGTAGTCCGCCTCTCGCTCCATGTCTCTTGTGATAGGCTACAACTCTGCAAGGGTGTAGCAAATGGATGGATGGAACGAGACACGGCATCGGGCTAATGAACAGAACCATGCATGCAGGTACCAAACGATGCATAGCCTACTATAAGCCTGCTCAGATGAACCTGATAGGCCACCAGAAGGGAGGGATTATCGGTGAACTCACTGTCTGAGTAATTCAACCTTTAACTAGCAGGTGACTAACGTGTTAGCACCTGCTAGTCCACTCTGCCCAGTGCCTTCAGTTGCTCATGCACCAAAAATGGGCTTGACCCTCAACGTAAGAACAACTCAGATGATGTGTCATTTATAGACTGAGATGCTTTTAGAAATAACGACTTGATGTAGCTTCATCTTCATTCATCTAATGTTTTGTTAGCAAAGACATTTTGATCTCTGCTGACCCCCCCCCCCCCCCCCCCACACACACACACAGACACACCCAGCAAGACCCTCCACCCATTCCCCCCACAGTGCTACTAATCCCAACTGGAATCTCTCTGCTATATCTGCTGCTGCTTCACGTCTCCACCCTGACAGAGTGGTGATGGTGGCCGGAAATCTGCTCTCTGCGGTGGAGGCTTTAGCTGTGTGTGTGTGTGTGTGCGTGTGGTAGGCAGGAGTGGATGGGAGCATGTGTTAACAAGCCATCCAAGTGTAAATCTGTGCGATGCCAGCTGATACGGTAGGACGGGAGGGGCTTAGCTCCCATCATGCCTACCTGCTCACTGGTGCCATTCCGTCCTCCCTGTAGAGACACAGGACTCTGCCCTCTTATCTACCAGCGCTGTGGCACAGGTGGCGCTCAGTGTGGGTCGACACGCCAGCGTCCGCGGGTTTGTTGAACCTCAGGCGTGTGCGGCTGAGCCTCGACTTTGTGACAAAAAGGATAATCTCTATTCCTGGTGATTGTATTTGTGTCTGTGGTTGCTCTGGCATCCGGATATATCAGGCAATAATGTGCCCCATATTAATTCTGTAGTATTATACAGTACAGTGGAACCTCGGTTCTCGAACACAATGCTTTCCATAACATTATTTGAAAACCGAAACTATATTATATATTAGATAACACATACAAGTTTAAATATTAAAAAAACCAAAAGCATAATAAAGTTAATTTAACCCAACCCAACGCAGTGCAGCCTGTCCTGAGACTAGGAGCAAGCGTGTCCTGGGGGGGGGGGGGGGCAGTGAAGAGCCAATTATATGCTGGATGGGATCAGGATCATGGAGCAGGAACACAAACTATTTTTCACATTCAACAAGCATGTGTAGTTCCAGGCCAGCCCATCAGTGGGAGAGTGAGCTTGACAGTGAATGAGAGAGGGAGGTGTGTCAGCAACAACACAAATGACAGAAATAAAGTGCCGTTCTGACTGTTTCACCGTCATTCCCTTCTCAAGCACCAACAAACGCACCTTCACACGACTCCACAGGAAGGTGTGTGTGAACGCAGACACAACAAATCAGACGCGTGCGCGCACACACACACACACCTGCCCCCATCATTAGTTAAATATCTTCCTGCCCAGTGGAGCCCACTCCAGCAGTGACCCACATTTCTACCGTGGGCTTCAGCTCGTTTTCCCTCCACTACAGTGAAGCGACTGAACCGTGACCTGCCTTCGCACGACCAGCTCCGTAAATGTCATCCACGTGGCCGCTCATTCATTTCCCACAAAACAAATTCCCACAAAAGACAGACTGCTAAGTGTGTTTAAAAGGCAAAAGCAGCCAGAAAGAACCCTCTTATCCACCGCTCATTTCTCCCATGAGCGAGAGGTGCTCTTTTAATTTCCCTCTCTGAAAGGTCAGTCGGAATGTTCTCCATCTCCACTTTAATTGATTCTTTAAATGCAGCTCGTCTTGCGCGTGGGGAGTTGGAAAGGAAAGCCATAGAGGTGTTTGGCTACCTTTAGTCACGGTTAAAGACCTAAAATGGTTACCCATCGCTTCTTAATTGTATTGCTTGTGTGAAAATGTATGTTCCTGCAGGCTGGGGCCTGGATACGTGCTCCTCTGGCATATCAAAGCCTGGACACAATTTGCAAATGAAAAGAAAATTGCATTGCAAATTGCAAGTGAGCATGTTTTCTGATAAATCCATTGAAAATGGATCGTGTTAAATGTCTCTGATATCCATTGTTTTACCATTGGAGATGTTGTAATTAACTAAACAACTGGTACACACTGGTTCCTGTAGGAACCAGTGCAGCTGAAGGAAACCTTCAGAGCCTGGTCTTTCTCAGGCTGAAACCTTTCCTAATATCTGCCAAGGGGTGGTCAATGATGCAACCATAATTCTGTGGCAGAAAGCCTTTCTTGATAATTTGTCCATTCTCTCCCTTATGTCTCTTGGACTCTTCTTCTGCCAACTGCTTTTTTTTTGTACATGTTCATGATAAGTCTGCTACGTTCCACAGCGTTCAGTGCTTGGACCTATTCTGTTCACGCTGTATATGCTTCCGTTAGGTAACATTATTAAGAAACATAGCATAAATTTCCACTGCTATACAGACGATACACAATTATACCTGTCAGTTCAGCCAGACAAAGTTAATCAGTTGGTTAGACTTCAGACGTGCCTTAAGGACATTAACTCCTGGATGACCAAGAACTTCATGTTATTAAATCTCAATAAAACTGAGCCTAGGTTCTGTTCAAGGTTTCTGCCTGTTAAAGGGAAGTTTTTCCTTGCCTCCGTTTCCAAAGTGCTTGCTCTTGTGGGTCAAGTTGGGTTCTGTCTTTCCCTGCAGGTATTTCCCTGCTACTCCTGTAAAGTGCCTTGAGATGAGTTTCTGTTGTGATCTGGCGCTATATAAATAAAACTGAACTGAATTGAATTGAATTGTGTGTGTGTGTGTGTATGGTCTATCTTTAGCCTGCATTGCGTCTATTAAATGTTCAGTAGTAATCTCCCCCGCCTGTTTTTGGGCTCCCAAGTGTTTGTGAAAGATAATGGCCATTAATTTGCTTTATACTGTGTGTGAGAGGAGCATCTGGAGCATTAAGTCACACCAATAAAATGCATGTATAGACAATGGCGCGCTTAAATTTGACCATAAAACCGCATCTTCTTGAGCTTGCTTTGTCATCCAATGCTGAACGTTAGTGACGAGACAACTGGCCGCTGCCTTCTGTTTCGACATTAACTGCTTTCTCTCTCAATCTTTCTGGCAAATTATTCAGGCCAAGTGAAAGAGGATTTTTTTTTAAACCATCATTTAATAAAATAAAAAGTCCAAATGGTCGTTAGTGCAACATTTGATGACCAGAGTGCTGCTGCCTGTTGGACCTTGGCATTAGTTCTTTGGATTTGTCTCCATACAGGCAGTTCACTCTTAAATAAAACAGTTAAAGAGAAGATTTATTTTATATTTATCCAGATCAATAGAAAAGAATGATCTATGATTGTGGCACTTAGAGAGAGAAAGAGACCATCACTTTATAAGCTTATCTCTCACAGAATGTATTCATTTCAATGCCAAACAGAAGGCCATATCAGTTCAGTCCAGATAGCAGATACTCCTATAATACATGAAAACAATAAAGACGAGTGAAGAAACGGATCCAGGACGTCCCTTAATTTTTATTTTATAATCTTATTTCAACATTTAACTCCTAAACAAAATCACTTCTGTGGCATAGCTTGAACATTCAAGTAATAAATAAAATACTTTTTTCACTTTGGACTTGGACTAGTGCAACAGGAAATATTAATTAAATATGAATATTTAAAATAAAATTAATAGCAGCTCAATCGCCAGGTTCCGATTCCGATCGAGGTTCTGCCTGGGTCTCACCCAGTTCAGGACGGGTGAACCCGGTGAACGGTTGGCTGTTATAGACCAGATGGCGCTTTAGAAACCACATGTTCTCTAGTCTTTGAAGCTGGACGTTCCCAACTCCAGGTCAGCTTGATGTTAACGGGTAATGATGATTCACGTCTCCTTCTACAGCAGCAGATCTTAGGTTTCCTCATTCACTGTCCAGCACTCAGGTGACTCCCCAGGGTTGCTTGTGAGGCAGGCACCTGTTGAACAAGGAAATCCATGAGTGATGCTCCAAGCCAGTTAGCAGTCTAATGACATCCATCAGCTTTGGAGCCCCCCCCCCCCCCAGACAGGTTTACAGCGGACGATCCCTAAACGGGCCTCACAATACAAGAAGAAGCAAGCTGAAGGACTGAATGCTGGGATGCATAGCATAAGGGCCCCTTCAGGCAGGCCGCCCGAAACTCTGAGCGCTGCTAACATTAGTTGTCACCATGAGTTTGTTATTGGATATTGATTCCAGAATGCATGATGTGTGAATTAAAGTTGTTCGCATGAGTACCAAACCAGCCTTCAGATAGCTGTTGAATCTCAGGAGTTGAATGCTATTTTTTAGTCTGTTTCTCTGAGATGCCACAGCAGATGCCCCCCCCCCACCTACCCCCCAAATCCTCAACCATCCACCCACCCATCCAATCAGGACAGATTCTGTAGCTGTTATCTGCTGCCAGTGATTTGTAGAAACCCCGATCTGGCACCGTGGGGGGAGTCTGCTCAACAAATATGATCTATGACATACAAATGAGCTCTGTAATTTATTCATAAATCATCACGGCTGCCTTCGCTGGCAGGGCCTTTCCTAATTGTCTTTGATTAACAGCGGCGTGAGCGGGAGATCGGCGCGCGGCGCCGTTCAACTCCCCTTTTGTTCTCGGGTATAGTAATGCAGGCTTCCCAGGGAAATCATGTGTCAGAATGGAAAGAAAGCAGCGGCTCAGCTTGATGTCTACACGCTGGTGTGTGTGTGTTTTGGCACACTACTAATGCAAACTTCTATTTTGCAGCCTCCAATGTGAGAGCATGCAGAGAAGGATGTGTAAGCTTGATGGACACGCACACAATCTGTTCATTAGCACGTATGTAGCAGCAGAAGTGCTGATGTGAGCTAAAGCATACATGAAGACAAAACATTTCCACATATGAGTCTTAGGAGCTTCTCATGATGCACCTCTGAGGGAATTCCTGATTGGTACAAGTTAGAAATAATAGTCTGAACACAAACTCAATGCTTCATCTACTGCTGGCTAACTGCTGCGCCAGATGTTTAATTCTTTGATTACTGTAGGGACAGTCGTGCCATCAAAGGGTTCCAGGATACGGTTCCTCCTCTGTCCTCCAGAGATTTCTGCACTGGATGCACAGCTGACCGAGAAAGCAACTTTCAATACAGAGAAAAGGTCCAACTGAATGAAAGGAAGGTTGGTTGCCTGGTCAAATCCAAAACACAGATGGAGTGTAGGTCATTTGACAGCCTGACAGCAAAGCTACAGCTAACGTTAGCATGCACTGCACTAGTTCATAGAGAACTGATCCCGCTATTTTAACTCATTCAACGCCATCAACGGCTAAAGACGTTTTTTATAACCCAAACATTCACTGCCCACCCTGACTTTGAAATCTGCCTCTCTTCAACGGCCAATAACCCCGGAACGGAAAATGGTTGGAATGCACTTTTTTTCTCCTGATGAAAGAAGAGACTTTAATCTTTCATTTGATAGGTTTGGTGTTTGCATTGTCATAGTAAAGAATATTGTGTGGGGGCTTGGAAAATCGTGCAAAATCAGCGAAAACTGGGGCACTCAGCATATAGCTGAGCTGGCACTGAATGAGTTAAGTGACGCAGCGACGACAACAAGACAGGCAGATGATGCAAATACTTCTTCTTTGGATAAGGCAGACTGGATGCTACATGCTATCGGTGCACCGCTGCCCTCTACTGTTCACTATGAATGAGTTCATACTTTTGTTTTTATTCCGTGCTCGGATAATGAAACTTACGTTCTTCCTTTCCGTCCAGATGCCCATCTTGAGTAAACTGTGCAGATGAATAATGTCGTCAGCTGTTCCCCGCTCTTCCTCCGTTTGGACATGTCCCCTAAAAAGGTGCTGTTGGATGTCCTTGAAGGCGGAATCTGTAGCAACTGGACTTCTGTCGTTCCAGCTGCTTCAGCACCGACCTTAAAGGATCACCTTCAACGACCTGGATGAATGAGAATCGGTATTCGGTTGGGTACCAGTACTGGACTCAAGGTCAGAATGTTCAGAATGAAGACAACTATCTAGTCACAGTAATCCATGCTTCACAGAGACAAGAGGAGGTTTGGTTTGGGTTCATTCATCAATAGATCATTTACACATTATCAATC
This sequence comes from Brachionichthys hirsutus, assembly GCF_040956055.1. NCBI lineage: Eukaryota > Metazoa > Chordata > Actinopteri > Lophiiformes > Brachionichthyidae > Brachionichthys > Brachionichthys hirsutus. The sequence goes on from NC_090907.1 coordinate 10,661,193, forward strand.
ATTATTAGTACCTCATGCTGCCCACAGTGAGCAGTTTTTGAAACCTTGAGACAGTAGTGGAAACTCCCCAAGGAGTCTTACTGTGGGGGCGTCACAGACACCAGGACGGGACCCAACAGCACCCCCGCCACAGTGCACAAGACATGAGTAAAATATGCGTCAACATTTGTTGTTTCTGACTTGGCTGATAATGTTGTTGTTGTTGTAACACATTTTGTAATTATTCAAGCAGCGTTACTTTACTCCTTAAAATGAAATTGTGTTCCAAACTAGGGCATGGATTCAAAGACTGGATCTACGGAAAATGGTACTCGGGACTTTTTACGGGACACAACTTCATGTCTGGAAAAACACCCTTTGAACACTGATGGGATATATTTAGTAGAGGACTTCATAGTAAACGTTATTTAAATGTGACTTACTAGTGGATATAAAGCATCAAGACTCTCTTCTTTAGCCCTTTAATGACAGAAACGCTGCATTACAGCAGCAGCCAGACTTTACGTGTTTATATTACTGTAAAACAATATTGTAACCTCGCAGCCCAGCTTTTACAAGTTCTTATGGCATCTCATTAGATTTAATAGCATGTTGTTATGGGAGCAGCTGAAATGACAGCATCACCCACTCCACATGTGCAGCATGCATGTGAGTGGACTATGTGTCCACGTGATAAATTACACCTGCGTGACGACATTTTCAGAAGCATTTCTGATTGGTTTCATTTTTCTCAGGCTATTTAAAGCCTTTTTTAATAGCAATGGATCCCTCTATAAATCAAGTCAACACATTCAGATCATGGACATGTCCATTTCAGGAGACATGAATGCATGTTGAATAACGATTTGATCCACCTTCTCAGGTGTCTGTATAGCTTCCAGGTAAAACAGGCTGCGAAAATAAAATTACAACTTAAATAACTGACTAGGACAAAAATCACCAAACCACTAGCAAAAGGCCAAGCTTGAAACAGCAGCAACATAAAACCGTAGCAGGATGCCCTCCTCAGGGGGGAATCTACCTCTCGTGCTCAAACAGCTGTTTGGGGATAAAACAATAGATTAACACTTAAAACTCTGAGTTAAGAGGGGCTGGAAGGAGAGGGAGCAAACTACACATGGCTGCCTGAAATAAAAGTCAAGCCATCTGTCATTAGAACGAGGCTGTTGATTTGGCTCTGCAGAGGCGACAACTGGAACCACGCTGCCTTTACATTAGAATAAAGTGTTGATGCATGCACGGTGCCGAAGAGACCTGCTGGTCACACACTAAACCCGCCTGCTTTAAGCCTTTCACTAGCGGCCACTATCTGCAGGTATCACCTGTCCAAGGTTATTTGTTGGAGGGGAAGTTGAGGGTTATTCAGAGCAGACTCGGGCTTCAAATTAGGAATGAGTATTAGTAAGGTGAGAAAGGTTGGCGCCTTACAGTGAGCATGATTGATGTGGGCACAGCGGGGCGCCGCACGCTCACGCCGAGCGCTCGTTGACTGTAGCTGCAGCGTCAGGCAGGAAGAGGAAGCGAGTTGACCCCAGGGTCATCATGACAAAATGCTGAACAACGGCGGCGGAACGCTCTCTTGTTTGTGTCAGGGTTGTACACATGGACACAGAGACGGGGTCCTGCGGCCTGGTGTGAGTTGGATTCAGGTACTGAATGCATGCATGTTGTCATGATTTCACAGAGTTTGACTACAGCTGACTACATTGAGACACAACAGGGTTCCCAGAGAGGAACTGTGGTACTGCGTGAGGAAGTACGGTGTGGCAGAGAAGTATGTCAGAGTAGTTCAGGACATGTATGACAGTTGTACGACAGCAGTGAAGTGTACAGTAGGGGTGACAGGGGAGTTTGTGTGTGAAGATGGGATGCACCAGGGATCAGCTCTGATCCCCTTTTTGTTTACCATGTGATGGATAATCTAACAGATGAGGTGAGACGGGAAGCTCCTTTGAATATGATGTTTGCAGATGACATTGTGATCTGCAGTGAGAGCAGGAAGCAGGTAGAGGAGAATTTAGAGAAGTGGAGGTCTGCTCTAGAAAAGAGAGGAATGAAGGTGAGCAGGAGTAAAACAGAGTACATGTGTGTAAATGAGAAGGTCCCAGGGGGAACAGTGAAGTTACAAGGAATAGATGTAGCGAAAGTAGAGGACTTCAGGTACCTCAGGTCAACAGTGCAGAGTGATGGAGAGAATGTGGAAAGGAAGTGAAGAATTGTGTGCAGGCAGACTGGAATGGGTGGAGGAAAGTATCAGGTGTGCTCTGTGATAGGAGAGTGTCAGCGAGGATGAAGGGAAAGGTCTACAAGACAGTGGTGACGGCTTAGAGACAGTGTCTCTGAAGAAAAAACAGGAGGCGGAGCTAGAAGTGGAGGAGATGAAGATGCTGAGTTTCTCATTGGGAGTGACCAGGTTGGACAGGATTAGAAATAAGACAGAAATAAGAGACCAGACTTTGATGGTTTGGACATGTCCAGAGGAGAGACAGGGACTATATCGGTAGAAGGATGCTGAGGATGGAGCTGCCAGGGAACAGGGCTCGAGGTCGACCCAGGAGAAGATACATGGACGTAGTGAGGGAGGACATGAGAGTGGCTGGTGTTGGGGAGGACGATGCAAAGGACAGGATGAAGTGGAGAACTTTGATTTGCTGTGGTGACCCCTCACGGGGAAAGATGAAAGTACAGTAGTAGTAGTAGTAGTAGTATCTGACTCCATTGGGACACATCACTCAGGACGTAAAGTTGATACCCCCCAGACTCACATACTAATGTGTGGCAGAGTTGATTGAAGATAACCTTTGCTGTACATTTACTGTCTGTGCAATAATTGACTGGGTTGCATTGCAATTTACTTTAAACTGCAATGCAATCTGGGACAACACAAATTTACAGCCATTTTTTGTGATGCTCTTATTCACAACAAGCAGAAATTTCAGCACACAACTTTGCTTTTATTTAAAGCAATTTACTGCAAATATTAAAATGCAGTAAAGGTGGTGAAAAGAAAACCAAATAAAAATGAGAAGAGGACGCTTGAATGAATAGTCATAGATTTTGGAACGTGCCCACAAGAACTCTTTAAAGCATCAGCCTGCAACACCTGGCATTATCAATGCATGTGTAGTGTGTTTGGTGTGCGTGTGCATCCATGTCTCATGCATATGTTTCTGTGTCCTTCAGACAAAACTCAGCATGCTGTGCTGAGCTGGAATTTACGTTCTAGGGTGAAGTCAGAGGAGACAGACCCTGACCTCGACCCCAGTCACCCAGAACCGTGGCTGCAGCCTCATCTCCATAGGAATCAATAGACTACAGTAATAATGGTGATCTATGGGGACAACGTCAAAGAAGGCGCTGACCTTTCCAAGGTGGGGGTTGGGTGATGACCAACAAGCTCCGTGTGTCTGTCTGTGTGTGTGTGTGTGTGTGTGTGTGTGTGTGTGTGTGTGTGTTGAATAAATGTTTTGTCAGCTTAGATCTGCAAGACACTTAATTCTATGTGCACACAGTAGGTGGCCTGAATATGAAGCAAGCAGCCAGTCATGTAACTACAGAAGCTGCAGTCAGGCTTTCATTGACACAGGAAACAGGAAGCTTTAATGTTTTTAGCACTTAATTAAATGTACCAAATATTATATTTAAAAATATTTGTTCAATTTCAGCTCCATTTCTTTGAATTCCTATTTGAAATAAAAGGAACAGCGAAGGCATCACGTTTAGCTCCTGGTGTCGGAAGACCATTACGGAGCAGAACGACTGAAACACATCCTATCACTCCTATTTGACTCTGTAACATCCAGAGGAGAGTTTAAAATCCATAACCTCACGTACAAATTGTGATAGGACCGCTGAAACTTTAATTTTACCCTCAGAGGATGAGAGAGGACAGCAGAGGTGGAGGAACTGCAGCGGCGGGATCTAAAAGGTGCTTTAGAACGGAGAAGGCCAGTTTTCCTTTTCATGCTGACCTGGACAGAATTCTGGACCTTCATCACAAAGATGATGATAGGACATTCTACGTCCTGAAAAGATCTTCAGTGCTTTTCCAAAATAGCAGCGTGGAACCAAAACTGACCAATCAAAAGAATTCAACGTTGCGCTCTCTCTCTCTCTTGCTCTCTTTCTCACACACACACACACCAACCCTTCAGACAGCTTGCTCCAGAGGTTCCTCAACTCTTGCCTCCAGGCACCTGCTTGGCCCTCCCCCAGCCACAGGCCTCTCTCTGGGGTCATTATGGGCTCTGACATGCCCTGATGGCTCCATGAATGTTAATGCCCAGTGGAGGGAGTTGGGGGGTCCTTCCACACACATGTTCAAACACACACAATCCTGTTTTCATACAGTGTGTTTGCAGTCTGAGCAAAAACACACCAAAAGACCCAGCGAGTGGAAGTGAAAATGCAGTTACAAACTGTTATGCACACACACACACACCCTATCAGATCAGATATCACAGAGATGGCAGATAGCCTGTCCATGTCAAGCGGGCAGTCCCAGGTTTCGAGAAGATCCACATTGGTGGAGAAATGGAGGAAAGAGGATGAGGAGGATGAGGTGAAGATACCTCCTTTACCAACTCCTGCATCCTCCTCCTCTTGTTTCTAGCTCTGGTTATACCCTCATCACTGCTTAGCCTTCCTCCTCCTTGTCTACCTCAGTTTTCAGTCTACACCTTTACATCATCCTGGCATCTCCTCCTTCTCTCCTGCACTAAGGTTAACGCTTACAGTTTCAGGAGCACTGATTCCTGTCAAGCTCCTTCCAAACATCTCCTTCTTATTACCTGGTTCTGCACCCACTTATATGAACTCACAAATGTCAGTTCCAATTGTACCGTACCGCCCACACGTGATCAGTTTTTAGGATATAATATTTAGTGATTGATCAGGAGCAACCCAATGAGAAGGAGATGTGCACAACTCCAGTGAGAGGCTTTCCTCTAGATTAGCTAATAGTCTTCCCTCGGCCACCTGTTGGACTGTGGGAGGGGGGGGGGGGGGGGGTCCGAACCAATAAGATTGTTCGACCTATTCCTGTCTGCCGTACGGATTCCCTCACCCCAGTGAAGAACAGGACCCTGCAGGGCACCGCTCTCATCCACTCCACAAACACTTTGAACTGTTGCCATCAGGCAAGCGGTCCCGGAGCATCGGGGGGCAGAACCACGAGGCTGATTAAAAGCTTCGTCCCACAAGCTGTCAGGATGCGGAACACTTAATAATTCTGTATCAGGACCGTGAACACTTTATCACCGGTAACTTGCACCGTTCTATCTGCGCTGCGAGACTGTGTTAGTGTTTGCTGCTACGGATCCGTCGTGATGCTTCTGTTTTTGCGGGTTTCTTGTATTCATTTTTTTTTTATAGTATAGCGCTGCAGTTTTGAATTTTATTATTTGTTGTTGTTGCTATTTTATGTTTCATGTTGCACAATTGCACCAAGGAAAATTCCTAGTTTGTGAATTCTTTCACTGACAATGGCGAATAAACTGATTCTGTGTGTAGGTTCTGTGCGGCATATAGATGAGGGCATCGTCTACTGATATCCGGTTGGTAAGCGAACTGCAGAGCGTCCACGTGAGGAGCCACCGTGGTCCTGATGTGAGGGAGGATCAGCCTCGCTAACACTTTCATGATACGAGATGTGAGAACTACCCGTCTATAGTCCTTGTTGTCTTCTTGGGCAGAGGAACCAAGCATGATGTTCTCCAGGGCTTGGGGAACCTCTGTAGACCCAGGCTCATGATAAACACACAGTTCAGCCGAGCAGGTCTTCAGTAGCTTAGGACTGATCTTATCAGCTGCACTGCCTGGCTTTAGTTGGTCCAGCGCCCTTTTGACCTGAGCTGGAGAGAGGGTGATAGATGGTGATCCCGCTGGAGAAGAAGAGGAAGAGGAGTTTGGGCACCGAGCATATGGTAATTGGATGTGAGGAAAGTTGGAGGAGGGCTTGGACTGGTTAGAAGGTGGGATTGGGAGGACTAAGATTGAGTTGGGCAGTCAATTGTATTGAAAAAGCAGTTTAGATCATCGGCCAGTCTGATCCCCATCAGTACCATGTGAGGATAAAGCATGGATGAAACATGTAAAAATGAAGCTGGGTTGTAATTAGATGGAATAATGCTTTATTTGACAAAAACAAGCTGTTTTCTGACACAAAAAAATAAATGATGAGGAGATGAAGAAAGCATCACAGCTTGGAACAAAATGTCTGCAGATGTAACTGATAAAAATCCCAGTAAAATCTTTGCTTTTTTCTGGTGATCATTTCATTTCGAACATGTAACACGTAATACATGACGTGATGTATACATCACCACCCAGATCGATTTACTGATTCACTTCATCATCATGTGATTTACTTTCAGGAATGAATTTTCACACCATTAATGTATTTAAAATGTTCCGCCTGTTAGAACTATTGCTTTTTATTTTCTACCATGCTTCATCCTCCCATCCTATACTCATTTTACTCCTTCCTCCATGTCTTCCCATTCCTCTCCTCTTCCTTATATTCCCCTTTTCTTGCTCTCTGTTCCTTTTTTTTTTTTTTTTCTTTTATTATCAAAAATTTCATATTATTTACAATTTTACAATATATACAGTGATAAAAACTTGTGTCAGCAGTCCATACATGCATACTCATGCGTACTCCAAACCGGCACCGAAATCATAAAACCATAAACATAGCAAAACATAAGGGTGAGTAGGCACGAGGCCTCTCACCAAATCATAAACACATAAACTCAGGAAACATAATGGTGGACAGACACTTGGCCTCCCACCAAATCAAAACAAATCAATAAAACCAAACATCAGTAAGTCAGTCAAAATTAAATTTCAGTGCATCACCGTGCATTTGAACCAAAGTGCTCCCCTCAATAAACCCCTGCAGAAAGTCTTCGTGATCAATGTTCTTGTGTAGTGTCGTTACTGTCCTCCTCACCATGTTCCTGAATAACTTCCAGACGTCCGTTACATTATTTTCATAGTGGGCCAGATTCCTCCTGAATTTCACAGCATACCTTGCATGGCTCAAGACTAGGTTTAGCAAATTGATGTTCTCCCCCCTCTTTCTTCCCAGTCACTCCGAACAGTCACAACGCCTTCCACTCCATCTCCACCACATACCGTCCTCTCCAGCATCTGTCTGCTCTCTGTTCCAGTGTCTCTCCTTTCTCATTCATTCCCTCTTCGTCCTCCTCGCTCTTTTTGCATCCACTGTGCCCCCCCCCCCCTCGCATGCTCCTTTTCGTTGAGTATTCTGGAGAAGAGATGATCAGACGCTCCGCTGGAATAAGAATTCCTGCATTATTTGATCATCAGAGTTTATTGTAATCCTTGACCCTGGCCATGAATTTCAAACACAGATTGGGGATTAGGGCGCTTAGATGGCCTGTGTGTGTGTGTGTGTAGGTGTGTGTGTGTGTGTGTGTATCTCAATAGTATTTTAATGGAAAGGGCATACCTGTCCTGCAGTACGAATGTCCCAGAGTGTGTGTGATGGGGTATACAACGCACTTGTCTTTTTACGGTACGTGAGTCAGGGGGCAGATTAGTTTGAGTTGTGTTAATTCAAAATGTGCATGCGCAAACACACATGCGCACGCACACACACAACGTACAGACAAGCAACTTGCAGCTCTGATATTTGTCCCATGTGTATCTGTACTTCTTACTGCACACTGCCACCTACTGGTGAGATTGGATTCCCTCCGCTGAACACCTAAGTGTACGAGTGATTTCTTGGACACCATCTTCTGGGCAGATGATACCAAAATTACAGAGTCAAAATGTGTAAAAAAAAAAATTACATTTAAAATAAAGTGAATTGCAAAGAACCACCAGCAACCAGTGAATTTTAGCATTTATGAATGCTAATTTACCTCATTGTTAACAGCTAGCTGCAGAACTAATGTCTCGAGAAGACACAGGTCTGCAGCTAGCTGCTAGACACATTTATTTTCCATGAAATGAAAAATTGTCTTGTTGCGAAAGATAAACACAGTGATGGGCGGAGACTTATTTATTTTATGTATTTATTTTATTATTTCGATCATGTAAACAACAAAGAATAAAAATGATAAAACAATGGCGAATACACAGTTTGGGGATGTACCATGGGCGTGGTCCAGACCAGGAGACGAGCAGCAAGTAGCAGTTTGCAGCTCAATCAAACAATAACAAAATTAGTAATTGAAAATCCAAATTGGAGAGGCAGCTCAGTGTTTGGGACACTCTCCAACTGCAGGATGACATTTACCTCCATCTAACAGGGAAATGACTTAATGTCATGATAATACACTGGTGTGTGTAATGTTTTACTCTGACAACAGGTAGGTATTTTGGTGTCAGCTGGAGGCTTCCTTTGTCTCAGCTGGCATCATCAATGGTTTCGATCAATGTTTTATCCAAGTAGGATGATCAATGATTAATAGTTCATCTAAAGTAAATTTGAATTCGGTATTCACACCTATTCAAAATGATAGAATGGTCAATGTTCTTCTTCGACAAAATCGTTGTGGACCAACACCAACAGGCGGTAGGCTTCATGCACACACACACACACACACACACACCCTATTGACACATCCGACAAGCAATAGCAGGACTTCTTTATCAGCTTGTACACCAGTCTTTCTTTCCAATAGCTTTGACAGCTTTCCATTGAAGTGTGCATGACAGAGAGAAGGAGCGACAAACAAAGGGGAGAGGCAGTCTCTTTAGAATAACACACTTCCAGACCCAATAGTGCAACGGTAAGCTAATAGAGTGAAAGAAAAATCACCCCTACATGCATAGTGGCAGGCAACGGAAATTTCCTTGCAACCCCAATGACTGGCTATTAATAATTGGAGTAAGAGCGTAATGAGACCAGAATCCTCTAAAGGCAATTCTTCTTTTCTCTTCACTGATGTCCCCGCCCCCCCCCCCTCCGTTTTTTTTTTAAATCAAATGTGTGGAAAGAGTGAACGCACCTGTCTTCTTAGAAGTCAAATTTTGTCTCATCCTATCTTGATATTTGATGTTTTAGTTACGTCTCTTCCTTGTATTAAAGTGAATTGTTCCTCATTCATGGCATAAAATACGACGGCCACCATCATTCGTTATCTGTGGTTGAATTTAGATTCAGATTAGATTAGACGAGATGCTTTTTACGTGGGTTACAAGGTTCATAGAAATAGAATGATTACACAGATATGCATGCAGATAATCAGGCCTCGGTTTTACAGCTGCCTCTGGGCTGTTGGAATTCTGGAGCAATGGCTCCACACTCAATTTGTGTAAACCTGGTTTTTAATCAATTAAATTGTGTATATTTTGTCCCTTTTTATTCATGCCTGTTTTCAGGGATTTTTGCAAATTCCTTTAAAAAATCCTGAACTGACTGGTATGAGATTTTCTAGAGTTCTGGAGTGAATGCAGTAAATCAGGGAAAATAAATATATTGACCTACAGAGAGCAAAAACAAAACCTTCAAAAGTCCTGCATTTTTATTATTATTCTGTCTCCACTTTCTTGGTGGTGTTGCTCCCTCATTCCTTCCAAGCACTCTGCTGATTGCATTGATCTGATTAATGCTTATTATATAGGAGCCTTTATAGAAGGGACCATTTACACTTACCACAGGACTTTTGGTGAGACAGTGTGCAGCGTCTGTCTGGAGATTTATACACGCAAGTCAACAAGAAACTAGATCTGAAACAACACGGAGAACAAGCAGTAATGCAACGCTTCACTGGAGCTGCAGAGATTAGTCAATTAACTGAACATTTATAGCAACATTTTCGATAAATAATTAGATTTGAGCGAGTTTTGGTTTCTGATTTCTTTGCTTAATGATACTGTAAATTGAATCTGTTTTTGTAGTTTTGCCTTTTGGTCTAAGAAAACAAGAAAACTGAAGTTGTCATTTGAGCTTAATGAAATTGCAACATGCTTTATTGTTCTCTCCTTCTGGAGCTCCTGTTCTTGCTCTGTGCCCGATTCTCTTGAAACCAGAGCCACTAAAAGGGATGGAAAGCCTTCATGCCCCCAACCGGAGCGCTGTCAGTTTAAATCTCTGCATCTCAGGACTCTTGGGGTTTCACAAGCCCACGTGCTTTCATGTAATCCCTTATCCCAGGAACTTCAGAGCACTCATGAGAGCATGAAACCTTCATCAGACACCTACAAACTGAAGACACTGCTGTGCCATCTTGGGACTGAGAATCAGCGGTCATCGCCCAAGAAGGTAGGCATCCACCTGGTGGGGGTGGCATAGGTCTGGTAGGCAGAACTAGTCATCGCTGCTGCTTGCCTGTGTTTCATGCTGCCCATACTTGTCAATTAGCATAGCATGTCACAGGCTATCTTTGGGGGGACTCGCTGGCCCCCCGTGTCCTCAAGCACAACTTGTTGTATATTTGCATACGGTGTGTTGTGTAGTTCAGACTGGTGCGAGTCTTACATGTGGAGGTGAGGCTCTTCACTCAGAAAACTATGGTTATATAATAACCAAACTGGTTCTCCTTAATAACTGAGCTGCTACGCTTTTCCCAGTATCTGTATAAGGAGAGTAAAGAGTGTGTTGCAGTGATAAAACCATCTTAATGTATGAATGGACAAACAGTAGATGGGCAGATGTAGAAATGATGTTCTTCCTTAGAACTCCTCTAGAATGATGACAACAAAACTTGCAATGTCAGATTTATTCCAGGTGAATAACTTCCTCAGATTGATCAACAACATTTTTAATTGTGATTGTTTTAGATTGGTATTCGAGCTTTGGGGAAGTATTTACGAATCATTTAATAGACACACAGATCCATCTCCTTTCACTCATTAATATGAAATAAAATATGCTTCTGTTTTTCATTGTGGTGCTAAAATAGGAACGATGAAAATAAACCAAGACTGCTGACCTACACACGGCTCTTCAAAGAGAGACCATTGTGATCAACACTGCCATCTAGTGGAGGCACTGCTTTGAGGATGCTGACGCACACACACACGCACATTGGTGAGAGTACAGCCGTCCATTTCATAGGATTTTGTCCCTGGGAGTCATACAGCTTGCTAATGTTGGGACAATGGTCCTCAAAGCGTGGTCTCGTGGGGACATGATGCAGGTCCGATAGAAAGATGCCCCTGACAACGTCCCAAAATCGATCAATTCACGATTCTCTTCTTAATGTTTTTTTTTTTTTTTTTTCATTGTCTAACCGCTTAATCCGTTATCGGGTCGCGGGCCAAGCTGGAGCCAATCCCAGCAGTCAATGGGCGAGAGGCGGGGGACACCCTGGACAAGCCGCCAGTCCATCGCAGGGCAACATAGAGACGGACAATCAGCCACACACACACTCACACCTACGGGCAATTTAGCGTAACCAATCCTCCTAGGCTGCATGTCTTTGGTGGTGGGAGGAAGCCGGAGAACCCGGAGAGAACATGCAAACTCCTCACAGAATGGCCACAAGCCGGAGACGAACCTGCGACCACCTCGCTGTGAGGCAACAGTGCTTACCACTGCGCCACCGAGCCGCCCTTCCTAATTTTTGTGTTAAGTAAATCTTTATATAATAGTCCAACCTTTTCATTCTCTAAACCTGCGAGTTTATCATAGCGTCTTGAGGCGGGACAGTCCCAGGCAGGACAGTCCCAGGCAGGTGGCCGCACAGGATCCCCATGGATGGACGGCTCCTGCTTCTTGTTTTACTACAGCAGCCAATTAGAGCGTCACACCAGCGTGTCAATATCACAGCGCGATGGAACATTAATGCCCCACAAATATGCAAAGCTGCATTTTTAATTGCTGTGTGTGTGTGTGCACCGTATGCTTTCTGATTTGTGACTAACAGGGCGTGTGTGCTAATGATGTTGGGTGAACGACGGGGGGGGGCTTGTGCTGGTCTTCGGGGGCCGACAGGGCCCATTGGTTCTTCTGCCTCACACAGAGAGAGGGTGAAGGACAGAGCGACACCGAGGGAGACATCTTGAATCCAGATTCAGACAAGGGGGGGTACCTGAACCTGTGCCACTTAACTCCAGACATCAACATGTCTCATAGGTTTGCTGTGCAGAGGAGACAGAGGCGGGATCTGCCTGATCTGGCCCTCCAATCAGCTGGCTGAGTTACCTGGGTACCTGGAACTTCCCCCTCAGAGACCGACTGCAGCCTGATGCTGCTTATCATCATCTTTATGTTCAACAGTCGTTAACAGCTTCTCTTAACGTTTGCCAAGTGTATGAAATAAGAGTTCTGGTAGCGTAAAGATGTTGTATGAATCCTAGTGAAGAAGTGATTAGAAGCAGGTGTGATCCAGGTCAGGAAGGTGTTAATCCTGTTCAATTATGTTGTGAGAGCGTTCTGTATTTAATAATTGTGTATTTGTGAATTGTCATGTAAAGTCATGTATTCTGGTTTATCCTGTCCACATCCGCCGGGCGGGCGGGCATGCAGAGTGCTGGAAAGTAGGATCAAGTCACACAATTAAACAATCTGGCATCCGGGTTGATGACAGATTAGCTGCAGGTGTGCATGGGAGCACAGGTGAATGAGCTGATTGCTGGGAGAGGATCTGGAAAACATGAGAAGTTAATGCGGGGAAAAGCACAGGCCCGTCTCAAGCTGTGACATAATATGTAACTACGTGTATTTAAACAACAGAAAACACATAAACGTGTAAATAGTATGAAAACCAAAAGCATAATAAAGTTTATTTAACAATTCTGTATCATTTCCACCGTTTTGGCTGCGGTGTCTGGAGGGAGGGGTTATTACTCTGAAAGGGAGTCCTCCATTAAATGACTGGGTAACTGTCCTCCTGGGTTTTGTTCCTTCTCTTTCTCTTTAGTTTTCTTAAATAAAGTCCAAATCGTTGATTACTCCATCCCGTCCTGCAGCGAGATCCCAGAGACGGATTATCCCCGTGTCTGCCTGGGTTCTCCGGATTCTCTTCGGGTTCTCCCCGTGTCTGCCTGGGTTCTCTCCGGGTTCTCCAGATTCCTTCCGCCACTAAAAGCCTGCAACTTGAGTGAATTGGTGAGAATAAGAGACCGTAGATGTGACTGATTGTCTGTCTGTGTGTGGCCCTGCGATAAGCTGGCGGCTTGTCCAGGGTGTACCCGTCTCTTGTCCGTAGACTGCTGGGACAGGCTCCAGTAGATCACTCCTGGATTTCGGAATAAGCGGTGAAGAAAATGAATGAATGATATTCGATCTTCACATAATCCAGTAGAATTTATCTTGTGTTTCATATGAGATTGAAACAGACAATAGTATCTGATTTCTACATTTATAAGATGTTTTTATTTCACCATTTGTATTTTTCACGCTGTAAATTAACCCAGGTGTGATGAAGTCACCATACATACTGTACATAAATAACATGCATGCATCGTGGCTGTTCTTTCACCAGCTGCTGCTACTATAGTTTTGTGCTTGGAAAGTTTCCAATATTTCATCATCTTTTAGGTCTTTCATTGATATTTCTATAATAACTGCGTGATGATGGCACGTGCGTGCACGTGACGGTGCGCAGCACCCGCAGGGCTTCCCTCCTGGACTCATTTTCTACATCCTATATTTATATAATTTCAGAGTAAACATTTCCTTGCTCTGGTATATCCGAGCAGGTGTCTTACATCGGTGTGGGATGTCTGTGTGGGATGTCGCTGTGCCCTGCCAGTAGCATGACGACGCCCTTTAGAAGTGATTTGTCCCTTGGCTTATTGAGTCCATCTATTAGAGGATCAGAGTCTCACCTCGCAGACCTCTTCCTGTTCACGCTCACTCCCACACGGGTAAATGTCCTCCGTCCCATGCACGGACTTCAGCGACCTGGCTCCTCGTGTCCCGTCCTGACTTCATCGCTCCCTCCCTATTGTGCTGTGATATTTCTCTCCTGTTTAAAGGCCACAAAAGTCAAGCTTAAGAAAGACATTTCAATTTACTTACTGGCCTTTGGAAAGCGCCTCGGGTTCCGTTTGGATGCCGCGGCACAGTTAATGGAGTATATCTGTTAAATGGCAAGCGTAAGCTCCAGCATTGATCACGTCTGAGGGAGAAGATGGCAGCAGATGCAGCAGCAGGTACAGATGCGTTAGCCCTCTGTCAAAGGGAATGGAGACTTCAGGTGAGCGTGCATTATCCGTTTTACTGGAAGCATGTCATGCAACGGCCCCCACGCCGGCGGAAAACAAAGGGGTTTCCCTGCCCCTGCTGCTCTCATGCATGGGACCCAGAACAGCCAACTGTGACTGTTTCACTCAATGAATCATTTGAGAATGGCTGCAGGCGGCAAGCATCAATAATTTCAGAGGAAATGGCTTTAGAGTAAAGATTATCAGCATGAGAATATCTTGCTGTATTAAAAATCAGTGTTTTTTTTGCTTAAATGCTTTTGCTACCCTCGAGTCTGCTGACCCCTCAGTTGAAAAGCAACACGTTAATGGATTCACAGCAGAGCAGGCAGCAGCTCCTGAATCACTTTCCATATTTATGGAGGCCGGCAGCGGCCACAGGGAGGAGGCCACGAGGTCTCGGTGCCACGGAAGCCGCAGCAGTTACTGCAGCGTCTATACATGAAAACTCTGGACAGCCACACACGAGAGCACAGAGCGGCAAATCGTGTTCCACTAAATGCAACGAGTTCACACCCAAACTCCCCGACTTTGCTTTATGCATAAACACAAGCTAAAAGCAACCTTGTTGAAATGATGGTAGTATTTATCATGAATTATTGGTACTAGCTTTTTGTGATAAATAAAAATAAATCCAGATACTTAATAAAATAAATTCAGATACTTTGCCTTTGAACGGCAGACTTGACCGATGGACAGCAAACTAAGCCGTCCAGTTCTGCAAGACATGACTGGTCCATTGTGAAAGAGAAGCATGTCAGACGAGTTGAATCTTTAGGAGTGTATTGTGAACAAGGACTGCAACTATCGACGGAATGGGTGACACACGGCGGCCATGATAATTACAAACAGCAGCTGAGCCTCGGGAAGAAAAAAAATCAATGAATGCAAAGAATCACCTGCCAGAGATGCAATTATGTGCTGTCAAAATGTGTGTTGTGTATTTATGTGTAATGATATGCAAGCTGAATAAATATGAAGCGGGGTACAATACAATATGCAATATGCATAAATATATTTAAGGCATGTGATGATCATGTTTATTAACACTGACTGCAACCGTGTTTTCACAGTAAATACTTTAATTTTAGAGTTTAGACAATATTACCTTGCAAAGAAAAAGCTTTCATATGTTTCTCATGTCTGGTGATAAATCACCCAAACGCAGTCTTGAATCATCAGCGTAGCAGTGGAGGAACTAGAAACCCACTCAGAGAGCACAGACCTCCTCCAAGCAGCTCGTTCCCCTCCTAACTGGATCTACACCGTCCACATGGTGATCTGGATCAGCACCAAGAGGTTCTAGATTGTTCTTTGTATCTTTGTACACCAACCATGAAAAGTAAAAGTGAATTGAAGAAGAGTTGAATCCATAAATGGGTTTTAATGTTAAAATGTATTATTTGTTCCCTTCCTCATTCTGGATCAGAACCAGAAGACATTTTTCATGATAGTTCATATTGGACCCCTTTATGACTGTGATTTTTGGTGAGTGAACCGAATGCAGATTTTATAAGATATTATTGTATGAAAAAACCTCCATTATAAGTAAATCTAAAAATCCAGATTTGTTTTTCTTTTCTATCCAAACGGGTATCCGGATCGCTCTCAGAATCTAATGGGATCTAAGTTAGACATCCATATTTTTATTATTATCAAGGTCCATCCAGCAGTATTTCAGCCAGTGAGCTGCATCCAGTGAGCTGCATCCAGTGAGTTGCATCCAGTGAGCTGCATCCAGTGAGCTGCATCCAGTAAGCTGCACCCAGTGAGCTGCACCCAGTGAGCTGCACCCAGTGAGATGCAGCCAGTGAGCTGCACCCAGTGAGCTGCACCCAGTGAGCTGCACCCAATGAGCTGCATCCAGTGAGATGCACCCAGTGAGCTGCACCCAGTGAGCTGCACCCAGTGAGCTGCATCCAGTGAGCTGCATCCAGTGAGCTGCATCCAGTGAGCTGCATCCAGTGAACAGAGTTGACAAATAAATTAAATGATCAGAAAGTCAATTTAAAAAGTTAAAATCTCACAATGAAATCCTTCATCCTTAATTTTTTATTAATAAAAATTAAAGAAGTAAATAAGAAAAGAATAAATAAATCTCAATGTAGATTTTATAAATAAGAAACTATTGTTAATGTTAATTCAAACAACGCACATAGGTCAGTTCCGTATGGACTTTATGTATGTTTCAGCAAATAAAGATGAAACATACACCGATCTAAAGGGATAAGTGTTTTCTGATGCTGATCACTGATCACAAACTGATCAGTGGCAGGCTGTTTACTCATTGTTATATTTATTTTGTAGATTTAATGGGGGCAGATCATTCTTTGATTAGAATCCATGACACGTTCAGTGTCAAACATCTGCAGAGGTTCTCACGGTGATTGTTCTCGCTGTAACTGTGGGTTGCCTTCGTACGACAGTTTCCCTCTCTGGGGGAACATTTGAGAGGAAGTTTTGACTAAACTCACAGACCGTCTGGATAATATCCCAGCAGCGGCATTCGGAATGTCTCGGAGCGCATTTGTTCCTGCTGCTTCCGCCCTGCTCACTGGTCCTACGTCAGTTAGCCCCCAGGCCCGGGTGGGGTGCCACTGATCACCTACTCATGACTGCGCTGCACCCACGGGTGTCTGGGCAGCACCAGCCTGTTCCCATCTGAGACCAGCCAGTGTCAGGATGGTATCTCAACCATGAATAACAGGCAGCATAGGATGTGTGTGTGTGTGTCGCTACAATGGAACACGTCTGCTTTCTTTGATCTCTCTATCTTCCCCCTCTTTTTCACACACACACACACACAAGTAAGCGAGACTATCCAATAAAGCGTGCTCTAGCTAAAGAGGGGATGAGGGTGGCGCAGGGGCAAGCAAGGGGTGTAATTTCTTTCATACCCAACCCCATCCCCCACCCGACTTGACAATACTTGAAAAACAATGAGAGTGACCCAGTTGCAATTCCAATTAGTATTAGATATGCAACAGTTGAGATTAGAACGTGTCTCTTGTGTGTGTGTGTGTGTGTGTGCGGATGCTTAGCTGTGTCCCCCTGATGCCCTATCTCTCTACACTCCCCTCTTTTCCTGCAAAACACACACACACACACAGACACACACACACGTCTTTATCACAAACTGACACTTGGGTTGGTAATCAGAGCAGCGTGCACAACCCCTTCCCTCTCTCTCTCTCTCACACACACACACACACACACACACAGATAGCCTGTCCTGTCTGTCCGCTGAGGGAATATTTATTTCTAAAATAGCGCGTCTCTGCCCAACAGGACTGGAGGTTATTTTAATCAGCGGAGAGGGACTCGAGGAAGATAGGCTGCTGATGCTGTGTGTGTCGGTGTGTGTGTGTGTGTGTGTGTGTGTGTGTGTGTGTGTGTGAGCTGATTGAAACAACTAGCCTGCTTTCTTTGCCCAGACATTCTTTGAAATTACAGACGGTTCCTTCCTGTTTGGTTCAAACGATGATCAAACGCCTCATGTCTGATGATCAATACGGTTAACGGATTGGAATATTGGAAGTGGTCATTGTCTGCTCATTGATGTGAATGCAGCTGTCAATGCTGTTTGATTTTTGGCAATTGGCTTTGGCAAACTAAGACATCTACAAGTAATTGAAATTTTAATTTTATTTAATAAATGTTTCATTTTATTCTGACATTTGTAGTTGCTGCGTACTTTGCACATGTGACGTTCTGGCTAAACTACCCAACAGTGAAAGATGTGTGTGTGTGTGTGTGTGTGTGTGTGTGTGTGGTGTGGGGAGGGGATAATTAATGCATACTTCAAACATTTGAACTGGCATTTAATAAATGTGATGTTTGCTTGTTTTGAAAAGGTTTCACGTTTTGGTGACTTGTGAAAGAAAGCGGAACAAATATGAATTCCTGATGATTTAATATCAAACATGCATCTTCTGTTTTTGCCACAAAGGTGTCGAGAGGCTGCAAAAAGCATCAACGGAGTTTAACAGACATATAAGAATAAAAGACACTGGATTTAAAAAAAAATCCAAAAATTCACTCAACATGAAAAATTATCACCAAATGGAAAACAAATATTTCAGAAAAATGTACAAAAATGCCTGAAGCGTTAAATAAATAAATAATAATAATATAAGGTATTATTTTCCACTAAGGATACTGTACCATCTTATTATAATTTATATAATTTCCCTATAGGATTATTAAAGTATTCTGATTCTGATTGGTTTATAGAAGGTTAAAGGGGGGCAGCAGCAAAACATAATAATTAATTATAAATTACTATGATGCCCAGAGTGTCAAGACATGAATGAAGAATATGATATGCTAATCATTTTAGCCACTCCAAAGGTTTAAATGATAAAACAAAGGCCGGTAGTCTCTTTCACAGCAGGGTACCAGCCTTCTAAAGTCGCCTAAAGTGGCTTCATCGCTTGCTGTTTGGTAGAAAATGAAAGGCAGTTATGGCACCCATCCTGGATGTCAACCAGAGTTTTCCGACACCGCTGGCAGCGCTCTCTGCACCACATGATTTATCTGACGGGAGCTTGAACAATTCAAAATGAACCTCAACCAGAATCCAGGCCTGAAAGCATTCACCCCAAACACATGGGCTTCACCTCCATGCATCATTTAATCCCTCTGTCAGAGGTCAGAGGTCATCACAGCTGAACCCGACCTCCAGTGACATAGTTCTTAGCGTGAGTCCAGCAGTCAGACGGGTCCGCACTGCAGAACGTCGATCCACAGAGTCCAACGTCTTCCTCAACATTTACGTCTTTCAGCAGGATTCCTTCAACTGGTCCAACTGTCAAAAAGGCGTCACCCACACACACACACACACACACACACTGTCCATCAAAGAGCTGATGATGTCATCAAAAATCCCCTCCGTCCTCAGCAGCAAACTGCATCACATTTAACAACTGATCTGACATCAGACTTGTAACTGGTCCGCGACGAGTTCACTGTTTGACTTCTAGAACTTCCCGACTGCTCAGGCTCAGTGCAGTAAGACGACGGCCGCTAACGGCGCTCCCTGAATCTCATGACATCACTTCCAGACCAACGATGACAGTTTAGGGTCAAAGTGTTTGGCGATGTTCCTGTACAATGTAAGTCCATCACTTGGTCCCTCAAGAAATCAGATTAGACTCTCAAGTCATCCTCAGACCCTCAAAATCTCCCACAAATCTATACGTTCAATTGGAAGTGTCATCGTCCGGTCTTAGCCCGTGGCTAAGCTGTCCCCTCGCCAGCCGGACGCCGTCTCAAAGCGAGCGCTTAAGATGGCACCAGCTGCCCGCATGAGATGCTGAGAGGATAAATAGAGATGGGGAGGATTAGTTAGCAGTGCTGCAAGGATAGGATTCAAATTAGCGCCGGCTTCGCTCATACACATTCCCTTTTTTTGCACTCTCGTTTATGTACAAGGCTGATTGGCAAGGAAACTCTGATGCAGCGACATGGTCCATTTGGCTGCTAATGCGCATCTCATCGCTCAGAACCCTCGATGACAGAGCCCACTCTGCCCCCCTGCCCCTCTTCACCGCTGCACGTCTCTGTCAGATTACAGCCCGGACCTCGTCCGGACCTCATTTACATCTAATCATTCCATCTGGTTGTGCTTCTGGATCTCAGCAAGTCATTTCAGGGCACCTCGCATGCAGTTTAATGTAAACATGCAGATTTGCATTTGCGTTGAATGCATTAATGAGGGTGATGAGTCCGGGTGATGGCTATGATGAAGACTGGATGTATAGCTGAGATTCTATTCGGTGCCAGTGTTCAGGCGTTCACTTTGGGGGCCTCCATCAGCATAAGCAGCAGCGCCAGGAGCCCGGCCGCGGTAAGTGTGACACTTTGTTTAGCATTTTGATTGAATGTTATTCATGATTGGAAGACATTTCCCACCAATCTGAAACAGGGTTTGATGCCTCGAAGCCTTAATATGAGCCGACCTATTTACAGGAAATGTGCTCCTTTTTTTTATGGCATTAACAGGAAGCATGAATACACAACACACACCAAACACAACACACGCTAAACACACAACAGCCTGACACCAGGGCTTTAAATATCAGTACATAGACAAGACAAAGTCCTGTACATGAGTCCTGTATTTTAATTTCAGACTGAGATCTGCTTTAACCCTCCGGATGGAGGAACCGAACCGCGGTGATCTGTGTTCCAATCACAAACACAAAACTCAACTTCTGATTTCCAACATGAAACTAATATTTGTTATAAACAAAGTCACATCATAAACATTCTTGATATGCGTAGCGTTGATGAACCCTTCAGGCCTTTCCACACATTAGACGAGGAGGAAGGTTGTGTTCCACAGCCGAGGTCCATGTCATGTCTGGACTGTGTCTGCGACATAAATGTGGACGTCCTCACTCAAAGGAAAGTGTCTCTCTGCAAGATCCTCAGATTTCGGTCGAGTAATTTATTCATTGCTCTTGGAAATACTGGCATCTTGCTGGGAGCACATTCACCCTGCACACATTCACCCTGCACACATTCACCCTGCACACATTCACCCTGCACACATTCACCCTGCACACATTCACCCTGCACACATTCATCCTGCACACATTCACCCTGCACGCATTCACCCTGCACACATTCACCCTGCACACATTCACCCTGCACACATTCACCCTGCACACATTCACCCTGCACACATTCACCCTGCACACATTCACCCTGCACACATTCATCCTGCACACATTCATCCTGCACACATTCACCCTGCACCCATTCACCCTGCACACATTCATCCTGCACACATTCATCCTGCACACATTCACCCTGCACACGTTCACCCTGCACACATTCACCCTGCACACATTCACCCTGCACACATTCATCCTGCACACATTCACCCTGCACACATTCACCCTGCACACATTCACCCTGCACACATTCACCCTGCACACATGCACCCTGCACACATTCACCCTGCACACATTCACCCTGCACACATTCACCCTGCACACATTCACCCTGCACACGTTCATCAAGCACATATTCACCCTGCACACATTCACCCTGCACACATGCACCCTGCACACATTCACCCTGCACACATGCACCCTGCACACATTCACCCTGCACACATTCACCCTGCACACATTCACCCTGCACACATTCACCCTGCACACATTCACCCTGCACACATTCACCCTGCACACATTCACCCTGCACACATTCACCCTGCACACATTCATCCTGCACACATTCACCCTGCACACATTCACCCTGCACACATTCACCCTGCACACATTCATCCTGCACACATTCACCCTGCACACACAGGTTTTTATTTCTATTTAGGTTATTATGTATTTTATTTTTCACTGGTCACGCTCGACAGGATTTCCAGATGAATGGACGCGTGAGAAGGACGGGACAGTTTTGTACATCAGTCACAGACACAAGTGTGTATTTAATGCATCTGGATGCATCTGGATGCGACGAGTACCGAGTTGGGCTGACAGGGTCAGATTACGCAAAGTACAAGTACTAAACACTGCACAGAAACGGGTGCAAAAAAGTGTGTCAATAAACTAACCTGTAAATAAAAGGAAATAAAAATAAAATGCTTCAAATGTTTGATGAGCTAAAACAAATATGTCAATACTACAAAATAAAAGTACCATTGAAATACAGAGCACTGACAGGAAACGACTGAAGACACTCAGCGTGACTTCCTACATTCTGTTTCACTTGATCAGCTCTTAAATACAAGAACTGGTATCAGCCTGACTCCCGTTACGCCGTCACGGGGCCGTGAACACCTGACGCCCCGCATCACACGCAGACAAACAAACAAACAAACGAGCGAGACAACAAGACAGAAATGAAGCGTGACCACACGCTTGTGTCGCACCGCTTTTTTTTTTTTTGTCTATCTCAGCACGCTCCTGTGTTCCTCGCCGTGAACTGAAAATGGTATTTGGGAGACAAACAACTTCATTCCACTGTGCATCAGTAATTAGCTGTGGAATTAGTGGGCTTGACGTGCCTCCACAGATCAGCCGGCCCTCCAGGGAGGCCTGCGGGTCCAGGCAAGCCGCATTTCCAATTATTGTGTTGAATTGCTAATTTAGTTATTGTGCCTGGCGTAATTGTGATGGGTATTGGGTGTGCGATTCAATTTGTTTTAAATGTTTGTGGGCCGGCAGATTGGTAATGGAGCCGACCTATCTGCAGGCCCAGTGTGAGAGAAAGAAGAAAAAACAAGAGGGAGGCACGACACTACAAAGATGTGGTCCTATCAAACACACACACACACACACGTCTCCATCATCTTACTATGATCTGCCTCAACCCTTCTAAGACTGTTGAAGTTGAAACATTTATAAAACAGCACTTTGATCATGCTCAGGGTGTGAGGCTGATTATTCGACGTGCATAAAGAACCTCCTGCCTCTGCTGCTCCCTGGGGGGGGGGGGGGGGGGGGCAGCGCTGCTCCGGCCCACCGGACCGTCAGCTCTAAAACATAGCAGAGCGGGAGTCAGATAGTAGTTGTGTGTTAATGATGTGTGTGTGTATGAGAGAGAGGGAGAGAGAGAGAGGCTAAATCGAACTGAAGTCCCAGTCAGAGTTTGCAGCACAAACACGTCCAGCCGGAAGATACCCCCCCCCCCACACACACACACACATACGCACACACACTGCAACACCCGGAAACTATTCGACCAAAGAGGAAGATTAAAGTAACGAGCAGCAACAACTAGAGAGAACACACAATTACTCTGATGGACAAGCCCCCACCTGCCTGCATGAAGCAGCCTGTAACGTGGCTAATAGGAAAACCAGCAGGACGCTCCGGTCTGCATGCAGCGTGATGCATTTCATTATGATTCTGTTATCTCCTCTTCTTTACGATCACATGTGCCTGGAGTGTTCTTTTCTGCTACTAGCTGATGCACAGAGAGCGATCTACAGACCCCGCTGCAGCACGAAGGCCGTGTGTGTGTGTGTGCAAGTGTTCTGAGGGTGGATTTGAATCCTTCAACACTTTAGCCAGCTCCTCGTCGCAGGTCATTGCTCCCTGAATGCGTGGGGGTGAGCGTGCCGTCCCTGCTTTCTTCGTGACGTCATCGTGTTTTTCTGTCCTCCTGTCACCCCGAGGTCAAAATGAAAGACTCAAGGCTGAATGGGAAGTCTCCAGGTCTTTGAACTCTATGGAAACACTGCAGATGCACACACACACACAGTCACTCACTTTGAGACACGTTGAGTGTGTGCGAGTACAAAAGGTGCATGTGGAGCAGCTCGTTCACTCCGGCGGGCGCAGATGAAGTGAAAACAGCCATTTACACCAGGTGGGTGTTTGATCATCAATTAAGCTCCATCCACCGGAGAGGCTCTTTAGTCTCTGAGGCGTTCAGCACAGCTCCCCCCCCCGCGCACATCCGCCCCCCCATCAGTACTCATCACATGCAGATAAACCTGCGTGTTATCATGCCCTGTGTGCGTCGTTAGAAACGCTGGAGCGCTGATGAAACCGCACAATGACTGGAAACCCTAGACCAGATGGATTTATAAATATTTTCTACATATTTAAATATTGCAACTTTCTATGTTCTACTTCATTGTAATATGAAACTATCATGACAACTTTCTAGCACGTTCAAATAAAAGCTGCCCATCTGAAACACGGTCTGCCGCTACGTCGTTAGCTTTGAAAGATGGCCGCCGCTACTCCTTATTTTAACAATGTCATCTCCTCATGCACATTTTACACCGAAGTGAGGACATTGTTTTGTGACAAAGACATCCACAGTGGTCGTTTTCTTCTTCAGGCTGCAGGTAATATGTTTGCCAACTCCTCGGTTGATGACTTTGTGGCGCTGCTGATGCATTCTGGTAACAGGGTTCTAAGTAGGCCATCCAATCCTGAGGATTATTAACCCTCCGACGTGCGGCTGACAGAGCAGGGACTCGGTGAGGGTAGCATATCATATCATCTTGAATGAGAAGGGAGTGATCGGCATCAGATAAGTGCAGTTTCATCTTTTCATGATCCAGGATGTGAGTCTGCAGAGAACAGTCGGGTCTCATCCCGGATCATCAGGTGAGTCTCTGCTGTTCATTTACGTCACGGCCCCGTCTCCCTTCACAATAAAAGTCCAGACACTCACCAACAGTTCTACGCTGTACATAAACGTTTTCCACATTAAGCATCCAGATAATGCTTATAATCACTTTTGAAATCAATCGGAGATTCAACTTGTATTTGATGGCGATGAGCATTTGCAATCAAGCATATTGAACAACACAGGAGAACTGATTCCAGAGGAAACACAAAAAGACAACCAACAAATGAGCTCCTCCACCCGCCCACGCAGAGATGCACACACACACACACACACACACTCTTCTGCTGTAAAACTCTTGTCCGAACACAGCAGCGATTATCTTGGATGGATTTGGACGCTGCTTTTAGCGCTGCTTGCTCTTTTCCGTAGACAAACATGGAGCTGATAGAAATCATGCCTGGTCTGCTTACACGGTGGCAACAGAAGGAGCGGAGGAGAGAAACGTCAAGACCAAAACACGCAAATGAGCCTGGTGCCACGAGTATGAAAGCGCGAAAGAGGACGAGAGAAGACAGAGCAGAGATGTGAGTTTGAAATGAGGCCGGGGAGGAGAGCCTGGCAGCAGAAGCAAATGAAATCAATTTGAGAAGCTTTGAGGTAATTGCTTTCTAAACAGGCGAGTGTCCGAGCATCGTCCTTCCCGTTCAGCGCCGGCTGCAGAATCAGTCCGCCTCTCGCTGGGATGACAGCATCACCATGTTTCTTCTTCAGAGTGGTCACAAAACTGTGTGTGTGTGAGTCTGGACAAGTGTGTCCCACACGAGGCAAAACGTCTCCAAAATGCCGCAATCAAGGAAGAACCACGTCAACAGTGTTGGGTCGGATACCGCTCAGAACCCAGCAGCGGGCCCCTTCAGCTTGAGCTGCGTAAAAACCCCGTCAAAAGCCCGTTACACTGAATAATACAGGCAGGAATGTAATCAAACCAACGTGATTGCCCTGTCATTCCTGCCAAAACGCATCTAATCTCACATTAAGATACAATAATCTGCTTTATAATTGACATTTTAAAAATAGCACTTATGAAATTAGTGGAGAAAAGGGGAGAAAAGGCTTGTATGGTCAATTACAACTAACATTTGGGCTTGGCACAGGAGCCATTGGACACAAGCCATGAGTATTTAAATTACACAGAACCAGAGGGCCTGATTACAGCAATGTGAATTTAGAAACAGTAATTGTAGTCGCAGGCTCACAATGATGCTATTCACGGGCCTCGAGTTGGAGGGAAGAGGGCTTTCCTGACTCCCGCTCAGGGATGGATTTAATTTATGGAATGATATTCAAGTGTCACTTTGATTGGAGTGGCGCAAGACATGGATCACTCTCATGCTGCAATGTTGTTCCGAAGCAAGACCATTCAGAGAGTCAGTTTTATTGTCGTTCACTGAAGGAGGGTTAAATGATGAAGAGGAGCTTCTTCTTTGTGAGATACCATAGATTTAATTTACAGGCCGCGAGCCCCCAGTGGCCATTTGAGTAAATGCAGTTTTTGTTATTCGAACACCTGCATTGGTCTTATTTTTAGTCTCCCATACAGTAGAACTACTGCAACATGTAGAAACATTACTAAATGAATAGTTCTTTCTGGAGTCTTTATCCTAACATTTAGAAGTAAATTACATCTCTCTCCAAAAATAACATTTGAAATGTCCCCTTTTATTTGTGTCATATCTCTTGAACTATTATCATCTTGGTGAAGCTGTGATGTGTATACGTTACAGATGAAAAGATACATAGAAGTTTGGTAATAAACATTACCTTACTAATAAATGGGTGGCGTGTTGGCGTAGTCAGAAGTGATTTTGCCTTGCAGCAAGAAGGTTCTGGGTTCAATTCCATTCTGTGTGGAATTTTTTATGTTCTCCCCTTGTCTACATGGGTTCTCTCCAGATTTCCTCCTTCCTCCAAATCCTGCATCTTAGGTACCCTACCTTTCCCTGGAGTCAGCGGGGACCGAGTCCAGCAGACCCGCGACCCGCAAGGTGAAGTGGATCTAGTTGAGATGGAGTGGATGATACAATTTGCCCTTTATGAAAATATTATATGCATCCCTAACATGTATTTCATAGATTTACTGTCTATGTAGCTGAACTACCACCATGTAATACCTCTCATCCTGCGGTTGAGCATCCACAAACGCATCAGACAGCCTGCGGCCAGGAAGCAGTTAACTCGGAGACCTCGGCTACAAAGACAGACCACGAAATGTCACAAATCAAAAACTCAAAGTTTCCGTCACTGAGGGGAAAAATGCCACACCACGATACTGCCTTTTGGTCTCGACTTGATAGGGGCAAGATGCATATTCATGAAGTAAGCAACTTGTGATCCCAAACAAAGTCGAGCCCTGGCTTAGGGAGATTGGGCCTGCCGTTAATGACTTCTTCGTTTTAAGCCTGCATAAGAAAGCCCCCGATTTCCCTGCGCTTGTAGTCCATGAGAATATTTAATACCGTTATTAATCATTTTTAATCCGTTTGCTTTTAATTAAGAAACAGCATGTTGCTGTCCTATCAGCCTGTGCCAGCGCACAGATTAATTGTAGCTTAAGATAGCTGGCCGTGATTGGTGTAATGTATTAGCTAACAAGAAGCCCGGCTTCTAAAGATACTTGTACACTACCTTGGGAACTTGGCACCACTCCAGGGCTCCTCCCTCCCTCCTTCCATCACCCGCTCTCCCGCTTCCTCCTCTATCTCTCCTCCCGTGTGTCTTTCACGTTTGATGCTGCAGTCAGGCGTCTTTGGGAAGCCTTCTCTCTCATCTCGGCGCGCTGCTGTGTTTGTAGCACTATTACACCGATGGCAGAGCAGGCTATCCCTGATGAAGGAGCATGGTGGAAGGGAGTCTTTCATTATGTCTGGCTCGGGGGGGGGGTACACTGTAAGCTATAGCCACGGGTGAGAGGCCTGGCCTGTTTCCCCGACTGGCTCAGGTTTATTCATTTGGCCCCAGAGCTGGATTAGGATGTCAGGGAATTGTGGCTTTATGGTTACATCCTCATTTGGTTGTTGTTGTTGTTGTTTATGTCAGAGGGAGGTGATTTACCAGAAGTGTGATCCGCTAAAAGTGAACAATATAAATGAGATGACGATGCAGAGGAGGAATGCCAGAGGGGATGTCGTCTGGGATTCTTTCAGCGCCATCCTGCACAGTCTGGCTCGTTCACGAAATTCAAGAATGGTGGTGACCCTGTCAGATGAGGGGGTAAGAGCAGGGGGTCAAAAGATGTGTCATGATACCACAAGCAATTGTTTTTGCAATGTAACGCCACGTTTCAAGATTCAAGATTCTTTATTGTCATTATGCTAACATAACGAAATTGTGTGAAGGTCCACGGCTTAAGGCACAGAAGAACATCAAACAAAATACAAAATCTTTTGAAACAACAAGACATATATACAGCAATGGAATCAAAAAACAGTAGTGCAAGGCAGCAACAGCAGCACAGTTTAGTGCAAATATTAGTACTTTCATTGCACCTTTCGTGATAATATAATTTAGAATGGACAATTGTTTATTTCAAGTGCATTTGTGTGGAAAATATATGCAAACATTTGTTTTGTTGACAAAAAAATGAAAATGTGCATCCACATACGTTGGCTTGTGAAGGGCGTATCGATCTGTAATCTGTTCAAGGAACTCCCACGTCCACTGAACTGAATTTGTTTTTAATTTAATTCATTTTAGCTACTATTACATGCCATTTGGCATTTCATTTACTTTAGGTAAATGAAATGCCAAATGGCTACCAAATAGAACAAAGGTTTAAAAAACACACACAAAAAAGAATGTGCAAATAAACAGTGAAAGCAACAAATGCAAAGTGTTTCAGTGACTTTGTGCTGCTCAGACGGAGGCTGTGGAATAATCTGTGATGATCTGAACTCCCGCTCTAATGAAAATGGAAGCCTGCCATGAGAATCAGATTGCACGAGGAGTTTGTATGTGTGTGTGTGTGTGTGTGTGTGTGTGACTGTGGGTGTGTGACTGTGTGTGTCTTTGGTGCACTTGGTGTGATGGTAATTTAGTGTAAAAAAAGAATAAATAGACGGCTATTTTCAGTGCTAATCTCAGCATCTGCCTCAAAGGGAATCTCTTTCTCTCTCTCTCTCTCTCTCTGTCACACACACACACACACACACACACACACACACACACAACATCCGCAACCCACTTCTCTCTGACACACACGCAGTTGTGCTCTCTCCAGTGGAGAGGAGCCCATTGTGTGTGATGAGAGTTAGATTGGACGGCTCCCTGGGGAGCTGCTCTCCATTAGCTAAGGTGATCTAACAGGTAATCAGCAGATAATTAAAAGGCTTCACTTCTCTGATGGGAGGGGCAGAGGGAATCATAATAGAGTGCGTGTGTGTGTTTGTGTGTGTGTGTGTGTGTGTGTGTGTGTTAGTTAACCAACACATAGAAACTTTTCATGCGTACTCGTGTCTCGGCAGTCACATCTGAATGTCATCAGTGCAGGAGGTTTGGGATCCTTTAATGCTCTAGTGGGACGTGCATCACTTTCACAGACATTCGTTCCATCTTGGAGACGTATCTTTGAATAGATATTGAAGAGTCGGGGGTGGGTCAGCCCATGTGTGCTGTAAGCAGCTACAATCTATTGTCCACATTAATGTGTTTCTCTCATGCCTGTCAATCCAGTTTTGAGGGCCGGCTGTACTCAGACACCTTTAAAACCGTACAAATCAACTGGTGCCCGTATGTTGGACCATTGTGTGTGTGCGTTCATCATTTTGCCACCTCTTTGTTCATCATTTTGCCACGCTATTTTCAGAATTGTTGCTTTATTTTACATTTTTCCATATTTACAGATTTCCCCGTACTAATTACCGCAATCACATACAGAAATACGGGAAACACGTACTGGTTGACGGGTATGTTCTCTCGTCCACAGTCAATTAAACCGTCATCAAATTCAGAGACTTAATTTATGTCTACCTTCATCATGGTGATGTCAACCGGGCCAATCGGTCCAGCACAGCTGGGGTAAGGATTGGTTTAGGTTTGATTTCCATGAACAAGCCAAATAAAGCCAAATAAAGTAATAAAGTAGTTCAGGCAGAGTTTAAAAGATCAACAATAGCAACCAAGCGCAGTGGTTAGAGCGATTACCTCACAGCAAGAAGGTCACAGGTTCGAACCTGACTTGGGGCCTTTCTGTGAGGAGTTTGCATGTTCTCCCCGTGTCTGCGTGTTCGTATTAACGTGAGCGGACGAGACGGCGCCATCAGCTCCTTCTGTACCGTTTAAAATCATGAGTAAAATATTCGCATTTCAACAGGCTAAAGTAAGAATGATGAAGAACATATCACATTATCAGACAAATAACGAAAACGATCATTAGTGTCGATATCAAAGTGAAACGCTACTGGTCCCCCACCCGCAGCAGTGCATGAGGCTGAGTGGACAGACGCTGGGACGTCCTTGTTGTCATCAGACATGCTGTCCATCCGAGCTCTTGACACACTACAGCGATTAAGCTGATATTAACAGATAGGTCAATGCCTATTTTCTGCTCCACTTAAAGCTTCACCGCTGTAAAAATTGGCCCCTCTTCCTGAAAGAAGACACGATAAAGACAGAAAGAGAGAAGAGACAGGTGCGGGGGGGGGGGGGGGGTCACTGCGTGCCACCGACATGTGTCAGAAAGGCAAATCAATACCTGTCAACAATGCATTTAAAATGAGGAGTGTTGTGATGTCAGATGAGTGTCTAGAAGACTGTTACAAAACACACACATACACCTACACACACACACACACACACACACACACACACATCTGGTATGAAAACATTGGGCCATACCGAGATATGAACCTTTCCTGCAGGCGGCTATTTAACTCACATATTTAAGTTTCCTGTAATGATGCTCCAGATTCAGGAGGGACTTCCTGTTGATCTCAGTTAGTGTTTATAATAGCCCTGCACACCGATCGACACACACGGGCGGGTGGTTGGTTGTGTCTTCAACACCAACGTGCAAATGCAAAGAGCAAGTTAGCAACATGCTTCAACAGATAGCACAGAGAAGCTGGATTCTGCTGTGTAGTGTCTTTGAGATGTTGACTGGCGCTTGTGGGAACTGTTGAGAGCTGGTGGCGAGGTGAAGGGATGGCGCATTTAACCTTAACGATAAAACACACTGCGATGGGCTCATACTGCAGGGGTAAACTCAGGCATTTACCTCTGTGGGGGGGGGGGAGGGTGTGACCAATGATCCCAGGATGTGTGTGTGTGTGTGTGTGTTTGAATCTGCAAGCACGTGCCTTTGCATCTGCATGCCCCTCCCCATGTGTCCAATGGGTATGGATGTGTTTGCTGATACGCATTTGCTTATGTTTATTCAAACCCACACACACATGCACACACTGTCGGTCTGTTTTAAGTGTGTTTGCATGCACACAGTCGGCAGAGGGGTGGGGGTTAAGCTGGTTCCGAGGCTCCTGTAATGAGTAAGCATTGGGTGGCCGGGGCTAAGATAAATGGCGGGGGCCTGCCACTAGTGCAGCAGTCAGCAGGATGCACCAGGGCCGCAGGCTTGTTTGTGCCAAATGGAGCTCGCAAAATATCAAAGGCCAGCCATCCAGAAGACGCAAGCGTCTGACAAATTTTAAATTAACCAGAAAGAGAGAAGTGGGTGGAGGAGGGGGTAGGTTACAGGGTGAGGGGGGAATGGGAGGTGGAGGGAGGCAAAAGGAACATAATGTGGGAAGATGAGAAAAAAGGCAAAGAAATAGGGGGATGGGATGTAAGTGTAAGTGGATGGATGAATGTGATGGGCAGAAGAGAAAAGAGGAGTGTAAATTATGCAATCTTTTGTCATCCATACTCCCTCTTTCACGCCCGTCGCTCTTTTCTCGTGCCGTGGTAATCGCCAACACTGAGCCGGTTAGGCTGTTATTATTCCGACTGCATAGCTACAAGAATCGCTCAGTCAAGATGGGAGTCACCACAAACACAAACAGGTGTGTGTGGGTGTGTGTGTGTGTGTGTGTGTGTGTGGGTGTGTGGGTGTATGTGTGTTCAATCTGAGAGAACAGGTGATGATGGTCACAAACGCACATATCATGAAAAACTCACTTTTCCCATGTTTCTACACTAATTTGGAGGGGTTGGGTCCTTATCAACCCAAAAGCTGTCCAGCAAATCCTGCGTAGTTTGTGTAGGTCTGTAATCAAGTAGAATCCATCATCATACAGAAACGCTTCTGGAAGAAATCGCCGTCCGTGTGACGTTGCATGGTTAAAACGTGCACAGGTCTGAAATGCAGGGGCATTTCATACCGAGATATGAACCTTTCCTGCAGGCGGCTATTTAACTCACATATTTACGTTTCCTGTAATGATGCTCCGGATTCAGGAGGGACTTCCTGCTGATCTCAGTTAGGGTTTATAATAGCCCTGCACACATAGCTCCTACCCTACCCCACTCCACCTACCTCTGTCTCACTTTCTTCACCCAACCACTTTTCACTCCCAGAGTCCCTCGTCTGCAGGGGCATTTCAGAAGTGTAAAATAAAACTTTATCCCTGGTTTGATACTTTGACTGATGAAACTGAACCAGCGCCACCTGCTGGTAGAGAGAGCTACTTCCTCTCTCGTAGTCGCAGAGCCTCCATCCCAGTTAGCCGTCGGCTGCAGCGTCTTATAATGCTACCATTTGGGTCCAATCACAGCTTACGTGAGACCGGCAAAGGTCACGT
The DNA here is from genome assembly GCF_040956055.1 of Brachionichthys hirsutus. Taxonomy (NCBI): domain Eukaryota; kingdom Metazoa; phylum Chordata; class Actinopteri; order Lophiiformes; family Brachionichthyidae; genus Brachionichthys; species Brachionichthys hirsutus. The sequence goes on from NC_090907.1 coordinate 10,693,169, forward strand.
AGAAAGACCTTTCATTTTCCTTATCAGGTTTTAGGAAGAATATTTTCCCTGTCCCTTCCTTCTGAGAATGCCATGCAACTAAACTGGAAAGTCTGGAATATCCTTGGAAAACTGCACTCTCCATTGTCCATTACAGTGTTTTTTGCCGACCTACCCCCCCCCCCCCCCCCCCCCCCACCCACCTCCTCCTTTGTTCTCTAAATGAGACTGTTGGGCCCACCGAGTGAAAGAGTTTTCTTTTACTAATGTCAATTTACAGCCTCGCCAGAGCTCCCCCTAATCTTTTCCTACTCATTACACACAATTTCCAGGTCGTTCAGCAAGGGGGCCAATTGGTTCCTCGTACTGCGTGCAGCGAGGGGTGGTGTGATTGTTTATTATTATTGTTGTTTATTTATTTATTTACAGTAATGCTCCTACCCTACCCCACTCCACCTACCTCTGTCTCACTTTCTTCACCCAACCACTTTTCACTCCCCGAGTCCCTCGTCTGCATTTTCTATGAATAATCAAAGGTGCAGCAAAGCCTGGATCTGTTTCCCTGCATCTGTTCCTCCAGAGGTCGGACCGCTCTCTGAAGGACGGGGCTCGCACTACAGTGTGTGGAGACGTCGATGATAACGCTGCACTTCAACACCCCGTCTGGCATTTGATCAATATTATCATTATAAATGCTTTGCAACACTTTCCATTCTATATGTTATCATAAACGCACACGCATGACTCATATTCTCTAATGTTGCATGGACGAAGTAGGAGGGGAAGTCCCTCCCTCTTCCATGTTTGTTTTGGTTTGGCTTGTGCGCTCTACTTCCTCTCCCCAAGATGCACTGCGTATCGTTTGGTTCTGTGTTTGGTCCGGTGAGCTTTCACACTGATACGAACAGAACCAGTGTTCCCTTGCAAGCAATCCGATACCCACGTTTTCAGGCGGACCAGAGTTCACTTGTTTGATCCGCACCGGCGTTCGGATGAGCTTTCACACCTGCCCAAACAAAGCGGACTATCTCAGGAAACAAACTTTAAAATGACTTTACAGATGTCTGCTGAAAGTTTGGCGAGGGTCAGCCCCTAGCACCATTTGTGATGTTACAAATCATATTTGTAGGTAGATTTTCAATGAGCTCAGAGAAAATGTACAGTTTCAGTCGTGACTGCATCATCCATCATCACCATTCATCATCATCCATCATTCTACAGTCAACGAGAGCAAGAGGAAAAACAGGTTCAAAGGTAGGCACACATAGCTAGAGATGTAACTGAAACAAATGTGACCAAAGTAACAAGATATTTTATATATTTTAGAAAACTAACAAAATGAATGAGAAAATAGTTTCTCCAACAGCGGAGCCTTAAATTGGCTCCCTGCGTATCCATTAGAGCAGCAGGCTTCGCTGTGGAGGCGACGGCTTCAACCACCAGCCTGGAGCTGAGACTTATTGTCAGCGATGAGAAAGACTGTGTTCCTCCCAGTTTATTAAACTAACAGAGAAAATGCACCAATGTGAGATCCAAAGTGGTGCGTTCACAAAGGAACAAAGTTCCGCCAGGAACTAAAAGCAGACGGTTGAGATGATTGCTGGGTCCGGTCTGCGTTTTGACAGTCATTCACTCCCCCATTAAGCCGTTCGGGCCAGGCCACATTTCTGGCGTGTTGACATGTTTCTTGAATTTAGCAGTGTGAATCTTTCAGCATGTGACTCATCATCTGTTCTTCGGGTATGTTGTCTGAACTATGGGTGTTGAGGGAACATGCATTTTTGTGTTTCTATCGGTGTTGTTTGGGAATTTTCTCAACCAAACTACCAAACCTGGTGGTTTGGTTGGATGGATGGGTGGGTGGATGGGTGGGTGGATGGATGGATGGATGGATGGATGGATGGGTGGGTGGGTGGATGGATGGATGGGTGGGTGGGTGGGTGGATGACACACACCTTTGTTGTCCATACAAATCACTCAATCTCCGGATTAAAGATGTGCTCCTGTATTATAAACATGCCTGTGCGGATTCTGTATTAAAAACACACCTGTGGGGGTTCGCAGGCATCCCGGTCGAGGTAAATCTTCAACCAACCAAGTTCTGTGGATTGTTTTTTGCTCTCCTTGAATTAATAACGTCTTTATGGGCGCTGGAAGAAGCCGCTGTTGATTGGTTCTAATGCTGTGTGCTGCTACTTACTACTACGACACTTCTCCTGGGTTTAATTTAATACTATTTTAGCAAACCTTCTATGAGAATCAAAGCAAATGATTCAGACACCTTATTAATGGCTGCTTACACAACACTGCTTACACCCTCGTCTCTTGCTGAAATCTCCTTTTTGGTAGTTTTTGATGAAAGGCTGAAAACATGTAATTTACATCCCTGACCCTGTCTCCTGCAGAGATACTAGTGCCCACAATGACTCACTGCATTCTTCATTTTCGTGCTGATTTTTATGGCCACGGTTGAAGTCCTGTTTTTCCATTTGCTTTCTGAGATGTTTAAGAATTCCACATTTGCCTCTTTGCAGACCTTCAAGTCTTGAATTTGTATCCGGGTTGGTGAGTTCTTCATCAGCATACAACCTTTCACATGATGCATTGTCTTGGCTTTTGGGAGCATGTGTTCCCACGCACCTGCACAAAATCAAAATGTAAGAAGTGCAGGGGTTTACATTTTAAATAGATTTCAGGGCTAAAGTCTTTGGAACCCTTTCCGCTGTAGAGTTAATGCCATAAGTTGGTGCAGAAAATGTAAATAAATACAAATAACTGAAAGGAAATGGACATTTCTTGTCGTATTTTTTCTGTGGCCTAACATGCACTGGTCCAATAAAGAGATGGTTAGAGAGGACAGGAGCATGTGGCTTAATGCTTGACTTTTCTAAAGACTCTCTGAAACTTTGAGGTGAAAATAAAGGGATGATCAACCCAAATGTCCACATTCTGCAAAAAGGTCCTCACGATGCTGTGTACACACACACACACACACACAGCTGTGGTTGCATCTGGTAACTTACCCTGAACCTACCACAACGGCTATCAGCCTAACCCTAACTCTCACCTGGAGCTGACCTTAAACCAAGTCCTCACCTTAAAAATTAAGGCCATGCGTTAAGTGAATAATACACACGTAACATATGGCCTTCATACACACATACACTCTCTCACACACACACACACACACACACATACACACTTCACTGCAGCAGGGACATGGATGCCCTGTAGCCCATGATTATCAGTGAACAGGACAAACATAATTAATTAAAGTGCCATCAGGACTGACACCTTGCTGTGGCCTGGTGACAGGAGACAGGAGAAGATGCTCTGTCGTGTGGACTGCAGCTGTTGAACTACCCCATCAAATATGCTTGCATATAATGATGCACACAGCACAGGCAAAACTGAATGGGAGTCATTCCATTCTAAAAACAATTTAACATCTTTGTGTGAAAAAAAAAGTCAGGAATCCTGATATCATTTAACTTGCGTTTTATTTTTTTATTTTATTTTAGTTCAAACCAACTCAAAAAAGATCATCCTAATTAAATCTGATTCTGGACTAGTGAATGCTCTCGCTCTCGCTCTCTCTCTCACACACACGTATTGACCCCACTAACAAAATGAAGGCTTCTTGATTGTCCCTTGGTGCCAAGTGATAATCCTCAGTGCTTCATTACTCACTCGTAATCCACTGTTCATTACCCTCAGCTAGCCTTTGCCATTCCCTCATTGGTTCATGTAAGTAATGCTATAGCATATCTCTAATTCCAATCACATTCTTATGACCGTCCGGCAGCAGCAGTCGTCATTGTCGATGAACACTCCCAGTGCCCGAGGTCCTCTCTAAATGGACAGGGCAAAAGGGATGGACAGACGGGAAAGAGAAAGGGACAGCGGGGGTAAAATGACGCGCTGACTGCATATCGGCACCGAGATTACTGCTGCTGAAGGCGGAGGTGAAAAGACTTGTGGGTAATTGTCGTCTTTTTCATTAGCGGTTAGATGAGGATCTGGAGATGAGGGAGGAAATGGCCTCATCATCACCGTTTTGTGTGTGTGTGTGTGTTTGTGTATATGTGTGCGAGTCGGCCTGTGCGTTTGCAGATCGCAGCCTTGATCACAGCCGTGCGCGCTCACTGCCAAGGGAACAAATTGTTCCCTCGTTCTCTCAGACGGCAGACCCGTTATGCTCCGCCATTACCTCGGAACATTGAAAGAAACAAGCCGTCCTAAATGACGAGCGGATTGCAGAAAAAGACTGGGGAGAGGAGAGGAAGCAATGGGTGGGTGGGAGGGAGTTTGTGGGTTTTAACCGGAGATGAGAAAAGAAAATGAAAAGAAACATCTGCCAAAATTGGGACGAGATGCCACAATCGCACGGGCTGGGAAGTGAGCTGGAAATTGGAGCAAAGAATTGGAAATAGACAGATAGGAAGGACAGAGCGGTTAGAGAATGGGGTGCAGAAAGACAGAGAAGAAGCTGAGAGACAGGGAGAGACAGCAAACGTTGCTCTCTTTTCAGAACATGTCCGCCCAGCAACAGGGCAGTGACCTCGCTCCAAAGATGCTCGAGTTACCAACGCAGCAACAAAGCTATTGCTCAGCTCAGATGAAGTCTGACTGCGCTGAGGCTGGATTCACCCGCAGCTCACTCTTGACCCGCTTCCTGTCAACCAAGCAGCGACTCCTCCCATCCTCTGTTGAAAGATCAGAACTCGATCCATGCTTCAATGTTTATACGACTTACTTCACCTTGCAGATTAGCGACCTCGCTCAGGTAGTCCATTCCGAGTCAGCAGATTTTAGATTTTTTTCCTGAGATAAGCTATTCAGAGTAAATGTATCTAAAAATAAACTAAACATAATGCAAATAAGGACAGCACAGTGGCACACTGTGTGGCTCCTTCAGAGTAAAATGGTTCTGGGTTCCTTCCTGTGCAGAGTTTGTAGGTTCTCCTCGTGGATCATGTGAAGAACGTTCTACAAGCATGTAAGGTGCAGTTTGTGTATCGTTTGTCCATCCGTCCCTCTTATTGTATAGATGAGACGACCTCAATCCCTCGACAGCCACTTTGCCCGCCTTGAGGGTCACGGGTGTTGCTGGAGCCTATCCCAGCTGGCTATGGGCGAGAGGCGGGGCGCACCCTGGATGAGACGCCAGCTCATTGTGGGGCAACACAAAAGACAAAAAACAACCATGCACACTCACACCAACGGGCAATTTGGAGTGATCAATTCACCTAAACTTACAAAGAATAGCCCTCCTAACAGTGATGCACTGACAGAAGAAGCAAGTTCACACTTTGTAATGTTTTTCATTTATCTACTTCCTGTCCTTGCATTTTAGTCTGTTCAAACATACACGTCAAAAGTGAGTTTCTGAACATTTGAGCGTCTCGGCTTTGTGACACTAGAAGACTGGTTACATTTTATAATTGCAATAGCGAGTGTGTGAGTGGTTGTGTCTGAACCGCCTGAATGTCTGCGTCTTCTGTCGCCGTCGACCCGGTGAATTCATCAGCATGTATCGTGTGACTCAACATCCAGACCCAGATGTGATTCGTTCCCAGCTATCGGGCTGAGCTGCGTCTCAGCGAGGAGACTCTCAACACATTCTCATCCCTGCTCGTCACATCGTGACACTGAACACGGATGGATACCCAGTCCACATTCAAAGTGGATAAGACGCACGCTGAATGTGGAGAACCGTCGGAGTTCCTGGTACAGAGAGAATCCACTCTGAGATGCTTCCCTTCAGGGCTGCGCAGCTGGGAGGGATAGAGCAGCAAAACGCCTTATCAGCACTTTCCTCCTCTTTTTTTCTCCTTCTCTACCTCCATCTCCTCATCTCTCTGCAGTGTTAGCACAACAGCTTCAGAGGTTACCACTCAATTAAGCCGGGCCATTCATTTACAGCCATGACAACGACTGCTGTCTCTCTTCCTCTCTCCTCTAACCAAACTTGTAATTACAGTGTTGGACAGCATGCTCCTCACTGACCCGCTGTAAAATATGACCATCAATTTGGCCCTTATCCCTTCATCGCCGTTCCTCCTCCTCCAACGGAGCGGGAGATGCTGCTCACCCCCCAGCCCTTTCCCACCGCTGCCGGCCTTTTTACCCCCATGTTCACTTCACCCCACTCAACTGCCACGTGGCAAAGCATCAAGATGAGGAATATCACCAAGCACTATCTCCACGTAATGAATTACTTTCACTTTTAACCCTGGACAGATATCCACTTGAACCTCTCTTGGAAAATCACCCTTTTTTCCTTTTCCTCTGCTTCATGGCTCCCCCCCCCCCCCCCCCCGCCCACAAACGACCGTCCCACTTTAAAACCACATTCACTAAATTAAAATATGAAGTCAGTCCATTTAGGACTTGCTGCTGCAAGCGTTTGTGTGATGGGCTGATTGATGGATTGTTGAGGTGCCGATGGGGGGCTCATACATGCGTAGGGTTACAGCTTGTATATTTAATGTCTACATTACATCGGTAAAGCAGTGAGCAAGGCCTTTATCCAATTTCTAACATAGCTGGTTGAATAGGGAATGGCAGCAGTTCCATCTGTGCGACCATACAAATATAATGCTGCACAATCTTGAGGCCAGCTCCTTGTGTACTGACGCTTTGTCTCACCCACACTCCCATGACCAATCCCAAGTCATCTTTCAAATCCAACTTGCTTCTGGCCGCACCTCGAAAATGCCTGGAATTGGGATTGGGAACTTTGTCTCACTGCTAAGAAGACTTCCCAACATAAAATGTGTTTAGGGTTAGGGCTTATGTATCACTAATATGATGACCATGATCCTCTCCACCATTTCATTCATATGCAAAATGTACAGTTCCAAGACCCTATCGAAAGCGTGATATTGCCTTTGGTTGGACCTAGGCAGCAAAGCTTTGGAACACATCAGTGTTGAAATGAAGTTTCCTGGGAGACGGTGGTGTTTGTGATCCACCTCTAAAACCATGACCTCCGGCTCTCTTGGGATTTTCTCTGTATAAAACGTTGCGTCGGCGGCTGCTGTGATGCTCGTATTGACTCGGTTGTAGTTGTGTGTCATCCAGATGACGATGATGAAACAGTAGCATGTATTTCAGTACAAGTACAGTCAAATATCCCGTCTAAGAGGAGCATTTCAAAAAAGCCCTTGCGGTCTTGCTTCTGTTGAAAGTCCTTAGTACCTAATTCATCGACATGTAACAATACCAATAAAACTAATATTAAATTACTCCACAGATGCAAAATAACAATAAATTAAATTATTCAGCTCGTCCGTGTATGAAACGTCTGGAAAGATTTTGTGGACTTTGCTCCACGCATGTCTTGTTGATCTGGTTGATCTCTTCACCCCCCGATACAGCTGTTTTCTGCTTGTAAAGAGGAAACGCCTTCTTGTCTTGTGACGCAGAAAACCTCTTCAGGCTACATAATCCACTGGAAAGTTCATTTCCACTTCGCGTGTTATGATTAGTGATATTGTGAACATGATTCCCATTGATCTGCTCTCCCTGTTGAGAAGGTTTGATGATACTGTGTGTTTATGAGGAAGCCACACACTGCAGTGTAGCAGCAACACACCTGGATGTATGCAAAGGAGGACATGACTCTCTCTCTCTCGCTCTCACACACACACACACACACACACAGAGTAAGTCTGAGTGTTGCCAACACAGCTGTCCATAGGAGACACAGCTCCATATGCCCTAGCCAGTGGGGTAGTGCTGGTCCTCTAAGGCCAGCTAATCAATCACTGAGCACCCCATCCTGCAGAGGTTATCCCACTTCCACAGGGCAGGATGTAGAGCCCAGAGTGTGTGCCAATAATCACTATTTCAGCTGAGCCACAATGAATTTCATCTTACCGTCCCAACTCATAGGAAGACCCAATGAGCCACACTGCTGCAGCTCCTGGCATGTCCGTCCGTCCGTCCGTCTATCCATCAGTCCATCATCCATCTTCCACCGCTGATCCAGGGCCGGGCCGCGGAGGCAACAGTCTCAGCAGGGATTTCCAGTCTTCCCTCTCCCCAGCCACCTCCTCCAAGAGTCCTGAGGCGTTACCAGGCCAACCGAGACACAACTGTTGACTGTTGATGTCATGAACTTCCTGACGTGCGATTCACGGGTTTCCTGGAGCCTATCCCAGCTGACGATGGGCGAGAAGCCGGGTACTCCCTGGATGAGACGCAGGCATATCGAGGGGCCACCTGAAAGACAAACAACCACTCACGCACACACTTAAACCTCCGGACAATTTGGAGTGACCCATTCATCTAAATTGCATGTTTCTGGAGGTGGGAGTAGAGAACCCGGAGACAACCCACATAGAACATAAATACTCCACACAGAAAGGGATCAAACCCAGAACCTTCCTGCTGTGAGGCGGCAGCACTACCCACTGTTCCACCATGGAACCACAGTAGCCGAACGTGCTCCTGTGATCCACGGCCAGGAATGCAGAATGAGTCTCTGAGCGTCTTATATCCACTACTCTGTCCAGTGTTTTATTATGGGATGCTGCTCAGGAGAAGGAAATTCATGTTTGTGAATAATAATTAGTTAACATCCTTGACATCAGCTGATTCTCCTTGGAGAAGTTCACCCAGCGGGTCCCACCGCCTGGCATCACGTCCGTCTGGCCTGGGGGGTGTAATAACCCTACTAATCTGCAATAATAGCAGCAAGACTGGGGACATGTCACGGGGGGACCACAGACTCACAGGCCCTCAAAATCAATACCTTCTGCCCCCCAGGGAGACCCTGCTACCCAAGGGGATGTCAATACTGTCGATTAGGTATTAAAGAACATTTTATCAGCGCGTGTGACAGCCAGAGAGAGAGAAAGAGAGAGTGGAAGTATGTGCCGGGGGTCATGGAGGGCGCCTGTGGGGGTCCGGGGCGTCCAGGGTGTATTAAGGACCCAAGGGAGGTCCCAAGGTGATGCGCCATCGCTCCTGACTATCGACAGGCTCCATGACAAACTGTCGTCTTGTTTCACTGCAGATTGTTGTGTTCATCTGGAACAGGGGGGAGAATGGACGATGGCGGGTTGTGGGCATTTTCCATGACTGCTGTTTAATGTGTCTTCATCCTGAGCAGAATACTAGCTCGATAGATGTATTTAAAACACAGCCAGCAACTTTTTTACTATGAAGATGCTATTTTGTTTGTGTGTGTTTTCTTTTTTGTTTAAAGAAACATTTCGGAAACACAAAAAGGTGTGCAGGCAAAGAGACAGAACCCAAAAACATAGGAGGGCAAACAGGAACGCTGGAAGGTAGGAATCATCATGAGCAACCTGGCAGGGACCTGGAGAGGGGACAAGCAGCAGGTGTCCTGAGCAGTTATCGATGTGGCCGGCAGAGTTTAGCAGGAGGGCGCGAGGGGGCTCCAGGCGGGTTCCTGACACCACCCTCTAAAGAGTGATGAAGAGTAGCGGCTGAAATCTTCCTCTCAGAATAGGGATGCCACTCGTCACGTCATCAGTAGATCGGTTCTGTTCTGGTTCTGATCATTAGCAGTCAGAGTCAGGTCTCTCTCTCCCACAGCAGTTTGGCAGCAGATTTATTCCCTGCTGGAAATCGGATCAGATTTCTGGTTTACTCCGGCGTCCCTTGAAAACATGAAAGTATTCTAGACTGTTGCTGCTGCTGTTGACTAGAGACAAATCGGACCTCAGTCACAGGACAGGACAAAGGAACAGGTGGGAATAACACACTGTGTGCTTCTCCACGTCTGCATAGGAATAGAGCAGGAAACATGTAAGTCGTGATTTTTCTAGAGTAATGGCATGTAATGCAATGATCTTCATCTCCTTTGGTATCAATCAGATATTCCTATGCATTTCTAACATGTTTCATGGTTATTGATGAAGACATACAACATTCATGGAACAGCAGACCTCTTTCATTTGTTCTGCCTCTGTTAACAAAGCATTGGTGTTTTTCAATGCATGAATCCATACCAGAACCCCGGTCTACACCTGTCTACAGTGGCTGCGTTTACATGGACAAAATTATGATCGGATGCACTGTGTTCATGGATCCTAGAAATATTGATTAGATTAGGACTTGCGTGTTCATGCATCACACTTTCGATCGGAATAAATTATTTTGACATTTTATAATTTATTTTATACCAAATATTCCGGAAATAGTAGAAGAATAAGCCGTAGCGACTTCCGTTGTAAACAAAACATTGCTCCGCGCTTTTCTGCTTGAAACATTTGCGTTATTTTGCGCGTTTTCCCCGTTTGCAATGTTACTTTCCTCCTTTAATATCTCTGGTAACATGTTTCTCTCAGATATTGACCAGTTCTGTCTTTCGCTCGCTCTGCTTCAACTAGCTTCCGGGAATAACAGAAGCGCGTGTAGATGACGTCAGAGACATGCGCAGTAAGGATGGCTTATACCGAAACATCGGAATGAGTGTTTTCACGCGCCCTGATCAAATCACCAATGGGTCTAAACCACCCCTGTCGATGGGAATAGAATCTTAATTGGATTGAGCCTGATTGGGTCTGACGAATCCAATTTGGGTGTGTACATGAAGCATTTTTATTCCGATTAGGCTTTTAAACCGATTAAACATGTCCATGTAAACGCACCTGGTGTTTCCGTTCAACATGACCGTGCAGCAGTGACTGCATGTGTGAGGTTGACTTTGCAGAACAGCTGAATGACCCACAAACTGGGTGACTTCCAGCTTCCCTCAGCGTTGTGCTGCGGGTGCAACTTCTGCTTACACAAGATGGAAAAACCCTGCATCAGGATTGTTCTTGCTCCAACCCGGCGAAGGTTGGGCAGCACGCTCTCTGTGTCTGTACTGTCTCTCTGCCCTGTTGCCCCCCCCCCCGCCCGGTCACCACCATCTGCTACCTGGCAGAGACCACTGCCCCCCCCCCCAGGGCAGACCAGAGTGCTGACACCCTCACACCAAACATGAGGGGAGGAAGTGTGTGTTTGTGGCGGTTCACACATGTGGCAGCGCCAGCAGGTGGAAGCAGCGTGACGTCCTGTTCAGCAGATCTAACGCTGCACTTCTCTGGAGATTCAAGTTGTGTTTAATGAAAATATACTTAGTGAACTGTTTTTTATTTGTTGTAAATGGACATTTATATAACTTGAACGCACATATTGTGTGACTTGTGCACTCATACTAATGTCAATTATGAATAAGAATTTCATGTAATTAAAGAATTGACACTGAATGAGATTATAAAGTCACCATCACACAGGCCTGCTTAAAAAAAGAGGCCTGATCAATGGACAACATTTATAGATTATAACTCCTGCGTACCTCAAGGTTTATTTATACTAGCTGAAGCTAATTCCTGGCTACCATCAAAGCCGGACTTCCACGATGTGTTGCATGCATAACTTTCCATGCATGCACACAAACAGTCGTGTTATTCATGTAGCACGCGGTTGCAGTGCTAGTCATCATGCAGTCCTGTAAATTGAAACTTCAATGCATGGTGAACATTTAATGCCGCTTCCAAAGTAAAGAGTGTCTCCCTCAACGTTCATTTGGACATAATGGCCGCTTGAGCCCCGGCGGCCGTCTGCTGCCTCCTGCGTTTCCTCTCCCATGTGTCTCTTGCAGGAAGGACTGAGCAGACATGCTCTCAGGTGTCCTGGTGATTGTTTTCTGCACATATATCGCATACCACTGTCCAGTAGGCGTGTCCCACGGTGACGTGTTGTGATGACGTGGCGGAATACGTCTGTAAATAAAGGTTCCGTCCTTGTAGAAGAAATTGTGTATTATATTTTGTTCCCTGCATGTGTTGCAGATCAGCCTTTTTATTTAGTCTCTACCAGCGGATCATTGATACACATACTGATAAAACTTGATGTGCTACTCTCCTCACCTCTAAAGGTAACACCGGCATGATGAAGGGAAAAGAAGGGCCTGAATCTGCCTCTGCATTCCGACTGATGGAAATGTAACCTCCTCTGTGGAGGCAAAGTTACTTATAATGCATGTGAAGCCCCGCTGAATTTATATTCACAGTATTCAGGGGCTTACTGCATGTACTGCAGGGTTTCACAGTGGGACCGGCAGGAAGCAACACGACCCAACTGTTCACGGTGAAAACACAGACGTGTTTACATGAATAAACATTCCAGCTGGAAACTAAAGGAGTCCAAATAATTCAAAAGGAAAATCTCCAGAAAGAAAACAGTAGATTGATGTTGATGAAGTCTAGACGCCATGCTCTGCTTTTACTGAGTAGAAGCAGAGCATTTTACTTTACACACACACACACGATACATGTGTGTGTGTGTGTGTGTGTGTGTGTGTGTGTTTGTCCGGAGGTGGCAGCAGCTTCATGAAGAATGACGATGAGGCCACTGAACTCATTTTCCTTTCCCCTGCTTCAACCCTTGACCTTTGACCTTCAAGGTCAGACAGCCCCTCCCCCCTTCCTTGTCCCAATCCATCTGGTCCAATGTCCCAAACAGGAGGTGCCTCTTTGTATTCAACCCACCACTCATCTCTCACCTCTTTTGTTTTAACCTCTCTTTAGCCATCACTCCAGGTGAGGCTGTCGGCTAGGGTGCAGGGGGGGGGTTTCTTTATGGCCCTGGTGGGTTATGGGTGGTGGGGAGAGGAGGCGGAGGAGGGGCTACAAATCTCTGATTCGTACCTAAAGCTGTCAGTGGTGCTCTGGGGGCCCTGAGGCGTCCGCCGGCTCGGTCACCTTGGATTGGTGGACGTATGTGATGAGACACGCGCAGATTCATGCATGCAGACACCCGGCGAGCAAACAGAGGAGATCTCCCCCATATCCCATATGATCCCATCTCCTCGCACAAACAGACACACACACGCATACACAATCAACAGGCGTGCAAACAGTGAGGTTGTCACGCCACACACACCTCCTCTCCCTGTCAGAAACTCGATTAATATTCCCGAGAAGAGGAGGGAGGCCAGTGTGTATTTACATGGATTACTGCAGGCTTCCTCTCTTCCCTCCTCCCCTCTCACAAACTGGGGGGGGGGGCTCTGTTCCCTCTCCCAGTTGGCTCCCGCCTGAGCTGAGCTGCAGCCACGATAACCAGATCAGGAAGCGCCTGTTAATGAAACAGATGCGTCTATCCGTTCCCCGCCCAACATCGCCACGCCGCCGCGCGCTGAAGCACCCTGCGACTGGGCATCCCGGTGAGGTGTCGGTCAAAAGGGCGGCGCTGGGTGAGTTGCATAGGTGGGGTGATGATGGGGGAGATGTCGAGTGTCAGCGGGATTGCGCCGTGGCCCCTGCTGTCTGGGGGTCACCCTGCACCACCCACCCACTCTCCCACTTGGTGGCAGCTGTGTTGGGAGTGCATCGTTCACGGGCCCAGCAGGGGATGAAGGTGGGTGATAGTGTGTGTAAATGCGTGTGTGTGTGTGTGGGGGGGGGGGGTTAGTTACACAAGCGTTTCCCTGACGTAGCGCTGCTGTGAGGCAGAACTCAATGTCATTGGTTGAGTTAAAGAGATTTATCCACTGTATCACCTGCAGGAGATGGAATTCCCAAGTTGGATGAACAGCAGGAGCGCCGGCACGGGAATGCTGACCAAGACAGGCTGATGTCATCCGTCCGTGAGCAACACTGGCTGACACAATTACATCCATGTAAACACCCAGGAAACTCTTCTCTGCAGAACTATCCTCATTTTCCTGTGGCTGAACAGGAAGCAGGAGCAGCCTCGCATCCGTGTCCTGGATTTCTTTCCAGAGTGGCCCAGCTGGGACCGTTGACTGTGGAAAGGTGACCATCCTAATTAAAACTCTGCCTTCAATGCCAATGAGCGGACTTCTCTCATTCAAATTGGATTTTCAGCCATAAAGTGTAAAATTAATCAAAAATGTACCAAGTGTGAAGGAGCTGCCTGCAAGTCCAACCTCTGTCATGGTGTAAAATATACTTCATTCACATTAAAGGAATGTTATTCAATTTAAACAATTCAATTTAGTCTGCTCTCTCATTGGACTATCTTCACCACTAGAGTCATCTTACACACCACCAGCCTATGTTGGCTGACTACACTCTCTCCTACCACGACCCACGACCTGTTACCTACTCCCATTTCCATCCTTTGGGCAAAGTCCACCACCATCTTTCCTTCTAGGTTCCTGTCCTGAATACCAAACTTGCCCATCACTTCTTCATCTCCTCTATTTCCTTCAGCAAAATGCCCATTGAGGTCTGCTCCAATCATGACTCTCTCACTGCTAGGGATGCTCTGAACCACTTCATCTAAGTCACTCCAGAACTTCTCCTTCTCCTCTAACTCACCTCCTACCTGTGGAGCATAAGAACTTCTCCTTCTCCTCTAACTCACCCCCTACCTGTGGAGCATAAGAACTTCTCCTTCTCCTCTAACTCACCTCCTACCTGTGGAGCATAAGAACTTCTCCTTCTCCTCTAACTCACCTCCTACCTGTGGAGCGTAAGAACTTCTCCTTCTCCTCTAACTCACCTCCTACCTGTGGAGCGTAAGAACTTCTCCTTCTCCTCTAACTCACCTCCTACCTGTGGAGCGTAAGAACTTCTCCTTCTCCTCTAACTCACCTCCTACCTGTGAAGCGTAAGAACTTCTCCTTCTCCTCTAACTCACCTCCTACCTGTGGAGCGTAAGAACTTCTTCTCCTCCTCTAACTCACCTCCTACCTGTGGAGCGTAAGAACTTCTCCTTCTCCTCTAACTCACCTCCTACCCGTGGAGCGTAAGAACTTCTCCTTCTCCTCTAACTCACCTCCTACCCGTGGAGCATAAGAACTTCTCCTTCTCCTCTAATCCACTAACAATATTCAACATGACACCCTCAATCTCCAGCTTCAAACTCATCAGTCTCTCCGACACTCGATTCTCCTCTAGAACTCTCTGCACCAACTCTTCCTTCAAGATAACCCCTCCTCCATTCCTCTTTCCATCTCCTCTGTTATGAAACAACTTGAATCCTGCTCCTAAGCTTCTAGCCTTGCTTCCTTTCCACCTGGTCTCCTGGACACACAACACATCAACCTTTGTCCTCATCATCCTTTCCACTGGCTCTCTAGCTTTTCCCGTCATCGTCCCAACATTCAAAGTCTCTACACTCAGTCCTAAACTTTTAATTTCCCTCTTCTCTCGCTTCTGATGCACCGTCTTCCTCCTCTTCTATGTTTAATGTTTAATGTTAATGCAGCATGCAAGTTTTATCTGAATGTATTTATTTTTTTTATTCATTGAATGCTATCTGAAAAATGTCTTTTGAGTTTTCGATTTGTTAAAAATGCTGAAAGACATTTACATTTTTATCGACTCTGCTTTCTTAAGAAACTTAGAAAATTATTATATTAGGATAAAATGTGATTGCATTGTTCCATTGTTAAATAAACTGTTTAAACATGAAATTCTCTCTGCCCTGTGTTTGAAAAAAGCGTGTTTAACTTTAGAGTTGGGTAAAATAACTGTTACCGGTTTTGGATTCGCGCGCTCCAACCTGGAGCCGACCCACCTTGATTATAAAGTCGAGGGAACATCGGGTAGGCTGGGACGTAGCGTTGAATTCGTTAAATAAATACCGCCTACGTAACTGTATCCCATGTTTTAAGCGTATTATACGTAATGTACATTACTATTGCAACAACACATCATCAGTAGGTAAAAGTTAACTAACCTAAACTCGCTACATAACTGTAATCACGTTAGAGAAGATCAGAGCTTTTTTTAATAAAGCTTTTTTGTAGAATACCTGATGTGGCCCAACCTCACCCAGACTCTGCTTCCTGCGGCCCCCCAGGTAATTTGAGTTTGAGACCTCTGAATTAGAGTTAATGGCCCACTATGTGGAGATGTGAAAGCGCCACTGCCGCCTGTTGTAGCGGATGTGCAATTACACTTTATTCTAGTATGCCCCCCACTGCCTTAGAAATGGGACACATTACCCAAAAGGTAAAAGGGAGTAAAACAGAGCGCTAGGCCCAAGGTGGACACACACCGTTCATGCTTTGATGAAACCAGCATCACAGGAAAAGACATGATCAGATCCTGTTTGTTTGTGGTGTGATAGTTGTGTTTTACTTTGTGTGTCTGTGTCTTGTTTAAGCCCCTCCACTGGGCATTTTACCGGCTTGAAGCATCCACGAGCTGGATCCACCACAGAGACATCTTCAGCCCGCCGTATTTCCTGCTACGCCTGTCGGTCTGACGTGCTGGTGGTGCACAGCGGCACAATACTGATGTGTCATCTCATTCCAAATCACACTGTGCTACCACAGAGAGGAAAGAAGAGAGGAGAGGAGAGGATCGGACGGTGTGGAAGGTACAGAGAAAGAATGGAGATTGGGAAAAGAGAGGAGGCGTGGGGGGGTGCAGAGGGAAAGAAATCTCTGTCTCAGCAAAAGTTTTCATTAAAATTTCGAGACAAATGATCTCTGTGTCCTTCTCCTGAAGCTGCCTGGGGCGTCATGCTATTTCTATGCAAATAACAACCTCACGCCTTTGCTCCTATTATTTCTGCTGGAGCTGCTGCAACATGACCCAAGAGAGCGGGGGAAGGGGGGGGGGAGGAGGAAGGGAGGAGAGAGGGAGTGAGTAAGGGAGATATGAAGTGAGAGAGAGAAATAAGAAGGAAAATGCAGCCAAGGGAATGAAGAAACGACAGAAAGGAGGAGGAGGAGGAGATAGTCAGGCGAGCGGAGTGTGCGAGTGTGTGTTTGCACACTGAGGTGTGAAAATATATAACACTAGGAGAGATGAAGAGATGGAGGGATGGAGGGATGGAGAGACTCCGCCATCATTTGTTTGGAGTCTGCCTTTCTTGTAATCTATGACACCCCCAGCACAAGTAGTTCCTCACCGTGCACTATTGTCTAACTGTACAGCACTTACAACGCTATCAGGACCGGGCCCGCCTCTCGCACACACACACACCTCACGATTTACGGAGCGGGGGCCTTCACTGCTGCAGCCTCATGCGTTGATACTGACGCTGCACACCAAAGGTCAAGGTGTACCATGATTCCTTTGGATCCGTGCACAATGTGACGGTAAAAACCCTTTTCACACACCTCTCCATTCTGGAGCTCCGCCCATCCATCTTCTCGTAGACGAGACGATCGCCATGCTGTCGCCGACGGGCGGGTCACGGGTCTACGGGAGCGTATCCCAGCTGGCTGCAGGTGAGAGGAGGGGGTACACCCTGGATGAGACGCCAGCAAAGACCAACATCCACACACACTCATGCCAATGAACAATTTGGAGTGATCGATTGACCTAAGCTGCATGTTTTGGGAGGAAACCGGAGAACCTGGAGAGAACCCACACAGACAAACTCTGCAGAGAACGGATTCGAACCCGGAACCTCCTTCAGCATTACCTCCTGCACCGCCCTGCCTCCCTACTATTTTATCTTATTGCATTAAGCATTTTTTGACGATGCCGCTTTCCTTGGTAGATATTTCTTTTCGGGGGTTGGGGGTTTGGGGGGGGGGGGGGGGCATTTCTTACCCATATTTATTCTCCGTGCATGTTTTTCTCTAACTTTAATGAATGACAACGACGTGTACTTCCTTTTTGTCAGGGCTTTATGTCCTGTGTAAACATGTAGCAGCACGTAAATGGACGAACGGAATCCAGACTGCACTCATATTCAAATAGTCCTGGATTACCATATTCCCATCAGCAGACAATGTCAAATAATGAATATTGATAAATGGCAGCATATCTGAGGCGTACAGCAGCTGTTCAGTGTCCTCTCAAGAGGTCTTGTATTTTGATGCCCTATTTTTCGTACATCTACACCACAGTCACCTTGGACATTTTCAACATACGTAGACACATATATATATATATATTCCCATTACATTTATATTGATGACACACAATCAGGCATGTGATATGAGAGCAATGCTGAAACAAGGACACCGTACACAGTTCATATCATGATATATAGATCATGACGGACATTTTGAACAGCAGCGATCGATTTCTGAGACAATATTTATTTAGTTTTCTAATTACTGGCTAAAATTAAATCATTCATTCATGCAACCTCTGAAGCGCTTTGTCCGTCAGCCGGAGAACCCGGAGAGAACCCACGCATACAAACGCCTCACAGCAAGAGGCAACAGCGCGTACCACTGCGCCACCATGCATCCCGAAAATAAATCAACCACTTCACATTTTCCTCTCATTTTTCATAGCTTGATGCACTGCTTTGTGTGTGTGTGTGTGTGTGTAGGTGTGTGTGTGTGTATGAACATGTGTCTGTGTAGAGTAAGTGTGTGGATTCCGCTCTCGTTGTTTGATGCATGTGTGAACTGTTCTGGTTTCACCTGCAGGTAGGTCATGTAAGTCCTGAGTCCAATCCCATTCTGACCTGCCTGTGTGTGTGTGTGTGTAGGCTGGTGTGTTTCCATCTGTTCAGCTGGCACCCCGCCGACTGACTCACCTGCTAGCCCACAGGGGGTAACTAGCTAGCAGCACTGCTAACCCAAACAGCTAGTGAACTGTGAAACAACTGCAGTCAAAACACCAAGCCCATTAGATGCTAATTATGTCTGCTGCCATATGGTGTTGGCGGACCTCAGTACACGCAAAGACACAGACAGTGTTTCTGCGTTTGTGAGAAAAGGAAGTGTGGGCTGCCCCTACGCGGCGTTCATTAAACCCACTGACATGCTGAGCCCACTGAGACCTGCAGGGGGCGACAGAGCAGAACCACGAACCTGAATGGTTTTTTGACTAGTTCATGTTTATCTTTTGGACTTTCTAAACCATCATAATCCACCATTTAAGTACAAATTAACACAGCTTTTGGGTAACAAGAAAAAAGAAACATTCCTTTCATGGATCCACCACTGGGGGTGCACAGCAGAAAAGCATCAGTGTGTCCCTCACAGCAGTGGGCGTGGCCGAGGACAGGTTGGCAGAGCGGCGCAGACACACCTGTAATCCCTCTTCCCATCATTTGGCTGTCTTTAAAATCACTGCTCACCTGTTCGCCCTTCACCAGGCCATGCGTCGTCTGTCGTGCCCCCCCCCCCCCCGGCAAGGTTAAGTGTGTGTGGTCCTCCCCGTGCCTTCGTGGGTTCTCTCCAGGTTCTGCAGCCAATGCTCACTCATCGAATCTCGTTTCAATGTTGCACTGTACTTGTACTGTGTTGACAATGACAATAAAAGCTTTCCATTCCAGCTTTCCAGTTCCGTTTTTGTATAGGATCATCTTGACTTGGGTTTTGCAGTAAGAGTCTGACTTGCCTTGGTTTTCTGTTGGCAGCAATTTTTTGTTGTATTTTTGGACATCCAGCCCCCCCCCCCCCAGTACTTTTGCTGTGTGCTTTGTCTTGTTCCTTATTAAAGCCTCTGAACCTTTTTTCATCTCTGCATTTTGGGGTCCTCTCTCCTGCTAGTTCCATCTCAAAACATAGCATCATACTCGTCACAGAGGGCGTGACTTGCTTTCTATATATATCTATAGAGAGAGAGTATACTGTCTATACACTCTCTCTATAACCTATGACACACGCCATGCATACACAGTCTCCCTTCCATAAAGCTACAGAAAATTTATAAAATAAAAGCAGGACAGTAATAATACACATTCTCTCTCTCACACACACACACACACTTTTCCTCCATTGGCTCCACGTTTGCATTTCAAGCCTGACGGCATATTTTTGAAGCGGCAATACTTTGATGCAGACTGAGGGATGCATTATCATTATTTCAATTTCCATGCGGAGGTGTTTTGTGCGGGGACAAGAGACACGGCTAGAAAGACAGAAAGAACCAATACGCTCCGTCTTCATACTCCCGTGCTCCCGGAGAAATAAGGCACGGAGAACGGGCAAGGAGACAAAGAGAGCTGAGGGAGGGTGAGGAAGGGAGATAAAGAGAAGGATAGGACAGAAGATGGAAGTAAGCCACAGAGAAGGGAAGAGGAAAGGAGGACGTAGATACGGGAGCAGAGGAAGAACGGCGAGATAAAGGCGGCAGCAGAGAGTGCATTGCATTCTGACATGGCCGTCTAAATCATAAGCCTCTCCTGCAGCTGTGTGCTTTGTGCTGGCCTCCTCCACCTCTATCGCTCCTTTTCCTCCTCTGTACGCACAGCCTCTCCTTTTCCTTTATTATATTTTAAAGCTCCCCCCCCCCCCCCACCACCACCCCGTTCTCTCTGTGGCTCTTCTGGCCGGGACAATAATTCAAGGTAAGGCTGCTGCCAGCGCAGCATCTTAAATCTGGCTCAGTGGCAGACTCCACATATCAGGGGGAGAAACAGAGATATTTAGGCACTGGAAGAACCATAAGTCTACTTAGCAGAGGGCTTCAGGACTTAAGTCTGTCCTACTGATGATGCTACAGGATGCTGTTTAAGTACCGTTTCCTCCGAAGCAGCCTTGGTGTGAAAGGAACCGCCTTGGCAACAGGTTCTTCCTCTGAAGAGCATGAACGTCGTCGTCTGTTCTACCTGATGCCTGAGAAGGGAACACAGTTCAGCACTTTTTATTTATTATTTGGAGAACGTATTTGTCTAATTATATAGAAGAGAAATGTTCTTAGTTTTACTTTGTAAAAAACGGGAAAATAATGGCATGAGAAATGCAGCCGCTAAAATGTCTTGAGATGAGAGAAAGTGATATTTTATGTTGAACTTCGTATGTTTCAGACTTTAAGATTCCAGACTCTGGGCGGCACGGTGACGCAGTGGGTAGCGCTGTTAACTCACAGGTTCAAATCTGACTTGCGGCCATTCTGTTAGGAGTTTATATGTTCTTGCTGTGCTTGCGTGGGCTCTTTCCAGGTTCTCCCCGTGTCTGTGTGGGTTCTCTCCGCATTCTCCCCATGTCTGCGTGGGTTCTCTCCGGGTTCTCCCCGTGTCTCTGTGGGTTCTCTCCAGGTTCTCGCCATGTCTGCGTGGGTTCTCTCCAGGTTCTCCCTGTGTCTCTGTGGGTTCTCTCCAGCTTCTCGCCGTGTCTGCGTGGGTTCTCTCCGGGTTCTCCCCGTGCCTGCATGGATTGTCTCTCTCTTTTATGATATCTGTCAAACAAACAGTGATTTCATTGTGATTCTATTCTCAGGCCAGGCTTTTGAGTTCAGGAGTCACATGATAAGGGGCAGCCTATCAGAGGACTGTCAGGAGCGCTGACATTTTGGAGGAACTCCACTCCTTCAGGAAGGTTTTGTCTGATGTAGTTAAATAAAGATGTGTTTTTGAATTAACAGACCTCATTTAGTACATTTCATGCAGAAAAGAGTCGGAGCCAGCATGAAGCCCACAGTCTTCATGTTCTAGTGTCGCTAGTAGCAACCGCCATGCTCAGGCTAAGACCCCCCACTGGTCAGACCTACCCAGGCAGAGTGCAACAGTGAAACGTGATGCGGAGTGTGGTTGTGTGTGAGGGGGGGGGGGGGGTGCAGGTGTGACACATTTTTAATGCTTTTTAATTCAAGAGCGACTGATGCTGACCAAAGAGCCAATCAGCATCAGCTTCCTGGGCATCCACAGCCTGCAGCCTTACGTTAACATGCGAGAGAACGCTAAAGGTGCGTGTTTCAGGGAGACGAGACGCAGCTTCGCCCCAGCCTGAAACAAAAGGTGGACGCCGTTGTTCCGCAGAGAGAAGAACTGCTTGATATTCAGACTCAGACTCGCTGCAGATCTTCACTTCAAAACACAACAAGGGATGAAGAGAGCCAGTTTCACGCTAACGTTTATATCTAGTGCTGCCGCTCTAAGACAGAGAGGAAGTTTGTACATCAACAGCTCTCTGTCTCTCTGTCTGTATCTGTCTGTCTCTGTCTGTCTCTCTGTCTGTCTGTCTGATTGTACAGGGCTGCATCGTAACACCAATCTCCTTTTTTTTTTGTCACCATAGAAACATTGTGCGTCTTTACCCGCCTCCTTTCAAACAGCAGTAACAGAGTGATCCTTTAATTGAACGGAACCAGCGTCACTTTACTGCGTGCAGAGCAGCTGTTAAAGCGACCCAGCAGACGTCCCGGTCCTCTTCAGCCGCTCTGTGACCCGAAGGAATCCTGGTTGCGGTGAAGATGGCTGCAATAATAATGTTTCTGAATGATGTGCTGTGATGAGGAGCCCATTGCTGTAACACATCCGGTGTATCACAACAGACACTTTACCTTCAAACCTTTAATGCTTGCATTCTGTCATTTGTTCTGTTCGTTACAAGAATCGATGCAATGCAGAAAGTATCCTGTGTCGTGATGAGATCTTGGTTTCTGTAGATGCATGCATGTCCTACGTTGAAGACAGCAGTCGTCCTCCACGCATGTCCTACGTTGCATGTCCCTATAGTTTTGCAGAAGTGAGCAGGTGACAAAGAAATGTGAGCAATAGAAAAGGGGAGAAACACACTTTCCTGTTCGCTGCTGGCTCCGTGGAGAGCAGCCGGAGCAGGGACAAGGCTTTGTGAAGAAAAAGAGGGACACCCGTAGGTGCTGGGGGGGTACTGCATATGTCACCCAGCCAGCGAGAACATACAGGCGGCGACCACGTCAGGCGGAAGCCACAGGAAACACCAGCTCCAGATGAAAATAAGCCGCTCCTCACATCCTGGAGCGCTTTGAAGAGCTAATGAGTTTCTCATCACGTTTTAATGCCCGGGAAGGTGAGGTCAGTGTTTACAGCGTTAAAGCACAGACAAGATTCACACACACACACACACACACTGCCCTGCTGGGTGAGTGACAGGCTCAGGAAGAGAGGGGTATGCCTTTGTGTTTGTTTGCCCCTCTCTACCCAAACATGTCAAATGTACCCCTACAGTAGGGACAAAGGAGCTGTCTGTCCGTATGTCTCAGCATGATAGCAGCCATGTAGCGCAGCCGGCTGGGGTCCTCACACACACACACACACACACCTCAGAGGTAAACTCTGGTCCAGTGCTGCAAGCCGAAATGCCCCCCCCCCCCCCATAATAATGCAGGCCTGATTCTCCTGATCCCTCACTACATTACAAGTGTTAATTAGTCCCCAGCCAAACACAATGCATTGACAAATGGCTTCTGTCTGCCAGGTACAAGTAGATGCAGGATGCCCACCGTCACAGCTGGGGGGGGGGGGGGGGGGGGCAGAATGACATGGCAACAATGCTGCTTTTGTGTAAATCAGTTCCACTTCCTTGTAGGTCAGCGTCTGCAGGCCGTTCGGCGCCGCGACAGCCCTCTGCAGTGTGTGCTGCAGAACGCACTTCTCGAGCTCAACGCCTTCGCCGTTGTCGCAAAAGTCATGGAAACGATGTTCAAACCAAGTCATGAATCAGCATCTCATTAGTCTGAGATTCAAATCCGTGTTCATTCCACGTTGTGCTCGTGTAAGACCACTGTGGTGCAGCCGCTTTAATGTCCCGTAATAAAACGCTAATGCTTCCTTCGGCTTTCGTTTGATTTGGGAGCAGCGTTGTATGATCAAGTTGTACAAATGAAAGCTCTTTTTTGTCTCGCGCCGCTTTTAACAACACGGATGCTAATTACTGACTGATCTAATGGTCTTACATGGATGCCTTCAGAGGGCTGCTTGTGCTACTTGTTAGCATCTAATCTACAGTTGGAGCAATGATAAGGTAATGAGGTGTGGCTCATTTTAATATAAGAGACAATTAGTTTAATGAAGACTTTGTCATTAGGCGGGCCTATCGTAACACTTTATGGGCTCTCGTGCAGCGGGTCAGGTCCAGACGCATGATTCGGGTTTACACATTCACAGCCGACTACCTTTAACAGTTTGATCCCTCACAAGTCCGTCTGCACCGTCGCCGTGCACCTGG
This sequence comes from Brachionichthys hirsutus, assembly GCF_040956055.1. Classification (NCBI taxonomy): domain Eukaryota; kingdom Metazoa; phylum Chordata; class Actinopteri; order Lophiiformes; family Brachionichthyidae; genus Brachionichthys; species Brachionichthys hirsutus. Next base: position 10,716,942 of record NC_090907.1, read on the forward strand.
AGAGTCATCCTGCAACGAGCCACGCCCACTGAGTAAAGTCCACTGAGTAAAGAGTAAAGTAATGGACTAAATGCATTTAATCCGATCAGAGTTCAGAGTAAAATTGTGATCGGATGCACTGTGTTCATGGACCCTAAAAATATTGATCCGATTAGGACTTGCGTGTTCATGCATCACACTTTCGATCGGAAAAAAATATTTTGACGAGCAATTTACACCAAATATGCCGGAAATAGTAGAAGAAGAAGCCGTAGCGACTTTGGTTGTAATCAAAACATCGCTCCGCACTTTCCTGCTTGAAATGTTAACGTTATTTTGCGCGTTTTCCCCGTTTGCGCTGTTAGTTTCCTCCTTTAATATTTCCGGTAACATGTTTGTCTCAGATATTGACCAGTTCTGTCTTTCACTCGCTCTGCTTCAGCTAGCTTCCGGGAATCTTGATCGGGTCAGACTAATCCGATTTGGGTGTGTACATGAAGCATTTTTATTCCGATCAGGCTTTTAATCCGATTAAATGTATCCATGTAAACGCACCTACTGAAACTAGCTGTCGTTATCATGGGCAGGTGATAATACCTGTGGCGTCTTCGAGCTGAACCTGATGAGTCAGCGTTAAACAAGTCTGTATTAGAGCTCTGTGGCATTTTGTAGCCGTCACTCTGCAGCAAGGACGGAAACGTTGTCTAGCTTTTGAAGGATGTGGGAGTTTATTGAGATGGAAAGTGGCTGCTGGTTCGTGTCCTGGGTTAAGTAAATGATATAAAAGTGTTTTAATGGCCTTCATTCTTCTCCGAGGGGGCGGCGGCAATTATAAAGTTCATTACTGTAATGAGATAGGCTGGGTTGGAGAGAGAGCCATCAGTCCAACACGCAGCGATGGAGTCGCTGGAACACGGCCTGAATGAGGCTCGGACAAGTTCACAATGTTTGTCCTTTCCTACGTGATTGATGAGGACTCAATGTGTCCCCTGGGATTATAAAAGTCTTCTCCAGTTAGGCCTTCCTTTAAGACGCGATGCACTGTATTAATTTACACTATCAAATATTTATTATCAAGTGAATCAAAAAAAAAAAAAAAAGAAAGTTCATGAATGAATAATGTAAAAGTGGACAGCGATGCCCGCGGTGTGTCATTTCCCTCTGGGATTATTAGAGTATTCTGACTCTGTGCCAACGTGCTGCCCTCAGATTAACTTTAGGAATGTCCTGTAAAGCAAATGAAACAAAACCCTTGAAATAAATCCACTCAGATACAAACGCCTTGACGTGTGTGGCGAGCCAGAGTTAAACCTTCTTGGCTGTTTACTTCCTTCACAGGGAAAACTTCCTGCTGGAATAGCCTGAAACTTCCAACTTTTACACATTTACTGAGAAGGCTGCTCCGCGTCATTACTTTTCAAACTCATTACGTTTAATGAACTCCATTCAGCTTTTAACTAATCTGCGTTTACTCGGAGGACTAATGAATAAAACTGTTCTCGTCTTGATGAATGATCCCAAACAGGGGAAAGTGAATATGTTTCAAGCCAACACTTAACTCCAGATCGTTTCCGTTACAGGTCCATCGTTGTGCTGCGGGACCGTTAACAACGACACGGTGATGTCGGGAGCCGGGGTGTCGCTGACCAGTGATTTATCCCCGACAGACACTCGCTGATTGGTTGCTGTTAATTTTAGCCCATGCTAACAGCCATATATAAAAGTCTTCATTATGTTTTCTCCATAAAAACCCCCATTACTGTGTCGTCCCACACATTCCAGTTTAGGTATGTTTTAATAGTCACAGCATCAGCATAAAGCCCAATGGTGCGTTCCTGCAGTGTCCGACGCAGCGCTGCACCTAATGTCCTGCTTTCAAGCTGCAGGAAAATATTTGGGAGAAGTTTCACTCTGAAGTTAAAGCGTGTGGGGGGGGGGGTGCATGAGCTGACAGACTCAAGTGGCTCCGTCGCTGCACAAAGGAACATGAAGCTGAAATAATGGTTCTTTTTTGACTGGGACTCAGCCGGGATGAAATATGCCTGAATTCCACAGTGAATTTTAAGGGCCTCTGGCAGCTGATTTATCAAAGAGGGGGGCTACGTTTGTAATACCGCAGAAGAAGTTATTGCTCAGTGTTAATATTGGAAGTTTGATTGAAGCGGATACAGGAGCCGTCGGAAATTGGACAGTAAATCACCAAGTTCCCGCCAGGCTGTTTTCTGAGCTCAGATGGATATGTGTGTGTGTGTGTGGGGGGGGGGGGGGGGGGGGGTCTTTTGCTTTGATTGGTAATTTCAGAAACTTTATTTTCATTAGCTTCCTATGACCATGATAGTATTTTGAATCAGCTGATGTCGGTGGGTCGTTTGACAGTTGTATGTGATCGTGTGAAATGTTCTTCAATCTGCAGAAACATTGTCTGGTTTGTGTGAATTTAAAATACACGTAAAGGTACACAAGGGATATTTGGGGTAATATGCAAATACATGTTGGATAAATGGTAGGAAACAGATTAGACAGATGTTTCTGCCGAGCACAGTTCAGATGAAAATAACGCAAACTGCATGATTTAAAAAAAAATCATGTTTAATGTCCAGAACATACTAAGAGTTAAAACGTAAATTGGGATTTCTTTTTAAATATATGTGTTAAATTTCATTTTCATCTGTACCTAATTGAATCAGATATTTCTATGAATGTTTGTTTTTCATGGTTATTCGTTTAGTTTTACAACATTTATGTTTTCTTTTACTGCAATGCAGTGGCGGGCGGTGCATTTTACACCTAGGCCTTCAGTGAAGTCCTACTAAGTCCGACTTGAATAAATACCCCTCATAATACCATCATTTATGACAGCACGGCTTTAGAAATAATGTACAAACACACACTTACGCACTACTGGGTGTTGCATCACCTCAATCGTGTGCAACACGGGATATTTTTTCTGGAGCATTTAAAAATCAATAAACTGCATCAGCAATTAAAACTTATCACTATACGTGGTACTATCAAAGTTATAAATAAAAGGGAATTTAACATTATTTGTCCAAAACGTTTTAAAGTCCACCAAGAATATATGCAAGCTTTAAATTGCAAACTTGCAGTTTAATATAAGAAAGACCGCAACAAAACGGCCACATTTGTCTCGTTGTGTACTTCCACTACAACACACAGCTGCACCGGCGCGCCACATTATTTACACACATTGCATTTACAGTATATCTGTGATTTTATTTTGTTATCATGTTAAATAAATAAAATGTTGGTACTCACCAAAACAGCTGTCCCCCAAAACAGTTATTTGAAAACAAAATCCATTCTCCTTTCTTAAAGTTCCTAAATCCAGTGTTGCTCCAAACATTAAATCGATCCCTTGCAAACAAAAGGCATTCCCAGCAGAACAATTTGCAGCGACTCTCGGAAGCTGTAAGCCAAAAGTTTGAAGCCTGGAAGTGGCGTACAAATGCTTTCCCCACCTGGGACAGGTTAGCTAGCTCCGGAGTTGGACGACGTCGGCTCACGAGAGCTAGCTTCTCTGTAAAGGTCCGTCTGTACCGGTGTGCATTAGCTGATGACGCAATATGCATAGCGCTGCCCTCTCACACGGAGTATCCAATCACAGGCAGGAAGGCCTTACTTTCACCAACTTGTGATCTGATTGGCTATCGCAACTGTCTATCAACTCTAAGAGCCGATCACAGGACGCGTTATTGACTTGTAACGTGAGACAAGCAGGAAGGACCTGTTTCACCAACTCGTGATCTGATTGGCTATCGCAACTGTCTATCAACTCAACTCTACGAGCCCGTTCACTTACACAACACAGACGGCAAGCAGCGCTGATTCTGAAGGTCTCGGACGGATAGTACTTGCCACTGGTGCTATGAAATCCGCCTGGCAACACAAGCTAGCTGAATTCTGATTGGATAAAAACTCTCACCTAAAAATACATCACTGGAATATAATATGACATGAATGTGAAGAATATATATATATATATACATACAATTTAATTGATTTTATCATAAATATGATCATGTATTCTTGATTTCTGGTTATGTTAGGCAAGCAGAGAAGGCCTTGCAGGCCCTAACCGCCTGCCACTGCTGCAATGGTATAACCATCTTTAATTTAGTTTTCTCTGTTTGCAAGGAATTCTGGGATTTTCTACCACCAATCCTAATCCCTGTATCTGCAAACACTTTGTGTGGAGGATTAGATGACCACCGGCGCCATCCGTTGCACAAACAGGAGGCACAAAGGACCCTGAAGAAGAACAGGGAGGACTATGAGTGCAGCTTTCTGCAGCATTTGTTAGCGTATGGCTAAAAAGGTGGGATTTTATTCTCTGGTCACATTTCCTCGTGCTCATTCTGTAGTAAACCCACACAAACCACACTGTGGCTTTTGGTGCAGGTGAGATCCAGCATAAGAAGCAGCGTTTGTCCTGTTGTACTATAAATACTACAGTCCACGTCCATTGTGTATGCATGTGTGTATTTAATTGTCAAAGTGTGTATATTCTACCGCTGCAACAACATTACAAACAGCGTGTGTTATTTTTATTTATTTTTTATTTTTATTTTTTGTTTGTTTCAAGCAGAATAAAAATTAAAAAACAAAACAAAACAATATAATACCTTTTCGTGTACAAGACACCATATATCGACCAAAGAAACAAAAATCCAACAAATATGTCCAAAGCAAACACCAAAGTTCATGTACACATTATATAGTGCTTGAAAAGGAGTGGGAAGAGTGGGCTTGGAACTGATTACAGTTTCTACGTCCAAGCACACCTCTGCATTTTGTAGTTATTAATGTAAACACAGATGGATATTTATGTAGTTTTTAGGTGGCCGATGGGGACGGAGGGGACGGGGTAGAGAGAAGAGGGCTTACCTCTGGGGTGCGGACACTATTAATTTCCTGTGACTCTGACTGTGTCCTCCCTTTCTTTGACTCGGCTGACACTGGCCAATCAATACTCAGTGTCGGCTGATTATGGGGGAGCGCCCCCTCCTTTATAGAAGTCTGTTCCTCATCCTGATCAATGAGGGGCAGCTGACTGCCTGTCTGGCGTTAAGAAAACCGGAGGACTATACAGTAGGGCTATAAATATATGAGCAAGCAAGCGTTCATGCAATCGGTGCTGAGGGGGCAGAACAGTTCACCGCGGGCGTGGCATCAGCTGTCAATGTGGGCCTGAACATTAGACATGAAAGCAAAGTTCGAAGATGCTCTGCACACGTCCTTCGTCCTTCCCTAAAACGACACGAGAGTCGAGGCTTCCTGCTTCCAGCAATTTGCAATGTTGGGTGAGAAAAGAAAAGATGAGCATTCGGAGGCCCGTTTTTCTGTGTCGCTTTCAGTCCGAAGCTATGAAAGATAGCACGGTGCAGCCGCGGAAGACGACCGCTTCACTTCATCTCGCTGCTTCCTTTCTGCAAACATCTGGGCTATCTTGATGAATTCATGAAATACACAGAATTAGGATGTGCCACCGTGATGAGCTGGCGTCTTGTCCGGGGTGTGAGTCGTCAGCTGTGAGAGACTCCAGCAAGCAGGATAAAGGGCTGTAGACGAGATGATCGAGGTCAGACGGACGGACAGACGGATGGATGAGATATATTAAGAGGAGGCATGTCCTGCTATACTTAAATGGACGCATCACTCAAAACTTCATGAACTAATTGAGATAACTTGTTTTATGGAGAGGTGGGATTTTGCCTCGGTGTTTTAAGCCCTGATTGGTGGAGCTCCAGCCAGTGGCACTGATTTTTAAATACAGTATGACCTGGCTGACTAACTGGATCGAGACTGCTTGAATAGAATATCTATTTTCCAGCATGCTGGGGTCCGGGTGCAGGATTAGCTTTTTCTAATTCTCATTTATTTCCTCATGAGCTCAGTCAGAGGATGTAAATAGTCTCATTAGGTGTTTTACGGTGACGTGTGCCTTGACTTCCCCTCAGTCCCTGGGTTGTCCCCTGTGCCCCCCCCCCCCCCTTCGATGACACCGGAGCTTCATTTTGTTGTCAGTGTGAACATCTTTTCGTGTTTCTTAGACCAAATCAACCTCACCACGTTTGTCCTTTACATTGATAACTCTTTGCATGCTTGTCTTTTCTAAACTGCATTTTTGATAGACTTTTGGCAGTTTGATTGAGGGATAATAGAATTTGCAGGTAACAGGATGCTTTTTTGGGGCCGGTTGATGGAATTTTGAAGCCTTTTTCCTCCCTCAAAACAGCTTTCTGCCTCTCAATTATTTGCTTGACAGAAACTCTCTTTTCTGTTGTGCTGTGCACTTTTGGGTTCGGTTGTTCAACAGTTCGTCCATATCTAGGTGTAAACATATTGTTCCTGTATTTGAACGTGTACGTGTAAGTGAATGTGTGCACTCATGCAGATAATGCATATTTGTCTTCCACACGTCAGACTTTTAATCCGTCCATTGGAGGCGAGACAATCTCAATTGCCGCTTTATCCACCTTTCAGGTCGTGGGAGTTGCTGGAGCATCTCCCAGCTGGCTACGGCCGAGAGACGGGGTACACCCCGGACACGTCACCAGCGCATGGCGGGGCCACACTTAGATCAACAACCGTTCACACACACACTCACGCCTACGGACAAGTTGGAGAATTCAGTTCACCTAAAATGCATGTTTGTTGAGGAAACCGTGAAATCTGGAGAGAACTCACGCAGACTCGGGGAGAACATGCAAACTCCTCAGAGAAAACAATCAAACCCTTCTTGCTGTGAGCCAACAGCACTATCCACTGCACCACTTTGCTGATCTCAGACTTTTAAATGTATGGATAATGGATATCTTATCATGCTGACCATATTATGTATGTGACCCCTGCACTTCCTAACAAGACAGAAATCAGCGTAATTAGCAATGTAGCTCATTCCGAGCACGGTAAGAGTTTTTGTCTGTAAGGAGAGGGACCTTGAAATACAATTCAAATGTCCACAAAGCTAAAAGTGGACAAGTCTGTTCCCGTCTCTCAGCCAATAGCAGAACTGCTAAATGTAATCAGAATAAGCTGAGGATGTTTTTAGGAATCCCGTTGAATACTGTATTCATAAAAATGGTCATAGTCCAGCTATGTTCTTGCTAAAAAACAATTGTCACCCTGGTAATGTGTGGCATCACCACAAGAGTAAAAAGATCAGATTTAATCTGGGGGAGTTTTAAGTCTTTGTTTAGGTTGAAGAAATGATTAGTCATCCTTTCAATACCAAAAGATGAGTCCAAATGGAGTGTCGAGCTGCAACAGAAGCGTGTCATCTGCATACATGGAGAAGCATACCGGCTGATGTCAGCATTCACGATGCATTTAAGGAAACAGTTTTATTCCTTTTCAAGTGTCTGACTGATGAATTAGAGTCTGGGTGCATTAGCATCAGAGCTTACTTACAGTCACTTATAGCCTGGCAAAGCTCCGCTAATGCTAAACAGTGTATTTGACCATAGTCACAACATTTTCACCAGTTATTAGAGTTGTCCGTGCTTTATTTATATACAAATGCACCTTTTGGATCTTTGCTCCATTTTACATCCTGTTTTTCTTTGTATTCTTTGTCTCTACGTATTCTCCACATCACATCTGTGCACATCGAGCCCAATAACATAGCAAAGCCTTTTGCTCAGCATTAACTGCAAGGTTATGTTTTGCTTGCAAATTAGATGGCACGTGTATTTATTGAATTTTATTCATAATTCTACTGCAAAGATGGCTATAAGCAAAGTGAATTTAGTCTGGACATTGCCATGACATGTTTCTAGGTTTGCCACAGACACATGCACTCACATGTTTCTTCATGCAGACTTCGTCTCTCGCCTCGGTTTGACAAGAACAGCCTCTTTTGCCAATTTAAGAAGGCAGGAGGACTGCACAACGGGCAGCATGAGGGTGATGCGTGTGTGTAGGTGTGTGGGTGTGTGTGTGTCTTCCGCATAGCAAGGGGTAAGGTTCCAAACTGTAAGAGGATTAGTGACTTGAAAAAGGTAGCCGTCATTTAATTGAAGGCTTACCAGCCGCCGGAACAAGGCTAGCAGTCAAAGTGAAGGTATGACCCAGCCCAGAACATCCTGTTGAGACCATATTTGCTAAAGTCTATGTGTTTCCTTACGCCTGCCTCCCCCTCCTTCTTCTCAACCTCAGAGGCACGCATCACAGTTTATCACTGAGCCTCAGCTTCTTAAAGACGTTTACACGTTTCGCAATTTTTAATCTCTTCTGCATGCTAAGAAAGGTGCCTTCAATTCATATTATTCAAATGCTGTGATCCTTGGAAAATGCTCGGGCCCAGAATCCTCTTCTTTTGGCCCATGAGGAATCTGGTGCCATGTGAAGATTTTATGAAGCGTGAGGAGCTGTATCTCTGCGTGCAACACTTTTACTGGGATTGTCAGCATTCAGCTGCAGAGGCGCAGCCCGCTCGTAGGTCCAGCAGCCATTGCTTTGGACTTACACCCTTTAAATACGTCTACATGGGGCTTCAGATCTCGCATGTGTTCTGGGTCTGTGTGGAATGAGTCATGCTGAGCGTGAGGATGCAGCAACTTGAATGAAAACTTGTTAAAAAGTGTTGCACAAGAACAACACTTGGAACTTTTTCACATGTATGTCCCTAAACAGTCCATCTGAGTGACAATGAAGTGAATCTGAATCTGAATCTGAATCCTCTACACGTTTAATGCTAATTTATTATATTCAAAATGATATATACTTTCATGACTCTCACTGGCTGGGGGGAGTCTGTCAATCTGCATGGACCTGTGCCCACCCAGGCCCACCCCCCTCCCCCCCCTGCTTTGCATCAGTCTCATTGTGTTCCTGGAGAATTTCTCATCATACATTTTTTTCTTAGAATCTCATGATAAGCAAAGGCCATTTCTGAGAATTATTAATCCCATATGACATCGCAACCTTGGAACCAATCAAATAAGAGTGTAAAGTAAAGAAGCTTCGGTAAAGTTTTTAGTGATACGATGCATAATAATAACAGATTCTTTAAGAAATATAACACGTGTACTATATTCATAAAAACCACTGAAAGAGGCAGATTAAACGTGGTGGAGATTTGATTCTGCATCAAAACACACACCTGTTATTTAGCAGGCGAGGCAGCGAGTGTCCATCATGCTCCTCGTTGTCTATTCATTTATGGAAGAATCACACAAATAATACAGGGAAGGGGGGGGGCGTTCAAGCATTATTAGAGGGAGCATTGTTTATATTGCAGCCTTTAGTCTTATAGTTAAAATTCAAACAAACATACACACAGTGCAAACTAGATTACAGGTCCTGATGTGGGAGAAGAAACGCCTGAGAAACGCAGCCTTACATAAGCCGTGATTTAGAAATGAACGTTGAGAAATTGATCAGCACAATAGAAACTCCTGATGTAAGAGTGAAGATTCACTCTCTCTTCGGCTTTGATTCCCAGAGATGCACGAGGATCATAATCTGGAGACCAGGCCAGATTAAATAGGATACAATGTTCCACCATTGCTTCTGATTTAGTGATGGATTATATAGTAATGAGTCAATGCATCTTATTTCAGGACATCCCCATGAAAGCAAATACAATCCTTACAACATTTGCATTGGCCGTAAAAATGCGCCTCCATCAGCCACTCTCCTTCTTCCCCTCCATCATCAGTTCATCAGTATTTTAGCATCTCCGTCCATTGTGCATTGTCTTCTCCTGTTGTGAACGTGTCTGCTTTTCCCCGAGTCTCACGGGATTGAAATGTTTTCTGAACTGTTGCATTTTGTGATAAGTTCAAAGTTGTAATTTTATTTTTCAGCTCCCCGGTTTTGTGTTTTATTGCGCTTGCACCCCTCTTTGAACACGGGGGTCACACACTGTACAGGCCAGTGCAGCTCCGGGAAGCGGTTTCTGCCGTCCCGGTGGACCCAGTGACTCACACGTATACAGAAGGATGTGTCTAAACTCTAAATGCGTTCTTACAAACACGCTGCCGGGCTCCTCAGAAAGGAAGATGATGGTGTAGCTACCAAATCACACAGTAAACAAGCATGCCCGGACGCCCCCGCTGCATGCAAGCCCTTGCAATCTCCAAACCTGTAATTGTCACCATGATACCAGCGTTGTTTGCTATTGGTATTGATCACAAAGCAATTATTGCTGAAAATAGTAGATTTTGACCAATAGCAGTGCAGGTGGGTCTGTGGTGGCTAATTTCAGCACCATGACCTCTCATCACTTGTTTCTTGGAAGAATGGAGACGATGTTTTATTCATTCTCATTTTGAGCGAGGGACTGAGATGGGTGGACGAAGGCTATGATTGACTGCTATTAGCTCTTAAACACAGGGAGAGTTTACTGTCGAGTGTGATTGCTGATCAATTCAGGCGGACAATCAGGCAGTGGTGTCTTGTTCCAAAATAAAAGGTCCATCAAGTGGAAATATGTTTATTTCATTAATAATTCCTCCTCGTTTTTTTTGGTTTCCTGTTTGTGCCCCGAGTTCCCAGTGCAATTCCAGCACCTCTACATAAATGGAGCCCGTTTTTAATCAGCGTAAAGCCGTCTCGGACCGTTCACATTAGCTTCCTGCTAAAGGTGGCGTTCCTGCCTCTTCAGCACCACTAACCACTGCCCCTGACACATGGTACGGTGTCACAGCAGCACTTTGAAAGCATCCCAGCCGCTGCCAATCAAACACAGACCTGCTATTAGCATCCATCCTGAGTGATCAAGTGGACAGCTGCAAGTACGGCTGTGGACATACCCAGGATGCACTGGGGTGGTCTTCACCGTCCAACCTCTCAGCCCACAGATGAAGGCATTCCTTCTGCAGTGGGATGACTGACACTCGTCCTACTCAGCTGCCATCTCAGACAACAAGAAAGCACAACGTGAGAAAGTTTGGATTCTCGTCTGAGGCCGAGGCTCGCGCTGTTGCTGCTGCTGTAACCGCGGTGACTACCGTGTGTTGCGCACACAGAGGTTTATCTTGTTCTTACACTAAAAGAAACCTGCACTGAATTCAATGAACGCACTTTAGATGCACTCTTGACTTACTCAGGCCACTAGAGTTACTTTTTGCCGCCTTTCAGGTAAGTCAACCTGAAGACTGCTCATTTTTAAGGGCTTTAAACAGTTATTTCTGTATAAAAGCGCTGTGATGGCTGTTCCCTCCCATGTAAATGTCATTTTGAATGTTAAGTAAGGTAGAAAGATCTGCTGACGTCTGGTCAGCAGAGGTTCCGGTGAAGGAATCCAACACCAGTTATCACTCTGGTCACACACGTACAATATCACAGCTGATATAATAGGACCTTAACTTAAGCCTTAAGGGAACATTCATTTACCGATGAGCAACAAGACGTAATCGCCTTCAGGAGGACGCAGCTCTGTAACGCAGCCATCGACTCCTACGCCACAGCCCCGTAGATGAGTCTTAGGTTCAGCGCTAATTCAAGAATACACTTTATATCATGTTGGGAACCGGCATCTCTCTGGGGCAGCCTATGACGGAGTTTATGGCCTCCAACCGTCCAATCACAACTCAGTGTAAATGCCGTTTGACAATTACTAATTGATTCACAGTGCATCCAGTGCTAAGGGCTCCCTTAAGTACCATTCAAGCCCATTCTCCCATCCAATCTGAGTGGGAAACGGACTCATTATCCCAGGCCGTCGTGCCATTGGGTTCAAACGTTCCAGTCGATGGGGGGCCTCGGCGCTCTAACTCTGCCGCATCATTAGAATTGTTTTCACAGCGCTGATCAGATTATAGCTCAGCAGGGGCCTCTTACAGTATCGCACACGCAACTTAGTCCCCTGGGGGGGCTTTCATATTTACTTGTTGAGAGGAAAATGAGGTAAACAAAAAACACTTGTTTACACTGGTCAACAGCAGCACCAAAACCACAAGGTTTAACCCTTTCATTTAGCTACCTATCGGCTCTTGTTGCATATTTTTATGTCCCTGACAACATTTATTTCATTTATTTTATGTCAATTTGTTTTCAAAACTGTTTTTTTTTTTAAAATCACTTTCCAGTGTGGATTTAAATAAAGCATAATTTAGTAACTCAGACATAGTTTGCAGCTGAATATCCTTCTCCTGAAGCCTTGCCATGTCGATGGGCGGTGCCTCAGAAAGGGGTGGTGCCTCTCCTTTTCAAGAAGTGGGCCCAGAGGGTGAGTTTCAACTACAGGGGGATCAGAATCCTCATCCTCCCGGGGACTATTGGACTATTCCAGAGTTCTGGAGCAGAGGGTCAGACTGATAGTCGAACCTCGGATACAGGAGGAAAAATGTGGTTTTCGACCAACTCCCTCCATCCGGAGCTCCAGGGTTCGTGGGAGTTCGTCCAACCGGGCCACGTGTCTTTTGTGGATTTGCAGAAGCGTTTGACCACGTCCCTTGTGGCATCTTGCTGAGGGCTGTCCGGTCCCTGTATGATCCTAGTCAGAGCTTGGTTCGCATTGCCAGGAGTAAGCCACACAGGTTCCAGGTGCATGTTGGACTCCGGCAGGGCTTCCCTTTATCACCGGTTCTGTTCCAACGTGTACCGGGGCAGTTTGCAGCCGAGTGGGATGAGGATCAGCACCTCCAAATCCGAGGAAGATTTCCTAAAAGATCCTTTCCTGAGACAATTTCAATGTCAATAATCTGGGACAAAATTCAGTTCTGCAATCCCTGCATTTTCATAGTCTTCCCCTGCAATCAATTCATCCCCATCACCTGTGCCTCCTACGCTCACCTGCCACTCATCCCTCATCCTGACTCTACATATCCTCGGCCAGATTGTCACGACTCGTTCCTTTATTCCAGCGCTCTAAATCCTGATTCTGATTATCGGGTACCTGGCCTGCCTGTTTCTGGTTGTTGCCTGTCTGCCTGTCTGTTCTGACTTCCTGGTTTGTGACCTCTGCCTCATTGCCTGCTCCCATCCTGATTTGGACTGACTGCCTGGTTCTGATTAATAAAGCTCGATTTCTGGATTTGCCTTCTCCTGTCGTGTTTTCGGGCTCTTACCTGCCTTGGCCCCAGACAGCTCTACCTCTGGGGGGCTAAGTGCATTAAAAGGTAAACTTTTAATGGAATTTATATGGAATATGAGTATTTCATTAAAACCCCAAAGTGGAACTTGAGCCAATATTTTCTATCACACTTCCCTTGTTCTTAATTGATATTGCAAGCCTTGCACCGGCTTTCTCGTGTCTCCTCCACGCGGCTGCTTAGCATGCTCAGCGACAGCCGATCGATATCCTGCCCGCCGTCTGGAGAGGCAGGCGTCGTCGCTGAAATAACCACCGCCCAGCCTGTTTGTGCAGCGCCGTCTCTCAGCTGGTCCAGAGGGGCTCAGGGGGCTCAACACCGAGCAATCGTTCACAGCCAGCAGAGAGCGTCCAAGTAGGCTCGCTCATTCAGAAATGAGAAGAGATGTTTGACTGATGTCTAAGTGGCCTTTATAGGACGAGAGGCGTGTTTTAAATGACTCTGATTGATGGGTTTGGCTCGACATTGTTTACGACACAAGAAGCCCGGCTTATTGCAGCCGGGAGTGAGAGCCTCCTGGGACGGCATCGGTGTTCCAGCACTTATTCTGACAATGCAACAACATACTTCTGATAATGCTGTCCAGATGCCAGAGCTCCAAACGCAGGTGCTCAGTGGGCTGGTGTTAATTGCTGCTAATTGGTGCAGCAACACATCAAGGCGTATGTGGTCTGTGTGTATCAGGGGGAGAAGTCTCTGTGCTAGGACCGTATTCCTTGATGCAGGAGCGCTTCCTTATGTTGTGTAGGACAAAAGGAGAGATTACTCTTATTCACAGAACATTAGAGAATGGTGAGCACAAAGAGGATGTTTCTTTTCTTTAACCCGAGGCATCGTGTGGTTCGCCTGCAGGAGGGAAAAACACTCGCCTCTGTGGTTTGTCTGAATGAGGATGGCAATGTGGACATGATACGAATCTGACAATAATAATTAAGGAGGATGTATGCGTGCAATATTCGGGAATGACTGCTGAGCAAATATTCTTTGTGGTCTGAAAAATGTAAAATGAGAAAAGGCATACGAATCAAAACACTGCAGGACTTCTTCAGTGGCTTTGGGTTCGTTCAGAACTTCCAAGGTCGTTCAAGAACGATGCATTTCTGCTTTGCTGTGGACCTCCAGAAGTCTTTCTCGTATGGGATATTTCAGCTGGCCCAGCTCCAAAGAGGTGAGTCGACCTACATGTGTAAATGCAGCGTGATGCATTCTTGGACGATCTGTTATTTAGAGATGTTTCCTGATAATTACAGCCTTGATATTATAAGAAATAAAAGTGCCATGGTGTTTTCTCCATACTGAGCGTGTATTTTCAGCCACAGCAACAAAATAGAAGCATCAAATCTCTTTCTTGCTACAGTGAATTAGCAATGAAAAGCTGAAGATGTTCACAGAAAGAACCCCAGTTTGAAATCAAAATGAGACGGGCATTGCTCAGGGAAAATATCCAACATCATAGGAACTATTTCATTTCATCTTAATGATGCAATTGTGTTGGCTCCGTTCACAATTATTTCCGCTTCCTGCAACACACTCCTGCTTGGCTGGCTGCATAACACAACTTCTTTAAAGTCCTTGAAGGGGTCTCACAGATGGAGCGAAAGAAAAAGGGAGGGATGGAAGAGGGGAGAGGCAGAGATAGAGAGGTGGAAGAAGGAGGAGGGAAGCCTGGCAAGATGAAAGAAACAGCTGTATACAAATGACAGGCTTCCCCCACCCCCCATCCTGCAGTGATGTTGCCCTGTGCGGTCATCGAACGGCTTCAAAGAGCCAGGCAGGCGAGGCGATGCAAGCGGGCCGAATCCTCAAAGAGACAGCCTCCCTCGCCTCCTCTGCTAACACCACGGCCTCCGAGACACAGGCACAATCTGCCTCATCCACGCCGCATACCCCCCCCCCCCCTGCCAGGAGTTAGGAGAAGAAATAGAGGAGGAGGAGGGGATGGATGTGCGACTTCTTCAGAGCCGGAATGAAAGTGACAAGCCTCAGGTGAGACCCACACGTGTGTAGTGTTGTTTTACGACCAAAACCTACATCCATCCATCTATCTATCTATCTATATATCTATCTATCTATATATCTATCTATATATCGATGTATCTATCTACATACTGTATCTATCTATCTAACTGTCCTATCAGCTCTGTCCAAAGGTCAAAAATATATTTTTTAACTCAACAATTTAGGAAAAATAGGTGGAAGGCTACTGACTTTCAAAAAAGGAGATTTGAGCATATACATACAGCAGCTCAGTGGAGATAGTGAGGAAATGGGAATGGTTTAAGGCTCCATAAAAGTTAAAGACATTGAACTTGTGGGAGTCAATTCATTGAAGCATTCCTGATTTACTGTGCGGCAGCGCCATCCTGTAAATTACTTGGTACGTTTAATGTCGAGGGGCTAAGAAGGAAGTGCAACCGTACCAATTGTGTGGTTGTCGTTGTCTCCTTCCGTCTGCGCAACCTGACCTTAGGGCGTAAAGTCATTCTGTTTGTCTGAAAATGTAAATGGAATTAATTCAAGTGAAAAAACGGCATGTTCCAGTCCAATCTGCAGAGACTCCCAGATGTGCAGAGGTCCAACACCAGTCTCTGTGTGGCAGAGGAAAGAGACTGATGAGGGACAAATGAGACAGTCCCACCTCCCGTCCCCCCGGCTAACGCTCGTCATTAGGACCGACAGTGGTGCAGGCCTGGGTCTTTTCATCACAGACACATGATGGATATGGACAGAAAAGCAGGGCAGGGTAATCAATGAAAGCCATTTTGCTTGTTGTCTTTTTTGTTCTTTATTTCAAGGATCATATCAGGATCCGATCCCCTTTTTGTTACAAAGCCACCTGAACCTCCTCAGGCTGGATGATGGAGGAGGAGGAGAAGGTGTTTTGATTTGAGAATGTCATCATGGAGAAGAGAAGCTGGCAGGATGAGCTCAACGCACGCACGCACGCACGCACGCACACACACACACACATGCAAGCACAGACATGAACACCAACCTTTCTCTCTCTGAGTTCCAGCTCTCATTGGTCAAAGCTGGTAAATAAGGCCCGGTGTGTGAGAATCTCATTACCGAAACACAAAGCAGAATTTCCTCAGAGAATTGGTGTGTGTGTGTGTGTGTGTGTGTGTGTGTGTGTGTGTGTGTGTGTGTGTGAGAGAGTGAGAGAGAGAGAGAGAGTAAATAGAAAGTGTGCATGTTCAGGTATGGCTATATATATACCTATAGATACAGATATACTGTTTCTATATATATATATATATACAGTGTGTGTGTGTGTGTGTGTGTGTGTGTGCCAGGCGGGTTCAATCAGCAGCACGCTGATGGGAGGGGAGTGTGAGGCAGCTGGGGCCTCCTGCCCAGGCCTTCAATTTTCCTTCCAGTCCAGTCACTGGAGTGTGTAATTACTATGGGGCCAGCCTGGGGGCTGGTATGGAAGTACACACACACACATCATCCCCCAGTATCCACCCTACCGCATCCACTACCGCCCCCACGACACACACCTCCCACTAAAAGCCCCCACACACCCATGATCTCCACAGCCACATGTACACACACACACACACACACACCGATTTAAGAAACATGTTAGCCTCCCTCCCATGGCCTGTAGTTCATCGTGATGCCCCGTGTTACCCTGGGGTGGCTGAGCAGCTATGATCCGGGACTGAGAGCACACTATGAAATCCCTCTCAGCTCTGACTTCAGACATGCCGGAGAGGATCCACTCCTCCATCACGCCGGGAGATTTCCTGTTTAGCGCTCGCTGCGTTTTTCTGCTGCTTCTTGTTGGTTGTTCACTGAAAGGCAGCTTCTGGTTTGTAGAAAGACACAGTCATTATAAAAATCAACACAATTACCTATAGAAAGGTGTCAAAAAACCTTCAACAACAACAACAACAACAAGAAGACAACCTTTAACCTGTTTAAAAAAGGCTTCATACAACGAAACGATCTGTCCATGCAGTAACTCCACTTGCTTATATTTATCAGGTAGTCTTAATCTAAGTTGGTCTGTAAAGGAGGCTAAGATTAAAAGATGAGGAATTAAGATTAAAACATTTCAATGGACAAATAGGAGCAAAACATTTGCAGTGAAATCAGTGAAATGTCCCTGCAGTAAAGCAGAGCCCCGTTTTCCTCTATGAGACCGGGATTACTCGCTTATGTTCTCTGTGAGCATGAAAGCAGTTCCTGGAGTTCAAGCTTCCAATCTGTTCCAATCTTTTTTCTTGTTTCAGGAAATTGTACTAAGTTCAAGTATCTGAAAGCACTGGCAGATAATTTCACGTTTCTTTTGTGTGTCTTCTCAAATCAGAAACAAATTTCTTACGTTTTATATCCCTTGTTGTCTTTATAGTTTATTAGTGCACTGAATAACATTGGGAAAGGAGACTTGGAAGGTGTAATTTCCACCTGCTCTGAGTGTCGTCTGCCATCGGAGCCTTAGCTTGCACCCCCACCCTGTGGTGGGTCGAGATGAGGCACACCTGAGATCCTGCCTGCTGAACTCTGACGTTAGTGGCCATCAGCATCAGGATGCAGATAAAGACGGGAGGTTTATTTTGGAGCGATATGCGTGTCTCGTAGGAAAGGAAAAGACAAAAGACACGGAGAAGACATTGTGATCGGCTCGTCCAAAAGACACAGGGATCATCCAGGACCTTCTCTCGTGCATGTTGGAAACAATACATGTAGCCTTCCAACCTGAGCAGCACCGACCCACACTAACAAAGCAAAGCAGGACGTGTCCTCAGGGACTTGTGTCTCCTGCTGCTTACACAGTTAGTGTTCATATCAGTACCACGGAGGTTCAGGGGCTAAATGCTAGCTAAGCAGATAGCAGCATCTTTAGATTCGTTTATGCAATAAAAAACATATCATATATATATATTATAAATGAGACAATGAGAGGGACAGTGAAGGTTAGACGTTTTGGAGACAAGGTCAGAGAGACCAGACTTCGCTGGTTTGGACATGTCCAGAAGAGAGACAGGGACTATATCGGTAGAAGGATGCTGAGGATGGAACTGCCAGGGAACAGGACTAGAGGTCGACCCAGGAGAAGATACATGTCTACAAAAGCTTCCCCTTAGAAATAAAGAGCAATCCAACCGTCATCACACCTTTAAATGCAAAAGAAAACGCGTTTCTGAGGGACAAATTAGAACCAACTGATAAAAGCAGACCTCCTCTGTTCATTACTGAAAGACAGATGATTTCATTCATTCATTCATTTGTCTTCTTGAAGACCAGGCGATTGTAATCTGAGCCAGGGGTCTGCTGTAGCCTATCCCAGAGGTGCGGTACACCCTGGACCAGGCACCAGTTCATCACAGGGCCTCATGGAGACGCAAACACCCGCTCACACTCACACTCTCCCCTCTGGTGACCAGTTCATCCACATGTTTTTGGAGGTGGGAGGAAGCCGGGGGACCCGCAGAGAACTCCTGCAGACACGGGAAGAACAAGCACAGTCTGCACAGACAGGAATCGAACCAAGGACCTTCCTGCTGTGAGGCAACCGCACTAGCCTCTGCGCCACCGTGCTGCCCCGAGATTTTATTCAGGATTCATTGATTGATTGATATCAGGATATTGAATAAACTACAGTTTTACGTGTTATGCCTTTTTTTTTTTCTGCACTGAGATGTTTTTTCTTCTTTAGCGCAGATTAGCTCAAAATGTTCACAAAGCGTTTCATCCACATTTCTCAGAAAGATGGTTGCTGGCTGGAGAAAATTGGTCTCTTTTCTCTGACATTACGAGAAGCTATTTATTCTAATTAGAGCAATAATAGAAACAGAAATGTGAACATTCCCTGTCCAGATGCTGTATTTTGGTGTTTTTTTTCACATAGTTATACTCTGAAATTCTTCTCATTGTGAGCACGTAGAGAAACATTCCTAATACTTCTCATAAAAATGTTGAATGCATTAATGCTATAATAAAACTCGTGTCCCAACCTGTCCTTCAGTGGGACACAACATGGCACCTTGAAAGAAGCAGGCATTAATGCAGAGGATTATGGTGCAGCCCTGCCCCCCCCCCCCCCCCCTCTGCCGCTGGCATGATGTCACGGTTTCTACGTCCACGGCTGGGATGGCGGCTTTTTAAGCTCCCTCAGAGCGGCAGACAGAATAGAGAGGAGCTCCTTGATAGGAGGACGTTTAGCAGGACACACACTTACCATGTGTCCGCCGGTGTCCAGCCACCTGGAGGCATTCATGTTTCCTGTTCACGTCCACGTGTGTGTCGCATGAGAGAGAGTGTCTGTGCGTGTTGTCCTTGTCCTTCTCAGCACAGCAGGTACACACACACACACACACACACACACACACTCCCGAGTGAAACCTGGGACGGGCAGACAATTAAACAAGTCAGCGTGGGGTAACCTCAGTTGGCCTGTGGGGGGGCGGTAGACACACAGCAGGACAGGCGAGAACAGCAACACCTGAAACGGCCGTCCTCTCTGTCTCACAGGTAGGGTCTGGGGCAACACACACACACACACACACACACACTGACACATCACATGCATGCAGACAGCAGGACAGAAAGACGATTAAGAAGTTAGAAAGTGGAGGACTTCTCAACGCTGACCTCAACTATCAAGCTCCAACCGGCTGGAGGAGACGATTCGACGGCTTAGAACAATGATATTGCAAACCTTTAACAAAGAATTCTCAATATTTTCATCACTGTAGCCACAAAATGTATAAAGGTTGAGTTTAAAGTCTGAAGGCAGGTGAAACCTCTGCGTCACAGCTTTTACTGGACTTGTCATTCTTTATCTTGCTCTCCTCCTCCTCCTCCTGCTGGATGTAAATATTTGACCTCCTGTTCCTTCTCCCTTCCTCCGTTGAGGGTAAAGTTTTCCACTGCCGTCGTCTTACAGGTGAAGAAAGCAGAGAGTCAGCTTCAGGTCATTCTCTGTTTGTGTGCTGAATGATTTCACAACACAAAGATACTTTTGTTTGTTGTTTATTTATTTATTTATTTTTTACAAACCAAGTAAGGCTCTTTTTATTTTAACCTGGGGACACCCTTGTCTCTCTCTCTCTCTCTTATATTTGTATGAAAAAAGACAGCAGGGTGGAGAAATTGACAGAACAAAGAGGAGGGGAGGCGGGGTGAGTTTCAGCGCTGTTGTAATACTGCCACCAAGTGGGCGGGAGGAGACACTGCCCCCTCATGTCTGTTTGATCTGTAAAACGTCACGGATCGTTGTCATCATTCTTTTCGTCTGCAGTTCTTCTTTGTAACATCCAAGTTCCGGTATTTTAAATGAAAGCGCTGACGTTTTGCGCTGTCTGTGTCTCAGTTGTTGGACACGTCATCAGATTCAACAGCCAATACCTCATTGGAGCATTTTATTGAGACGCAGGAATCTGATCACATCCGAGCTGAGGCAGGAGTTTATGAACAAAACAAAAAAAGAAAAACACGAATTCAATATATGAGTTTCAATTTGTACCATATTTGAAACATCGGGTCACAATGCTCAAAGACACAAATCCAAGAAATGTGTAATTCCAAACATAAAAAGTGCTACAATGCACCAGTGGAAGTGCACGGCAGGGCTGAGGTCTGGAAGGCATGACCTTTCACTTATCCTGAATCATTTTGCTTGCGGTTCACAACCTTTTTATTTTGCATAGTGGTCGGCTTGAAAACAGTTTCTGTCCTTGTTCAGACAACATGTCTAACAGCACAGCGAGGCCTCCGCAGTGCTCTGTCGTGTTTCCCATGTTGGGGAAGGATCAAGGCCATCCTTCCTCACATCAGGGGGCACCTCAGTTGTTTTTCTCTTCATCATCATCATCACTGCTGTCTGGGGTTTCCCCAATCCTTGCATTAGGAGTCCATTCCTCCTCATCATCATCATCATCATCGCGCTCGCTGCTCCATTCACTTGAATTCCCATCCATAATCCTCTTCAGAGCATCTTCCACGCCGTATTTCTTTGACATCTAAAAACACACATGCACACAAAAGAACAGATTTATTTTTTCTTTTAATTGATCAGATTTGAGTGAAAATCAGTCGGCAGAGGAAGTTACTAGCGAGCGTACCATCACAACACCCAACTATCACTCATCATGATACAACAACTTGCATAGCTAATGTTTTGCTCTAAATGTGCCATCAATGAAAACCCCTCTAGTGAGCAAATTACTGCCCCCTGTTGGATTATCCGTGTACTGCATGCATATAATTGTATACGTCGGGTTTGTCACACGACTCATGGATCACATATGATGCGTTTGGTGTTACAGTGTTGCTGTTTTTTGTTTGCTTGTGGTTGCAGAATGTGTCAAAAAAATTACAGATTAAAATTACAATTTTGAGGGATCATGAGCTAAATTATGAGGTGGACCCAGATCAAGGTTTCTTCTTTCTTTCTATAACATTGATGTGTGGGGCAGTTAGTATTCAGCTGCATGCAACAAAGATCTCCAAAGGATGATTCATAGTTACCCTCGCCGAAGGGGAGGCGAGGGTATTGCAATTGGGTTTGTTTGTTTGTCTGTTTGCTTGTTTGCTTGTTTGTCTGTCCGCGCGCATAACCCAAAAACTAGTTTTAGTAGCTTCCTGGCCTGTCCCCATCAGCCTCACCCACTGCTTACATTAGATTGTTCAATTGTCGCTCTGAAGGTAGCAAAACAATGGCCAAACTTTTGACTGAGATATACCAGACAGATGGCAGGGATGAAGACGCTGAGGTTCTCCTTGGGATTGACCAGCCTGTCCAGACAATTGGCCGTCCACTATGAGTCTCTGGTTCTGTCCAAGTTTTCTGCCTGTTAAAGGGAAGTTTTTCCTTGCCTCCATCTCCAAAGTTCTTGCTCTTGTGGGTCAAGTTGGGTTCTGTCTTTCCCTGCTGCACGTGTAAAGTGCCTTGAGATAACTTTATGTTATGATCTGGCACAATATAAATCTTTTTTTTTATTGAATTGATTAAATTGAACATATACAAAAAAACCTGACAAAAACAGAAATTTAAAGGAACACACAAATACATGTGCAAACTGTTTAGTTAAATAATGCATGCCGAGATGCACGCTTGTAAAATCTGTATGACAGTAAGATAAAGAGGAAAAATTGTAAGAAAGAGCGAATAATGTGTTGGATGGAAGTAAACAAGGCCACTTCCTGTGATTGACTGCAGAACACTTTCCATCTCATTGTCTCCTAATAATTGTTCACATCAAATGAAAAGTAATTGTGTTTTTTTGGTGTTTTTATTGTTTCATTGTTAAGTTGTCACATAAAGCTTGTTCACGCCATTTGGATATATATATCCCCGGATTGAAAAGAGACTTGAACTATTACTGAGAGCTGGAAACAAGACAAACATCACAAAAGGGTTTACAGGAGGAACACTTCTTTCTCTGTTGTCAAGACATTAATGCTAATAACTGTACATTTATGTTATCCTGTAAATATAATATAGCATCCATCTGTCCCCCCCCCCTCAAATAAATATTGAGAGCATTTTTCTGTCTTATTGAACAAAGCACCGACGATATCTGCTTTTTTGCTGTCTTTTTTTTTTTTACTCTGCTTGTCCTCATGACTATTAAAATACAGTATAACGCCCTCCTAAATCTCGTCATTGTAAATATGCTGAAAAGGGTTAGGGTTCGGGTTGATGACAGGAAGCCCTCTTACCTCTTCTTCTTCAGTACTTTGCTCTAATATGCAACATCAAGAAGAGCACGATGCAGCTCAGAGACCACGTACCAAGGGCCTCTGAAAACAACACGCCACACTGTCTGGGGAACCGAATGTGGAAGAAACACAGACAGACAAAGATCCGAACAGATTGCAGGCTTCCACCAACAAAGCTGTTTTCCTTCTCATTACAAGCCATCAAGGACATGAAGGGAAAGAGCGCATACGCGTGGCCTGACCTTGGGTGACCTTTCAGAAGAACTGTCAGGCCTGCTTGTTTGATCTTAACATCGCCAGACTGAAATCTGTCAGCTTCACTCCAGCGTTTAGCTGTCAATAATCTGCACTCACAGTATGTGCCAGCAACATTTAAAATACGAGCATCAGGATTAACACGGCCTGCCTCTTTGGTATATTTACCGTATTGCTTGGCTAATACATCAGTCACAACCGCCACTTTTTGTTTCAAAATCTGAGGGGTCTAGGCGCTGGTTTTGATATGCCATCAGTGTGAATGGGATATTAGCTGCAGGATTATTGGAAGACTCTCCTGACATCCACAACTGAGAGGCGGAATTGTACATTTTAGTGTTAGTCAAATCTATTTTCAGAGGGTGGAGCTGCCAGGGAACAGGGCTAGAGGTCGACCCAGGAGAATGTACATGGACGTAGTGAGGGAGGACATGAGAGTGGCTGGTGTTGGGGAGGACGATGCAAAGGACAGGGTGAAGTGGAGATGGTTGGGTTGTCCCACGGGACAAGATGAAAGAGAAAGAAGTCATTAAGAGTTTCTGCTTCTCATGTTAAATTAATACTGAAGACCAAAAAAAGACTTCAGTGCATTCACACTATCTGACAGTATTATGTATAATAACCAGATGCACAATTCACATCTGGTTCATGCACAGACAGCGGCAGGCTGTGATGCATTTCAGTGTCAGTCAGCACACGGTCATATGTTCCTGTGTACCGCGTTGGGTATATATATATATATATATAATTTGTAGGTGATACAGATATTTAAAGTTTTTGAAACCTTTTTGTTAAATGAACTGCTAATACAATTTATATACGTCAAACTATCATGATAAAACTGTTTAAATGCTTGTCTTTGCTTATTATTTACATTTCTCTATTTCATAAAGTTTTTTTTTAAAGGTTCTGCGTCGCCAGCTGACTCGTCATCGGTTCCGGCCCTTTTCATGTTTGTGATTGGGCTGACGAGAAAGATTCTGTGCTCTGATTGGCTGTGAGTCACACGACACAGTTCCGCAAATCCACTGTTTGTGTTTTGATTTTGACCCATCCATTATTCAGACTCGCACTTAAATCCTGAACAGAGGAAGTTCGGAATTCCGTATCTCGGTTCGTAAATGCAGCCGCCCGACAGAAACAACTTACTGCCACATGGTGCTTTTATGTCTCACTTAATGACCTCAGTCGTGTCGTTTTATCTTAGTAAGAGGCACATGTCGGCTAATGCTAGCTAGCTTAGATAATTAGCAGCTCCTCGTTACTTAGGAGTTAACGAGGAGCCACTATGTCGGGTGTGGAGCGACCATACATGCGGCTTCTCGGTGTGTCTCGCTAGTGCGGCTCGTAGCTCAGCACGTGATACTAATGAGCCATCCTTTTCATTTTGTGTTGCAGCGATGCGGGCTTTGTAATACACACGAGTCCATTTGACCTCGTTGTGTTGTTAATATTATCAAAGGAATGTGGTTTAAAGAAGCTTACGTTCTCTCACTAGTTAATGTCACTGTTTCCCATTGCAGGTAAATTCAGATCAATGTAACTGTGGGCTATAGGTGGCGGAGGATGTTTTCTTTTTTCATCTGTCTGACTTGATGTGTGATAAGATGTCAGATTGACTTCTGCAGTATTCAGACGGCTGCTGACTTTACACCTATTTGATAGTCACGTGTTTGTCTGTAGTTCGTGGCAGCAGCAAACGTCCCCCCCCCCCCAGCTCCTTTGAGTTGCTGTGTATAATCTGCATAGTCAAGATTTGCCCATTGTCCTAGTAATCATCTGATACGTCTGGATTAGTGCAGCAGAGGGATTTATGGACTTTATTAAATGATGGAACACCGAAGAGATGTTCTTTTGATCTTCCCAGACACACTTGCACATTTTATTTGCGTTCTTTCCCCTGTTGGACTCTTTGGTCGCCTTCAAGACCAGATGACGTTTGAAACAAGGACATTTAGATGTTACTTGAGGCTTTGGACCTCGCCCTTGGCTTCCTCCTCACAGGCATATAACACCTAGCTGTATATTAAACCGGTACAGCGCACCTGTACCTCCCTATGCAGTATTTAGTGAAGTATGATGTGTGAAAAGTACTTGACATTTGAAACGGTCTCCTATCGTGCTTTTTGCTTGTTGCGGTTGCCAGTTCTTTTGACCAAACCCAATCATGATAAACGTGATGGGATGGCGCGGCGCACACAGAGAACGTGCTGCCAGTAAAAACATCTGATGCGTTTCATTTAAGCCAGCGACGGAGTAAATGGTCTGTTTGGTCATTTGGAAGTTGAAATTATTGTAATGAACTAAGTTGTTTCGATTGTATGCTGCTAATATGTTCACCTGATTCTTGTGACTTTTTTTCAGAATAAAAAAACAACAGGAGACAAGATGGCCTCAGACTCTCCACGCAGACCGAGTCGCTGTGCTGGAGGGGTTATGGTTCGAGCACAAGCTGCTACGTAAGCACTGCAATCGCTTTGCAGATTTTGTCCTCACACGACATGTACAGTTAGATGTTGAGTATCTTCTATCGTTGTGTGGTGGCTGGGGGGGGGGGGGGGGGTTATTGGATCCAGTGAGTGCTGCAGCACCTCGGTCCCACAGAGAGACACTAGAACCCTGTCCTCCAAAGGGGTCAAGGACAAAGGGGTGCCTTAATAGTCACACACACACACACACACACAGCAATACATTGTCAGTTCATAATACCGATGTTTATTATTATACATCATTTACTAGGTTATATTAAAGTGTTCATCATTCTTATTAACGAAGTGCCGTGCTGGTGTGTATTTGTGTGTATGTGGTATATGTATGTACTTACATATGTATTAGTACTGGTTCAAATGTTAGAGCAGTGTCACATATTACTAGTTCCACGTTCTTCTCTGTTGGTTTGTTCTGTGAAGTTCGCTGTGAGTTATGTTGCTGTGTCGCTTTAATTTCCCCTCGGGATTGGTCTGTCTGTCTGCCTGCCTGCCTGCCTGCCTGTCTGTCTGTCTGCCTGCCTGCCTGCCTGTCTGTCTGTCTGCCTGCCTGCCTGCCTGCCTGTCTGTCTGCCTGCCTGCCTGCCTGTCGATGGATGTATGCATGTGTTCACTGGTGATCTTTACGTCTGTGAGATTCTAGTTACAATCTTGTGAAAGCTGCCATTGATGTGAGATGGAGGGTTTTCCTCGGGGCTAACGTCACCTCTTTGCTGCAGGGAGCAGTCGTACATGGAGAGCGTGGTCACCTTTCTGCAGGACGTCGTCCCTCAGGTAACCAATCTACCAGTACTGTACTACTACTACTACCAGCACTACCACTGCTACCAATACTACTACTACCACCAGTACTACTACTATCAATACTACTACTACCAGTACTACTACTGCTACCACTACTACCAATACTACTACCAGTACTACTACTACCAGTACCACTACTACCAATACTACTACTACTACCAGTACTACTACTGCTACCACTACTACCAATACTACTACCAGTACTACTACAAAAAGTTTAGAGTCATGAGTGTATTACTAAAATAATAATGCCCTGTTTATTTCTGCTTTTAACTCCAGGCATATACTGGGGCGCCCCCTACAGACGAGAAGGAGAAAATCATCTGGGTTCGATTTGAGAAAGCTGACATCAATGGTGAGTCTTAACGTGTAGTACTACTACTACTACTACTACTACTACTACTACTGTTGCTACCACCACTACTACTACTAATGTTACTATTACTACTGCTATTACTACTACTAATGTTACTACAACTACCGCTACTACTACTACTACTACTACCACTACCACCACCACCACTACTACTACTACTACTACTACTACTACTACTACTACTTTGACTGTGAGGAACTTTCTGATGTTTCTGATGACATCATAGAAGTGATTTAAACATAGTTAGGCTCTGCTTGGATTGGTCGATCGCCCTCTATACGTAGTGAGGGAGGACTTCACTAGATCACAAGTAACCCCCATGAGGAAGACCTCTGAGCCTTTAAACTTGGCACGGAGATGACAAAATGAAATTGTAGAGGTGTCGCTGTAAATTGGTGTAAGGAAACCCAAACAGAAACACAGTGTCGGCTTATATTAAAGTAGCTTTTAAAGATGGATTCAAGCAGCGTGACAAGCTGGGAGTCCTTCAGGCTCCAGACGGTTGCATGACACACGGGCCAGCGTTTAGGTTTTCACTGATTTAAACCACATCCGAGGAAACGATCATGCAACGATAACATCCGGTAAACGTGGCAAGCGATTGGGATCTCTGGCCATGACACCAACAACAGGAAACGGGAGATGTAAACATGATGCACAGTTCATTACAAGCTCGTGTATAAGTTGAGCTTTTAACACGACTATGCACCAGATGCCATTATTTGTGGTTTGTTTGATGCACGGCATCCTTTAATATCTTGTTTTCTGTTTGCAGACACGACTCGTAATCCAGAGTTTTCGGAGATGCACAGTGGGACCAGTGACCCGCCTCTCTGCATCATGATTGGCTACACCGACGGGATGCAGATCTGGAGCGTGTCTGTAAGCGCCGCACCATCGGGCCTGTTTCAGGACGAGCTCTCCCTTTTCTATTTGGCCGTATCTGTCGTCTGATGAAGGATAAGCGTGTATTTCTGCATCGCGCTTTGATGCTGCGATTGGTTAGTTTGTGGTGCCATCTCCTGTACAGCAGAATGAGAGGCAGGACGCAGCTCTCAGAGCTCGCAACCCTCGAACGAGCAGATTGATGCAGACTGTGAGTGAAGGCTGAGCGGTCCAGGTTCCAGGTTCCAGGTTCCACTGCCGGACTGTGGGAACAAACATCACAGAGCATCACTGAACAAGCAGTCTGTTTTCCATTGACCCTCTTTGATACTTTAAGCATTTACATTTTACATTTATACACAGTTTTTGCAGTAGCAATAGAAAAGAAATGTACAGTAATCCAGTATGACTTAGTAACTTTCAAAGTTAATGAGAACAAATACGATTTTTAGGCTGAATATTTATCTTTAAGAACAGGATTAATAACAATGCAGATTGGCTGGTTTTAAGTAAATAATATCTCACATCTTATAGAACTACAATTAAAATACTAAATATGCACATATTGAATGAAATATTTCTTTATTTTCAATTTAAAATGGTAGAAAAATCCAGTCCAAACATATTAATTGTGTAGACAGCGGACGGTCTGTGCAACTGATTGTGTAACTGTATAACATCAACATTTGGACTGACTGAGTTCAAAAGTCTGACTGCAGTCATCGGCTGACCCCAGACCTGTGAGGACACGTCCAATGCTCAGCCACGTAGCTCCACTAAATGAGGACGCAGCATGAAACATCGCTGCGGTTTGTCTTCTTATCGTGTTGTTTAAGGTCGTGCGAGTAGAAGCTTCTTACAGACGACAGCAAGTACAAATGCAAAACGGTTTCAGACTAAAGCAGGTCATTAGAAAGGCTGAAGTGAACAAAGAAACAACGGAAAAATACCGAAAATCAATCGGGGTTGATTGAGTCGCTGAAAAATGTCAATGAAACTGAATCAAATGCATTTGATGTAGATTCTATGTATTGCAGAAATATCAATGAGGTATTCTTACATTGACTGAATTAGGCTGATGTTTTTCACCATATAAAATCTTATGGGATAAGTTTTACCTTTTCAAAGCAGCACCGTGTGGAGGTGCAGGCTTGTCCACTCGATGGCGCTGTTGACCCTTAAATGGACAGTAAACGTGCGATAGATTTACCTCGTGCTCAGGGCTGGAACATGAATCACATCTGGTGGTTTGTCGTGTGAACGATCCAGGTTCAGGTGTGTTACCTGTCTGCCGTTCATTCCTTAACACCGCGTTGCAACTTTATTCTTCATCTGTCTGCTCTTCTGTATTCTACTTTTAGTTTTTAGGTTTTCTTGTGTGTATTGTAACCTTATTCCAAATTTACCAAAACTAAATTAGCTGTTCATTTCCTGACACAGATCTAAATGGTGAAGCAGCCCTAGGATTCAACCCCTCTGCTCTCTCTCTCACTCATTTATTTCCCTTTTCAGCTTTCTCTGCAGTAAAGACCAAAAAAAAAAAAAGTGGCAGGAAGATATACCTTTGCTTCATTATTTCTTTAAACATGACAACGCAGTACAACCACAAACCTTCCCAAATCTAAAGTGCAGGACGTGCTTTTATTTCAATTCACGTCTTCAGAATCAGTTTTGAAAGTCGTTATCCTTCTTAGTGGCTTTAACTACCCATGATGCTCTGCTTGCAGAAGTATCGACTTTCATGCGGAGGCTGTCACTGAAACATGCAGACTCCACAAACATCCTGTGAGCTCTAAACACGCCAAAGCCTTTCTAAACATCCACAGGCCCTGGTGAGCGCCCGCTCTCGCGTTACCTGTGAGAGTGCACACTCGCCGGCTGCCGGGCCGCCAGCAGCCGGGTCGCCAGCAGCGTTGTGATGCTGGGGCGGCGGAGAACAGATGCTTTAGCCACACTCAACACGCCCAGTGTAAATGTCAGGCTCCTCTGCCTTTCACTTTCAGCCCAACACTTCTGACGCCGGGTTTGATTTGCACGGCGCGGGGCGGCCTCTTATCGCGCGGCGTCCTTCCTCTTTGTTTTGCTTTCAGTTTAGAAAGTTTACGGGATGTTTCTGGGCCGTGTTTTCTCACAGGATGTTAAGTAAGCACTGAAGGTGCCTTGGTCTCTGGCTCTCGAGTGGCTGTGAAGTGTTTGTGACAGTTGCTGCGCCAACACCCTCTGTAATGGCCCGCTGGAGTACGAGCACGCACGAGGACATGCACTTGTGAGATGGGGACTTGTGACTGCTTGTGTTGACACTGACAGAGCTGTCGAGCTGATGTAGATTACCGTCGCCTCACGCCGGAGAGGTGTCGGCCGCCGCCGCCTGATAAGAGACAGACTGCCGCGGACTAATTGCCTGCCTGCCTGCCTATATGTGTTGCGGTGAAATTAGCCGTTTGGATGAAAAGTGTCTGAGTGGACGTCCTGGAGACCTGGGGCGCCATCACGGGTCTGTCAAGCTGAGACTGGGGAAATATAAGATAGGACTTGATGAATGAAGATTCTGGAATACAGACGCTATAGTTCAGGTTCTATTGTAGTAATCTAGATGCAGACGTTTTAACTTGTTGATCAGCTTTCACCGAGTTCAGGATACTCTCAGCCGAGGGATGAGTTACGCTCCCTGAAGGATTTTAGAACATCATTACAAATTCATGGTTTTAATAGGAAGCTGCTGCTCTTTGGTTTGGCGGCGCTGATACAAATTCACATCCTCCTCAGAGCTGCAGGAAAGAGAGAGTCCCTTTCCTACAGCTCAGTGTTTGAGCTGCACTGAGGAGAATGAATTGGACAAGGTTTTACCTTCGCCGCCTCCTTTAATTTGTAGGAGAGACCCTAAGAGAACGGTTACTGCAGTCGATCCAGGATGCGACCCAGAGCAGGGTTACTGCAGTCGATCCAGGATGCAACCCAGAGCAGGGTTACTGCAGTCGATCAGGATGCGACCCAGAGCAGGGTTACTGCAGTCGATCAGGATGCAACCCAGAGCAGGGTTACTGCAGTCGATCAGGATGCAACCCAGAGCAGGGTTACTGCAGTCGATCAGGATGCGACCCAGAGCAGGGTTACTGCAGTCGATCAGGATGCAACCCAGAGCAGGGTTACTGCAGTCGATCAGGATGCAACCCAGAGCAGGGTTACTGCAGTCGATCAGGATGCGACCCAGAGCAGGGTTACTGCAGTCGATCAGGATGCAACCCAGAGCACGTTTACTGCAGTCGATCCAGGATGCAACCCAGAGCAGGGTTACTGCAGTCGATCAGGATGCGACCCAGAGCACGTTTACTGCAGTCGATCAGGATGCGACCCAGAGCACGGTTACTGCAGTCGATCAGGATGCAACCCAGAGCAGGGTTACTGCAGTCGATCAGGATGCGACCCAGAGCAGGGTTACTGCAGTCGATCAGGATGCGACCCAGAGCAGGGTTACTGCAGTCGATCAGGATGCGACCCAGAGCAGGGTTACTGCAGTCGATCAGGATGCAACCCAGAGCAGGGTTACTGCAGTCGATCCAGGATGCAACCCAGAGCAGGGTTACTGCAGTCGATCAGGATGCGACCCAGAGCAGGGTTACTGCAGTCGATCAGGATGCAACCCAGAGCAGGGTTACTGCAGTCGATCAGGATGCGACCCAGAGCAGGGTTACTGCAGTCGATCAGGATGCAACCCAGAGCACGGTTACTGCAGTCGATCAGGATGCAACCCAGAGCAGGGTTACTGCAGTCGATCAGGATGCGACCCAGAGCAGGGTTACTGCAGTCGATCAGGATGCAACCCAGAGCAGGGTTACTGCAGTCGATCCAGGATGCAACCCAGAGCAGGGTTACTGCAGTCGATCCAGGATGCAACCCAGAGCACGGTTACTGCAGTCGATCAGGATGCAACCCAGAGCAGGGTTACTGCAGTCGATCAGGATGCAACCCAGAGCAGGGTTACTGCAGTCGATCAGGATGCAACCCAGAGCAGGGTTACTGCAGTCGATCCAGGATGCAACCCAGAGCAGGGTTACTGCAGTCGATCAGGATGCGACCCAGAGCAGGGTTACTGCAGTCGATCAGGATGCAACCCAGAGCAGGGTTACTGCAGTCGATCCAGGATGCAACCCAGAGCACGGTTACTGCAGTCGATCAGGATGCGACCCAGAGCAGGGTTACTGCAGTCGATCAGGATGCAACCCAGAGCAGGGTTACTGCAGTCGATCAGGATGCAACCCAGAGCAGGGTTACTGCAGTCGATCAGGATGCGACCCAGAGCAGGGTTACTGCAGTCGATCAGGATGCGACCCAGAGCAGGGTTACTGCAGTCGATCAGGATGCAACCCAGAGCAGGGTTACTGCAGTCGATCAGGATGCAACCCAGAGCAGGGTTACTGCAGTCGATCAGGATGCGACCCAGAGCAGGGTTACTGCAGTCGATCAGGATGCGACCCAGAGCACGGTTACTGCAGTCGATCCAGGATGCAACCCAGAGCAGGGTTACTGCAGTCGATCCAGGATGCAACCCAGAGCACGGTTACTGCAGTCGATCAGGATGCAACCCAGAGCAGGGTTACTGCAGTCGATCAGGATGCAACCCAGAGCAGGGTTACTGCAGTCGATCAGGATGCAACCCAGAGCAGGGTTACTGCAGTCGATCCAGGATGCAACCCAGAGCAGGGTTACTGCAGTCGATCAGGATGCGACCCAGAGCAGGGTTACTGCAGTCGATCAGGATGCAACCCAGAGCAGGGTTACTGCAGTCGATCCAGGATGCAACCCAGAGCACGGTTACTGCAGTCGATCAGGATGCGACCCAGAGCAGGGTTACTGCAGTCGATCAGGATGCAACCCAGAGCAGGGTTACTGCAGTCGATCAGGATGCAACCCAGAGCAGGGTTACTGCAGTCGATCAGGATGCGACCCAGAGCAGGGTTACTGCAGTCGATCAGGATGCGACCCAGAGCAGGGTTACTGCAGTCGATCCAGGATGCGACCCAGAGCAGGGTTACTGCAGTCGATCAGGATGCGACCCAGAGCAGGGTTACTGCAGTCGATCAGGATGCGACCCAGAGCAGGGTTACTGCAGTCGATCAGGATGCGACCCAGAGCAGGGTTACTGCAGTCGATCCAGGATGCGACCCAGAGCACGGTTACTGCAGTCGATCAGGATGCAACCTGCTGAATATGATGTGGGAGCCTGCAGCAGTGACTGAGCGCTTAATTGTAAAGCGTAACGGATGCATATTGTTCAGGCTGCACTTCATGCCCGTTCTAAAACAGGCTTTTCCACTGGACACCGTTTGCTGTGGGAAGGTGGTCATTTAGCTCCTGTATGTGGACACGAGTCAGAACCGGTTCACTCTTTACTTCAGATGGAGATTGATGCATTTTCACATCGTGCTGCTCAAATCCCTCCCATCTGGGTTTGTTGTTGCAGTCACATTAATGGATTCCACATTTATATCCTTATTAGTTTGGGTTTCATGTTTATTGAAACTCGTTCATGTGCTTATATTGATATTTATTATTCTACATGCTCAGTTTAGCAGTTACCCAAGTTCAAGTAGAAGATGTTTCATTTGCTTTCGAGTGGTTTCTCATGCATTTTTGATTTTTATTCTATTAACAATAAACTACATTTAACAATGAAACATTCTCTTCCTTCCCTTCATTTTCAGAATGAGAAGAAAAAAAGAAGCAAAACCAGAAAAACAATTTTGAAAAGCTTCATTTCAGACAAATAACAGTTTTCTACAGAAGGAAATCTAATTTCATAAACGTCCCTCGAAATTCCTCTATAGGAGAACGCTCATCCATATTCCATCTACAGCCCCTTTTCCGCTTTGCGGGTCACGGGTTTTGCTGGAGCCTGTCCCAGCTGGCTATGGGTGAGAGACGGGGCACACCCTGGATTAGACGCCAGCTCATCACAGGGCCACACACAGTCAGACAACCGCTCACCAGGGAACCCGTAGAGAACCCACGTGGACACGGGGAGAACATGCAAACTCCACACACAAAAGAGTTGAACCCGGAACCGTCTTGCTGTGAGGCAACAGCGCCACCCACTGCGCCACCGTGGAGAATATTAAAAAAGGTAGAAGCAGCCAGAAATGCTTCAGCTTTGAGCAGACAGACAACTTGAAGCATCACCGTGGCAACAACTGTCATGAATAAGAGGCGCTCCTCGGTGGCGCAGCTTCCACGGGGGTCAGCGGGCAGAGTGCGGCGCTGCAGGTTTGGCTCCTGAATTTGTTGAACCAGAACCTGTTACTGTGGGATCCTTGAACCACCTGCTCCCTCCAAAGCGCCAATATGTCCGGCGCCGTGCGCGGCTGAACGGACTCACTCGTGAATATGGCCCAGAGGTCTGTTCACAGCTTCTGGCATTACATTTGGGAGATTAAAACACTGATTCCTGAAAAAAAAAAACTATCCATGCCGCCAATGAAATGAATATATTCAATAACTGTATCAACTTTGAGAAAGCAATTTGGCATATTGCAAACGCTGTGCCGCTAATGTAATGGTGGGAATGATGTTGATGGCGGGGGGGGGGGATGTCATATGGGGCCGTGTAAGGCGAGGATGAGCGCCGGGGTAATGCACAATAACCCGGAGCATTAACCGCCGACTCTCCCCTCTTCTCATTTTAATCCAGCAAATTCCATTATTCCCCCCCTTGCAGTTCCATTTGCCGGAATCCCGCCCTGCTGCCAACCTCCTTATATTCCTGATATCAGTGTTCGTAGAGACCGCTCATGTCTCTAGTGTTAATCTACCACCACCGGGCCCCTCAAGCACTTTGAATAAAACACAGCTCCAAATCCACCACTTTGAAAAGGCTACTAATTGCACAAAAGAGCGATCATCCCTTCAGATGGGTTTAAAGACTTAGAGCAAACAGATTAGAGGACGAGTAAAGCGATAATGCAGGTTTCACTGTAATTTAACGCAACAATGAAAAAGTGGGGCATTCTGCACTTAGGACAACGTGCTGCCCCGAGCCACGCGGACCACTGACCCGAGACGCTGTGGGGACTCGCTGAAGGTGAAACGTCTTCAGCAAGTCCAGCTGGCTCTTCCATTTTGCTCTTCTTGAGATATTTTGAACTGAACTATTCACTGTAACCACGACGATAAATGAGCATCTGAGACCAACAGCAACTATTGCTGTCTGCAGGACAGCATGAGGTACGACAGGGTAGCGGGTCCGGCCGTGTTCATGGACTCGTTTCACCCTCGTGTTTGATTGCGCCGTTCGCGGTTTTGATGCCTTTTCATTGACCATGCCTTTTCATTGACCATTCTACCTCTGCTCTTCCTCTTCCTCTTCCTCTTCCCCTGACCCTTCTGTTCTTTGTATGACCACACGAGTTTGCAGAAAATCAATTTTTGTATCTTTTGATTTGTTCTTTGCAGAATACAGAACTAAAGCATATCGTCTGTCTAAAAGCACACACTTAAAGTCCATCTGGGCACCGACTGATCATTTGTATTGCCCATAAGCTTTAAGCGATGCCCTTACAGAACAGCATCCTTTCTTCCAGTTGACAGGTGAAGCCCAGGAGCTGTTCTCGGTGCGGCACGGCCCTGTTCGAGCTGCTCGCATTCTGCCAGCTCCTCACGTCAGTAAGTACCTTCAGCACACATTCAAAGTACAAACGTCCTGTTTCAGCGGAGGCTTCCTCCTCCCAGTCTTTATGTTGCTCTGTGCATGGTGCTACCTCACGTCTTTTTAGATTCCATCCATCCTTTTTGGCCTCGCTACATTCGAGAGGCGAGGATACACTCCGGATAAGACGCCAGCTCATCACGGGGGCCTTTTAGATTCCGAACACATTCAAAATCATTCGTGAAATAGAAGGGAAAGAATGCAACATGTCGCTCAAACAAACGTGTAGTAATGCCATCAGACGTCCTGTGTTTATAACAAAGCAGCTCTGTTAAAGGTAGAAATCAACTACGGGCTCCGTAGTCTCATAACTAGCATGACGCCATCGCTGTGCTACTGCTGCAGTCCAGCTGCCATCCATGGGGGCTCGGAAAACTAACCAGGAGCAGCAAGCTGCAATCAGAGTTTCATTTACTCTGGTAACAAATAGTGTTTTTTTTTTTTTTTTGCAATGCTTCAGATGAGTCTTGGCATTATTACGTTATACGATAGAAAACACCCCAACTGAAAGTCTCACCCCGGTGCATCTTGAAAACACCAAAGGCTTCCGGCGCGGGAAGATTCCTGGTTCACCTGCAGCAACTGTTCAACAGAATTTGTTGAAATCATTATCTTGCTGCATTTAGTCATAAACATTTTAAACAGCAAATAGTGCCAAATTTCAGTCAGTATCATTTAACGAAAGTAAACAATTCAATTAATTGACTTTTTCATTCAGTGAAAGAATGCTAGTACTCACATCCCCTTAGTGGTAGTACAAATGATTTACAGGTAGTAGTTCTGCTGCTCATGTCCTCGCCAGGATGTGACGTTTCCATCTCTGCCAGGGTCAGGGTCAGGGTTAGGGTCAGGGCTAGTGCTGTGGAAGCTGCCATTTAGCCTAGCCTCTGCTGCTTTCTGGGGCTTTTGTGTGGGGAACGCGTTTCTTCATTCTCTGTCTGTGCTCTGGACTTTGAGTGGACTTCATCAGCATACAATGACACCATTTAAAGGATGCTGGAACTAGATGAAAGCAAAGCGCAGTAATAAGAAGCAGCACGCCGTCCCAACACGAGCAGATCAGTTCTGTCTGAGGAAAATAAATAGGAATTGTCCTGTGAGAGAGAAGGACGCCGATTGCAATCTGCTGGGGGTGAAAACAGTGCTGCACTGTGGTCGACCATTAAAAGGCCAATTGTCCGGGACGCAAGGCCGTGGGTGGGCGGCGCTGGAAGGACCCGAAAATAGGTGTTGATTTTAATGAGGGTTCCCTTTCCTCGAATCGTGAGGTTCCGCTTGGGCAGCAGGTGCAAGTGTCTGCATCCGATGTCCTTCCCTTTCCTTGCAAATTGAAACAGCACTGCTTCCTTGATGCATGTTATTAATTTATATAAATGCATCTGCGATGGTTCTATAGACTCTATTTCAATAGATGTCAGCAGAGTTGTCTTTAACCTTGAGCTCAGTTATGCTCTAGTATGTCTATACAAGCACCAGGTTTCTCTGCAACATGAAAGCATGCAGCATTCCACACGGAAGTCAGTACTTCTGTCCGTCAGGATCGTAATCAAAGTTTCTCTCCATTAAATGCTCTGCGATCATATGCATGTTCCAGCTCGCTATCTTTACCGGGAATTATGCCTGACGACAGACGCATTCAAAAAGAAAGGATGCTGTTGGGAGTGTTAGGCTTGTCTGGAAGGCGCATTCACTCTCATGCCATACCGCAGGAATTCAGGCTGATTACCGTCAAGCCTCAAATTACAGTGCTCTTAAAGGGAAAGAGCTTCTTCAATCTAAGCGACCCCATCCGCTCAATCCCCTGATCTGCCGTCCATCTTCAAGGAAGAGACAATCAGGGAAAATACAGGATCAGTCCACTAAATGCAACATGCTTCTCTTCCGCTTTCTTTTTTTTTTTTTTTTTTATATTCCTGCTGGGATTTTACCATGCTGTAATTCCATCCTTAACCCCCAAAACAAACAAACAGATGCACAGAAAATCTCTCTCCTGTTTATAACATGCGTGACTTCCTCCAGCACTTCCTGAGGCGTGTGGCGTCCATTGCATTTTATTTTCCCATTCAAGTTTTCCTTTGGAGATATCACACAGTGGAGGATCAGAAAAAGGTTGAGCACCAAACTCTTGATGAAATTCTGATTTCATATTTTGGATGGATTAAATACCTCCGCCAATACGGGGGTTATGTAATTACCATCGTTGGTTTGTTTGTTTGTCTGCCTGTTAGCAAGATAACTCAAAATGTTACAGACAGATCTTAATGACATTTTCAGGAAATGTTGTGAATGTTACCAGGAACAGATGATGACAATTTGGTGATGATCCAGAAGAGATTCTAGATCATGGATCAGATTGAAATGATCTGTCAATGGAGCTTCAAAATGTGTTTCTCAATATCTCGGTTGATTATTGACCAATGTTTATGGAATTTGACACAATCATGTAGGGGGGAGGGGGGGTCTCTATCTCACGACCGCATTTCATCTGGATCTGATCCAGAATGGAGTCAGGAAAAAATATTACGTTTGAATATTAAAACACATTTATGTATTCAAAAATCAGTTCAAAATACACAAACTCTGATTCACTTTTACTTTTCAAGGTTGGTGTATAAAGATACAAAGAACAATCTAGAACCTTTTTGGTACTGATTCAGATCACCATGTGGACGGTGTAGATCCAGTTAGGGGGGGAATGAGCTGCTTGGGGGAGGTCTGTGCTCTCTGAGCGCTTTTCGAGTTTAATTTAATTCCATTCTTTTTTATTTCTATAGCTCCAGATCATAACAGAAAGTTATCTCAAAGCACTTTACATGTGGAGCAGGGAAAGATCCAACTTGTCCCACAAGACAAGACAGAGGCAAGGAAAACTCCCCTTTAACAGGCAGAAACCTTGAACAGAACCCAAGGCTCATAGTGGATGGCCATCTGTCTGGACCGGTTGGGTTGAGAAATATATATAGAGAGAGGTAGAAGGACAGAGAGACAATAACAGAGAGGGAGAGACAGAGACAAGGACAGGTAGGAGGAGAGTCAAAAACATAGAGAGGGGGAGAGAGTGGTGGAGAGCAGGAGCAGACAAAAACATAACGTAACACAGAGGCTGCTGAATAAGATACTGACTAAAGAGCTGCTATATAAACCTATAAATGCTAATGCTAGCGATATGGGCTTCAGTGTTGAGGGCCACAGGTCCAGGTTCTGCAGCACCACGGACAGAAGGCCCTGCAGACTGAGGGACATAAAAAGGGACAAACAGAGGGAGAGAGATTAGTGACATATATTTATAACATGAATAACCAGATAGAGAGGGAGGAGCTCAGTTAAGTAATCAAGCCAGTTTTTTCTTTTTTTTTTAAGTGCAGTTCATTAAGATTATTTCATGACCGTAATTTAATCACAAGGCAACAGTAGTA
Source organism: Brachionichthys hirsutus (assembly GCF_040956055.1). Taxonomy (NCBI): domain Eukaryota; kingdom Metazoa; phylum Chordata; class Actinopteri; order Lophiiformes; family Brachionichthyidae; genus Brachionichthys; species Brachionichthys hirsutus. Next base: position 10,755,578 of record NC_090907.1, read on the forward strand.
ATGTAATCAGCACGCTTCCTGTCGTGGTAATGGGCTGCCTGCTGAACGAGGGTCTGCAGCACAAGAGGCCCCGCATGCTCACTTAGAGAAGGTCTGTCTTTGTGCACACGTCCGCACTCTGAGTGACTTCTCTTCCTCCTCAGGTCCTCTCAAGATGGACAGTTTTGCCGACAAGAGGCCCCTGCTGGGGGTTTGCAAGAGCGCAGGCTCCTCTGGGTGAGTTTCTTCATGCTAATTCGGCTGACCCCGCCTCTTCTCTCAGCAGGATCAGAGATGTTTAAAATCCTCTGCTTCTTCCTGCACCGGCTACCCACTCAATTCTATTTCTCTGTATTCTTTTTCAATTCTGTGTTGTACCCATTAGCTGGCATTTCCTTTGGCGTCACCAAATAACAGACAAAAATAATACCTGAACTGGGGTCTCCTTGTCCTGAACTTTATTGATCCCTTGGGAAGGCCCCCTCAGGGAGATTAATGCTCAAGCATGATACTGATCAGAGTCAGAAGCACAAATAGGGAATATACATATGAATCAAAACTGCAAGTAAGCATACACATGGAATGAATACATGTGTATGTGACTATTTAAGAGCGTGTTGTATTGTGTGGAATATTAGCTAGCTACTGCTAGCCTTGCTCTGTCCTCCTGGTACTCCTCCTCCTCCCCAGTGAGTAGTTGTGCAGAACGATGGCCCGAGGGACAAACGCAGCTGAAGTTTAGACGGCAACAGCTTGGTTAGTCTGCCTTGTCACTGGAACCTTTCTGGGTCGAACCCACGCGTGCGTTTCCAGGACGCCGTCCTAAAGTGTTGACCGATACAAATACAGATTTGATTTCACGGTAACCGTTGAAAGCACATAGTCAACAGAAGCAGCTATCGAGCCCTGTCCTGTTAATTGAGCTGAGCTTCGTTTTTCTGATGGGGGTAGTTCCACCTGAACCAAACCAACAGAAGCTGAAGTACGATCGATGTGCTGTTGAAGACAATTGTGTCTTCATAAAGCGTAGGATGAGATGGAAAGTAATGCCTATCCTTTCCAGCTGAAAGCCATTCCCCAGGCACCCAACATGTGCCCATGTGTCATGCGCCCACCTGGAGCCGACTGAATCACATTCTGAGGCACCTAAAGGCCCCTTAGAATGAACAGGAGACTCAACAGGAGACCTCCCGAGTCAGTACGGGGAATATCATGCACTTTGTTCGTTCAAATAAAGCGACTTTAAACGGTGACAGACCGTAACGCTCCTCTCTAAACTCGGCCCATGCCCTCCTCTCTTCCCTTCTCTCTTTACTTGCACCGCTCTTCCAGGGCAGCACAGACTTTAACTCGATATATCCTCCTCGGGAAATGAAATAAGGAAGTCTGCCTTGATTTGGGTCTTGATGGGAGAGACCACCTCCGTGATGTTTTCCACGGACCGCCTCCCGTGTCTCTCTGACGCCGTTGCTTCTGCTTTTCCTATGTCCTCGCTGACACTGAGACAGGCAGCATTTTGACGGTTTGGCGAATCGTCCAGGCGTCGCTCGACACTAATGCCGAAAACATGCGCCGTGTTGAAAAGCAGAAACCCTGACCCCTGGCTGAATGACACAGCCCGGTTCTCCCCCTACAGAAGTGCTTGGTAAATAACACTACGGTCATAGACGAGAAGGAAAAATGCTTCCGGGTGTGGCTCAGTTCTTTCCATTTGGGCCTGTTCTTAAACTTACTAAGGTCCTCACACAATTTTTTAGCATATAATCATTTTCAAATAACAGATTTTGTCAACCACCAAAAAGGATGCCGGCTTGACACTTAAATGGAAAACAGATTGGAGCCTTGGCTGCTACAGCGGTGCTGGTTTAGAAGTCGGTTCAGTCAGCTCGAGGCTTAGATTACAAGATTTGCAAATTAAAGGAAAACCAGAGAAGGGAAAAAGCATGTGTGCCGAAGCCCTGTACTTGTGGATTTCCATCCAGGCAAACGCAACTTAATTTTATCAATGGAAAGGCTTATGGGTTAAGCCCAAACAATGTATGGACCCGGTGCTTTTCTTGACAGTAAAGCTGCACTCGAGTCCCTTTGACTCGCTGCACTGGTGCCAGTGGGCTTTGGGAATTAGTAAATAATACTGGTAGCATTGCGGACCCACGTATTCCTGCTTGTTTTGATAAAAAAACAAGATTTCTGTTTCCTTCCCCGACTTGCTGTTGATATTTTTAGTCAGTTTATTACATCCACAGGTATTAAATTCTAAGAGGCTGACGGCTGCTCGATGTGAATGTGCATTTTATGGCAGTGACAACGTAAGTGTTTGTGGGCGTCTGAGCGCACATAAGTACTGGGCAAAAGTTCACTGATGAATAACCGTGCTTTGTTCTCCACAGTTTGGGAACTGTCAGTGACATTTCCAGCCCCTCGCTACATCTCCAGATGCTGTGGTCGTTTCCCTTTAACCGATATAGTCCTCGTTCACCCAGCGCGTTCCTGCTCTATGCTAGCCTGGCCGCTAATACAGATGAATGGCCTGAGCAGATCTCATGGTCGCTGGTGTTTGTCTCAGGACACATGGCCCTGCATGGTGTCAACTTCCTGAAAAACCTTCCTCCCCTTTTCTCTCATAATGCTCCCAATTGGAGCAACCTTGTGGAATGTAATAGCGTTTAAAGTGTCGGCCCATCTGAAGGATGCAGTCTGTGATATTTATAAAAAAAAAAGCAAACCCCCCCACTTTTCTGTTTTTAGATTATGGTCTGACAGAAATTGAATGAGCGACACTTGGATTTTGGACGCATCCGACTGAAAGCGTCCGTACGAGCTAAAGAACGCTTCTATTGTAGCATTTATCTGCCTCAGGATGACGTCATCATTTCACGTGTATGCTTTTGATGGTGCAGCAACATCCCCTATCTCTCATCACCAGTTGTTGAGTAGTTCATCCCACATCTCACATGAGGAGTATGAAAAAACAGTCCACAAAACAATACCTTCCACACGTATACGTTCAAATCCGCTTTAAATCCCGTAGTGAAATAAAGCAGGTTATTAGTTACATGGATGCAGCAACAAATTCCACTTAGCTCACACACAAACATGCACACTCGTACACACACACACACATTAATGCATTTTCATTGCAGGTTTTCCTCTGCCGGCCGGATGCATCCGTCTTCTAAAGTGTATTAAATGGAAATCATCAAGCATTTTTATAAAATGAGGCCTCAGATTAAGAGGATTTGGACAAGTGACGCTTTTTATCCACCATGAGGTTACGGTGTTCTTCACTGTCACATTGTGACCACCATGGGGGGTACACACTGATGTCATCCGACCCTGTTGTCTGTGTCGGATGGATGCGACCTCAGGGAAGGGAAGTCCTCGATACTTTCACTGTAATCGTGGTTTCAGGATTACAGCAGTGTTCGGAGTCGAGGCCATAACAGAGCCGAATCCACGCGTGATCTGTTATTCCTGGTGCCCGTCGCATGTCTTCCACATTTTTCACTGAAAGAAATAGATTTAGATCAAGTCTTTCCAGGGCAGTTTTGTTTCTACCCCTCCATGGAAATGAGTGAGACCGTAAATCTGGCCTTTTCACTGCCCCACACAAGCCAACAGAAAGCCACACGTGTTCACTGCATGGGCACAGATTTGGGGCGCAGGCTTCAGAACGGACCATTTATTTTGACTCGTATGTCTGTTTTATGTCTGTCGAAAATGTGTTCTGCCTCGCCAGTTCCCCCCCCCCAGCCAATAGGAAGTCCGATTAGACTCGGTAGTGCTGGAAGTGGTGGATATAAACACTCCAGACAGGCTAAATGATTAGTGACTTTTCAAAGCACAACTCCTTTTCCTAAGCGAGGCGTCTGTGTTTAAAACAATTAACTGGATGTTTTAGCAGAATTGAATCCTTTCTTTCACTTTACGTTCAGAGATTTAAATATTGGATTAAAGATAAAGGTTTAGTTTAATCAAACCACCCGTTGAAACTGAAAATAAAAAAGTGTTGCTATGTATATATTTAAAAAAACACCACTGTTTCCACATTTATCTAGCATCTCAAATCTCAGAGCAAGTCTTACATCCTACAGTCACAACAAAACTAAAATTTAGGGGAGCACTGGAGGGTATTCGGTGAAGAGTGAAAGGTTCTGCCAAGTACAAACTGGCAGTAGTCGAGGAGGTTGTGATATTGTATTACAACTAACCCTAATCCAGACCCTAATCCAGACACTAATCCAGATCCTAATCCAGACCCTAACCAAGACACTAACCCAGACCCATACCCAGACACAGGCCCTAACCCAGACCCATACCCTAACCCAGACCCTAATTCAGACCCAAACCCAGACCCTAATCCAGACCCTAATCCAGACACTAACCAAGACACTAACCCAGACCCATACCCAGACACAGGCCCTAACCCAGACCCATACCCTAACCCAGACCCTAATTCAGACCCAAACCCAGACCCTAATCCAGACCCTAATCCAGACCCAGAGTTCTTAAATGTTAGAAAGTGACGTTTGTGAGGCAGAATTCTTTGCACGTGACGAAATGTGGCTCAGTTGGTAGAGTGGGTTGTCCAGTGATCAGTAAATCAGTGGTTCGAATCCCAGCTCCGACTGTCCGCATGTCGAAGTGTTCTTGGGCAAGACACTGAACCCCAAATTGCTCCCAGTGGGTCTGGCAGCACCTTGCATGGCAGCAGTCGCCCAATGGAGTGTGAATGTGTGTGTGAATGGGTGAATGTGAGGCCTAATGTAAAGCGCTTTGAGCACCGGAAAGGTGGAAATATAAGTGCAGTCCATTTACCATCATCTGAATTGTATCACACAAATGTTGTATCCTCCAGAACGCTGTACTCTAGCTCCGATCCCGACGCACTCAAGGAATGTATAACAACGCAAACCCGTCACATTTCTAGCATTAAGATGTCAAAGCAGACGAAAGAACTCGTCCGTGACCAGAAGTTTCTCGTGTCAAGTGCTTCCACTTACGTTGGACAGAAAGTTGGCACGCAAAGCTAAACTAGCTTAAATTGGATTGAATGCAAGCTATGGTTGGGGAATGAATATTAATGTCCACTTCACTGCTGTCAAAGGCGTAATATAGATTTATGGTCTGCCTAAACAAAGAGTAAATACACACGGTGAAATATGATTCATTCTAAAACTACTATTTCCTAAAGTTACAACACTTATTTTTATTGGGGGTTCTTTCGATGTTTTTCTAATACTTTTTGCCTGTATCATCAGATTTAATGGTTATTTTGTAGCTGCAATGTTATGTCTTAAAAATAAAGGCAAGCAACACGTGCAGGTCACATCTGAAATGGTAAAAGTTCCGTTTTTGTTAGATTGTATAGGTTTGGTAAAGTTTGTTCTGGTTTCACGCTGCAAGTTGACATTCATTCCGTTGTTGATGACAGCCATGCTGTAACTTCCTGTAATTGGTCTTCACAATGTAAACAAACCAAGGATCCGTCTGATCTGGACTGAGACCGCCTCTTTTTGTCCGAGCAGATCTTAGCTTTTTGACCTGGACCCTTTCTCCTCGCCGGTTTCACAACTACACCTATTTTTGTCTGAATATAACTGAACAGTGAGAAAGTTCTGACTGAAAGTGTTCTAAAGTTCATTAAGTGTCAGTATACACACACACACACACACACTCTCTAGCAGTTCTCTTTCCTAATGCTAGCCAGCTCACTATTAATACTGTGCTGCCTTACCCAGGGAAGGAAACACATCTCTGGCAGCGATGCAGACATGGTGTTGTGGTTGAACCTTTTGCCCTAATTACTTTCCTACTAATGTCTGCAGCTTGCCGGAATCGCTGTGGCTCCCTCCAGGCCCGCAGCCGGCTCTGATGTGGCCGGTGTTGGTCGAGTTGGGCATTGGTGGTTTGGAGCAAGTGGAAGTAAAAAAAAAAAAAAAAAAAAAAACGGGCAGGGAGGGAAATATTTTGCAGTACAGTTTTTGTTTTCCAGTTTTCCTAGATTTTGGTGAGAGGGCCTTAAAGTGCAAAGTAAAGATGGAACGTTTCCTTCCTCTGAAAATCAGCAGTTCTCAGTTTTACACGTTTGACCAGAGTCAGCCTTGATTTCCCCACTGAGGTTGTATTTGTTTAGCATTTTCACAGCATGTAATTGTCATTTGTGTTTGGGGAGTCTGTAAAGTGTTGCACCATGTGGCGATGTCCCTTCCTTGTATGTGGATGCATTTGCCTGCTCTTTAGTTCCTCTTCAGGCTTCTTTGTGCGCTTTCCACAGCCACACCAAGTCCTGTGGTTCTGATTCCCCTTTATATCATGTTCATAAAAGACGTGTGCAGACCCCCCCCCCCCAGCCAGAGAGAACTTGAACAGCACTGATGTGAAACTGACAATAACAGATGTCAACTTCTTCCATCTCGGAGGAAGTACGCATGCTCGATTGGTGATAATGGAGCGATAATGGGAAACGGCCCATCCATGTTGATTCATAATGAACACTTCCCCATCATCTTTCCTGCTTTTCCTCTCAGATAAAGGCTGCAGACAGCCAGTGTTTAACACTGAGCCAATCCAGAAGGATGTGGATTTAGCTGCTTTGTAATTGTAATTAAGGATTAGAAGAATCCAGGTTTTGACTTTGGAGACTTTGTCCCAAGTCAAGTGAAATAGTTATTTTCTTGCTGTGGCTGATCCCTGCCACTAAAATTGAAAGACGTGCAAGGTCTGGTTTGGGAAGTGATTTCCTGCTAATCATTTTAGCAGCTGTGCAGCTCCACAGACAGCGAATTGATAATTGGTCGGGTTGCATTTAGCAGCCGAACGTAGCGACACAGGCGCTGTACCATCCGCACAAATCTGCAGCCTGCTCTCTTAAGATGACAGTTACGAGGCTGAAACGGGACCACTGATGGAATATCGATTAATTGCTATGAGCTACATTCATTGTCCCAAATTATTACACAATTTGAAGAGCAATTTTCATTATACCAAGTTCAAAATTACTCTTCAAATGATGTAATATCAACATACCTGTCTGCCTCCGGCATACCTTTGATTCAGGCCTAATTAACGTGCATTACATTAACATTTCATGTTAAGATGGTGAAACTGCAGACCAACCAGGAGCTCCAGTTTAAACGGAGATGCCCCAGCACCATGTGTAACAAAGAACCTTCTGTGTGCCATCTTTATTTCTAATATTTAGCTGCTCGTCCAGCTTAGTTTTTAGTGTGCATAGAAACTGAACTTCCCAGATATTATTAGACCAAACACAAAAATGGAATATAAATATTGAGTGAAGCAGAAATGATGTTGATTATTGTTTAAGTTAGAATACGTTTTTATGCTATTATGTATCGGCTGCTCCATTTTGTCCTCGGCGTCTCGTCCTATCACAGGAAGTAAAGGAGCCAAGCCTCCTCTCCGCCATCACCCTCATGCCGTATCCTTTCAAACCCAAGGGCCAGTTTGAGTAATAGTCATTGACACATTGATCTAATAGGGCCATCATAATAGGCCTGTTACTGAGCTGGGGAATGGTGCCCGGCGTCACCTTAACATGTGCAAGGACTGACATCCCGCCATGATCCATAATGATAATTGTGATTTAGCCTTGCTTTCAACCTACGCCCCGACGTCCCCGGCATCAGGAAATCCTATTACATCTGACCCTACATTGCCTCCATTAGAAGTGGGTCATTTGTTAAAATACTGCAAAAGCAAAACAATTGAACCTTGTGCCATTTTGATTCTATAATAGCGGGTTATCATTGTCCCTTTGAATCAATTCCAGAGGCCCGTTTTTCGGGATAGAGCTTTGAATTGGATTGATTGGACTCTGATAACGCTGAAATCGATGATGCAGCCGCCTGAAAGTCAATTATCGTCGGTTGAAGTTTTTGTATTAATCTTAATGCCTGTATTCTTGATTGGTAATGCGAGCCCAGATTACAGCGTAAAGACCTTTGAAATGTTGACGAGACATTCAGGACCGTCCGCATGGAAACATGAATCAAGGATCACTTCAAAGTTTTGTCACAGTTATTTTTTCTTCTCCGGGGATCGTGCATTGAGATGGCAGGGCTAGACACATTTCCAACACACACTGGGTGCGCACATGCGATCTTGGGACAATGGTTTAATTCTGTGCCTGAGTTTGGACATCTGAGGGCTCACTTTGGCGCCGCCGTCCAGCTGGCTGCCTGGGAAAACGTACAATAGCCACTGTAGCTTACGCACTTGACACGTGCACTTCCAGCGGGTTGAGCTCATGCATCAATCATCATCATGCTTGTTGGGTATTGTTGCCGTAGTTATTTCATCTTGCGTTGCTGGGTGTGTTGTTCCTGCCTTTGTGTGCGTCAAGACAAATCAATTGTGTGTCCAAGCTCTGCCTCTGATGCTAAGTTGCAGGTTTGTGTGTGTTGGCAGCGCTGTGCGATTGCTTTATCACCAGGTGATGGAATCCTGTTTGTGGTCATGGTCAATCAAGCATGAGCTTAGAACCAAGTGAAGCTGTTTGTACAGTTTACAGATAGAGCACAGCAGCCAATCACAAGAGGCTCTTGTTAACACACAAGGCTAGAATGAATGACGCATTTAGGCTTGTGTGTTGTTGTAGTTGTGACACTAAAAAAACAGAACCACTCAGTCTCAGTCCTAGATTATCAAGGAATACAATTACTCAGTTGTAGATCAAAAGCTGAACAACCTTCTCAAGCACTAGCTTGCAGATGCTAACGCTGTGTGGCAAAGCATGGCGAAGATTTCTCAAAAACACAGACCATGTCATAACGGCGTGCTCTCAGGGATGGAAGAGGTGCCGGGTGAAGGGAAGGTGCAGAAACGCGGGTCACTCCTTCCTTCATCGGGCCCATTAGGAGCTTCCCTCACATCAGAATATTCAAGTTCAGACTGGCAAAAGCCACAGTGTCAGCATTCTTCTCCTGCTCTGAGTGGGCAGCGTCAGAAAGTTGAATCCAGACCTCGGCTTGACTCCTAACCCAAGTCGAAGATAGTGTACAGGTGCAGTTGTCAATGAGCTATCAACATTTTTACATCTTAATTCCTTTTTAGAATTGATCGTCGTGCTAAACTGACCTCCTCTGCAGGTTTAAGGTGCAGCCAAGGCCTCCCTTGTGTCCCGAAACCCTTAAAACACTGCACTGCAATCAGGCGTGCTCAAGCAGGCTAAGGAGACCGTTGACAGCATTCGGTCCTGCAGCACAAGAAACAAAAGTAAAACCACATTTCATCCTCAGCCAGTCCGGCACCATAGGCCTCACCAAGGGCGACAGAGAATTCAGCGTCGTTTGAAGCTTTGCTCTCAGAGAGGGGGGGGCAGGCCACTGGGGGGCTGCTGGTCGTGGTGGGTCTTGCTTGATTAAGATTTATGTCTACATTTTCCTTTGCAAAGGAACTGCTGCCTGCCGCTGGGTCGTCTCCCTCATGCAAGCCTCTTCTCCTTTGCTGTGTTGATAGAAGAGCTTCTTGTAAATGTGTTGCATGACAAAGCTCTTCCTCTGCTGCCCTTCATTTCATTCCCTTTCATTGGGTACCCTCAGAAGGGGCGAGCCGGTGGGACATAGCGGAAACGAACCCTGCATGAATTCACCAGAGAGCTCCTGAGAGAAACAGCGAGGAGACGATTAGAGCAGAAATGTGGCCTGATGTGCAGCTAATTGGCAGCGGTTTGAAGTTCCCTTCCTGCATTTTCAGGTTTTCTGGGACATACATGCATGAGTTTGTTTTGTGGAAGACTTAAATGAACATTTCCTAACTGCCAATTATATGTACCAGGACACGTCTTTTTAAATCAGAGCTCGTAATTGATGACAGCTGCGCCCTTCGCTGAAGAGGACTGCAAGTACTCGGTCTGATAATGTGCTCTTCTTTTTCAGGACAAACCCCCCCTACTCCTGTGCTGACCTGTATTCTCTGCGGACAGGGGAGATGGTCAAATCCATTCAGTTCAAGACCCCCATCTACGATCTCCACTGCAACAAACAGTATGTCTGCTGCACCGGCTCGACTGTCATATTTTGTGGCGATGCAGACTCCGTTCATTTCCCTTCGGTTAATGTCTTTCTTCTTCTTCAAGTATCCTTGCCGTGAGCCTCCAAGAGAAGATTGCAGCGTTTGACAGCTGCACCTTCACGAAGAAGTTCTTTGTTACAAGTAAGGCGCTTCCCGAAGTTCCGAGTTTTATTTTTGACAAGCTAAAGGAAGGGGGGGGGGGGGGCCTCAGCTCTCACGCAGATCACTAAAAGCGAAAGCGTTTTATGCAAAGATGCATCACGTTGATTTCCATGGCACATATATTTATGGACAGTTGGCTTGGATCCTCTGGTGCAAACAAACAGTGCCAGCTACAGAAGATGTTCCTTCTCCGTCTGCACAGTAGATCAGTACGAACATTGTCAAACATGATCAGGGACAAACCAAACAAACACAAAGCTGACGGCTGGAGGCTCTGAGGCCCGCTGCAGTGGGACTCCCCAGCTTTCCATTTGGAGGGCCTGCTTCCCACACAGCGTGCTGAACATGGCGGTGCAGAAGGGCCGGACTGCGTCACGGGGCCATTGCTGTCTACTTAACTCATTGACTGGAGTAAACTGACCTTAGGGCTCGGCTTTAATGTGTCTCCTCTTTGTCTGCCTGCCTTCCCTATCAGTGTCTGGACCACAGGAAGCCAAACATACTCAATAGTTATTAATCGTCTCTGAAGGCAGGGGCCTCCTCTTCATAACGTCGTTTGGTCGTAGCAGCCACGGACGGCGGGGGCTTAATGTGTGCAGCTCTGCTGGGGAGGAACCCTGGGCTCCGCTTCTTCTGCGGCGACGCAGCATCTTGTCCCGTGTTTAGGGGTTTTCCCTCGCAATGATCTCGGATTGATGCTTGCTGTGCTTTTGTTCCATTCCATGCTGTCTGTCATGGTTGGTTGTTTGGTAATGCTCTGCATTATTATCCTGACGGCTCCTCCGTCCTCCGGGCTGCAGGGCTGTTATCCGTTAGCTGTCATCTTCATGTTAGAGAACGCGCTTCATGAAGCCACGCCGATCTCTCTGGAGGCCAAACCATAGATCTTTCCAGCAGACCTTTCTGCAGCTCATTTAATGAACTCACAAAGACATTTCCTCATTGTCGCTGTTCGGCTTAAACCCTACACAATGGTATTTTTGTTACCACTGTACTAATTACTGGACATTCCTTTAACACTAATGCATTTAAATCATTATATCAGCCTTTATATTTGTAACATTTTGTGCAATCTGAATGACAGAGTGAAATGAAAAGCCTCTGGACCCGTCTGAACTGATGAAGTCTACTGAATGAGAACTCAAACATCCTTCTATTCTTGATTTCAGTGAACATTTTAGAATCCAGATCAATCTTTCCGATCTTAAAGTAAAATGCTCTTATTCGTGCAGGTCATAGATCATTGTCTTCTTTTTTTACGAACATGCACATTTCCTCATGTGTTCAGAGTCAAAGCAATTCCTCCTGCTGCTCTGGGTTCTTTGTGCTGGTGTTGCTGCAATGACAGTTTAAGAACAGGCAGACAAAAGTAAAGAAACCATTACCTAAAGGTGTGGACACAGCATTGACTCAAACCAGAATGGTGCTGAAGGAATAAAACTGAAGTATTTGTCTTCAAGCTGTTGAAACATCAATAACCGTATAAATGGAGCATAATCAACAGCATCTTTCTGGCTCTGGCCCTCTAAAGTCTGACCCCTGCTGCTTTTCTTTGATTCATGTCTGCTTCCTCTCCCTGCTCCCAGATAACACACGTTATCTCTCTGCCTGGGCTCCGTTGGCTCCCATTGGCTCCCATTGTCTCCCGTTGTCTCCCATTGGCTCCCTTTGGCTCCCGTTGGCTCCCGTTGGCTCCCATTGGCTCCCATTGGCTCCTGTTGGCTCCCGTTGGCTCCAGAGAGGCATCGAAGCATCTCTGGCGTTACCAGCAGCAGCCCCTGTGGCTAACCTCAACCATAGCACATTAAATTACTGTCTCCACCTCATCTGCTCCCTGGACACTCGATTATTGTCAGCAAGCCAATTCCCCCACACCTACACACACTCTCTGTGTGTGTGTGTGTGTGTGTGCAAATGGGTCTAGGGCTTGGATCAACATTTTGTTATGTTTAAACCGACTGTCTGCTTGAATCCCAAAATGCTTTTGGGCCGTCCTGCCTTCCAGCAGAAGGTTTGGTTTGTGTCATCTGTCTGAGGGGGAAGAGACAATGTGTAAGACATGGATCCGGTTGTGAAGGGGCAGCTTTGTTATTAGTGTTGTTTGCATTTTGTATTTCTTCTGCTGGTACACATCATCTGTGTGTGTGTGTGTGTGCGTGCAGAGATGATTGTGTTGCTCAATCAACAGAGGAGCCATCCTCAATTTATTGGGTACCACAGTCTCCATTAGGTCATAGTGCGCACACACACACACACACACACACACACACACCCTCATTAGACTCCCATTTATCTTCTCAAACAGGAGACACCACAAACACATTAATGGTTTAAGATAGTCAGAGACACTCCTCGGAGAGAAGGCTTCTGGAAACCCCTGCATATGCATTTGTGTTGTTTTTGTTTTTTTATTTTACTTTTCATCCTATAATCTTTTCCTAAAATGTTTATTGATCACCATCTTTGTGTCTTTCTAGGCTGCTACCCCTGTCCCGGTCCGAGCCTCAATCCGATAGCTCTAGGAAGCCGCTGGCTGGCCTACGCTGAAAACAAGGTAGTCTCTATATACACACACACACACACACACACACATCCTTTGCAGAAGCGGCTTATCGGAAAAGAGACATATTTATAAAATGCGTCCTGTCCCTTTAATCTGTGTGGATAAACAACTCATTCCAAGAAGAAGAGTCCGCAGGAGACGATAACAATTTGAGAATCAACAGATGGACAGGAGTTCTCATTTTTGTCCTTTTTTAATGGGATTGTTAAGTGTCTTTTAAAAACAGAATGTACTCTTGTGTCATTTGCAATACATTTAGTGCACAATAGTGTTTTGGTGGCGGCCCACTCCAGCAATTGACAGATGGGGCCTCTTTTTTGTGATTGGCCTGCGATTTCCTGAAATGACCCAACCTATTTTTCTTGACTAGTAGGAGATACTCGGAACGATCCATTCAAGGGGATATTGTATTTGAAATGAAATCAGTGCAGGCTGTTGCACAAAGCAAAACCAATTTCTGCAAGGATTGGAAATCTTTTGATGTTCCGACTCAGTTTTAATTCCCTCATGTTTCTCTACAGTTTGCTGTCGCAGTACGTCTTGTATTGATCTGTAATAATTTGTGTTTCTGCAGTTGATCAGATGTCATCAGTCTCGTGGAGGAGCTTGCGGTGACAATGCTCAGTCCTACACAGCCACTGTGATCAATGCTGCTAAAGTAAGTCAGAGTTCATGCAGACGTTTGCCCTTTTCTAAAGTATTTGTTTTATCTCTAATTGAGAAATAATCACGATAAAACATAACTCTTTCATCAGGATATCTTTTGAAGTTCAATTACAGTTGTTAGTATCTACTATATAGATAATGCTTCAATATTACTACAAATTACCTACATATTCTGAAATCATGCAATTGAAGCTTTACTCGTTGACAAGGAAGTTTCCTGAAAAGCATGTCAGAAAATTTAGTGTAATCCTGAGAACATGCAACTAACAAGCAGATGCTGGAGAAAACCTTCACTGGCGGTGCAACATCTGTCAACCGCAGCACATCAAACATGAAAGCAAGGCCTTTCTGTGCCGTGACATCGGGCCCACATCTTCTCAGCTCCTGCTTCTCTGCAGTTGGACTTCACCGGGCTTTTATTTCGTGGGCCGGAAGAACATGCTTTCACAGAAAGAACCACCCAATGCAGGTTTAAATCAATACCGACGAACAACCAGGTGCATTGTGGGGCTGAACCTTTTCATTTTATCATCATGTTGCTTATCTAATTCATTTCGGGTCAACATGCTTCAGTCAGTTTTCTTCCAATTGGCGGCGGGGGGGGGGGGGCTGTGCCTCATTCGTCCGTGTTCATTTTCTCAACCACTGTATCCGTATCTGGGTCGCTGGTAGTTGCTGGAGCCTATCCCAGCCTACAGGCGAGAGGTACACCCTGGACAAGCCGCCAGTTCATCACACCACACATCGACGGACGATCATTGAAACACATTCAACACCTATGGACGATTTAGTGTCACCGATTCACCTAAATTTCATGTTTTTGGTGGCGGGAGGAAACCAGAGAGAGACACACGGAGAGCATGCAAAGTCCTCACAGAAATGTCCTCCAGCTGGATTCGAACCTGCGACCTTCTTGCTCCCGTGCTGTCCCCGGTGTTGATGAACTGCCACTCTTTAAATGTGATTTCATTCTGACACTTTTTGCCACCATGTGAATTATCTCTGGCCCCTCATAGGCCAGGCTAAACTAGTTGACTTTTATCTTCAAATAATAAAAGATGACTTCCCATACATGTTCAGACTGTGACTACATTGTGCTTATAGATCATTTGGTCTGCCTTTAGCGTTTGCACAGCTAAAACAGTCCCCCACCGCGGCGCTTCCAGCTCTGCAGAGAGCATCTGTGAATGTGCTGACATCGGATCCACCTGGCCCGCCTCGCTGACTGGAACTCAGCTTATGAGGCACTTCATCAGCCTGCCTATCGGTTTTTTTCCCTACTGTGGTCCCTTTTTTCTGCGATGGTCTTGTTTCACTCATCTCCACAGGGGAGTGAAGCTCAGACTGCCAACTAACAGCCCCACTCTCATACCAGGTGATTCCTGGTCTGATTTAGCCGCTTGCCAAGAGGTCACTACTTTGCCAGCCCCCGTCTGTTTCTGCATTTGGGTCAGGAGAGCTAATTAATTTACAGTGAGCTAAGTGTATGCCTTTCCCTTTACCTAATGAGCTCTAGCAGCTCGTGTGGAAGAAGACTCTTTAGCAGGTTGGTGAAGCATCCATCACACAGAGCGGGGGGCTTCGGCCGGGCGGGCTGGCGGCTCGGACAGTGTCACTGAGGTATCGCTGCGCAGACAGCCAGTCTGCTGGCCTGCTGTCTCCTCATTTAGGACCATATATCTCAATATAGATGACAAGGTATCTCCTTCTGGGTTGTGGCGCGACACGCTGGCTCTTAGTGCTGATGTCCAGAGACATGGAAACAAAGGGGGGGGGGGGTAGCATTAAAGTGTAATGGCTTTTGTTTTTAAAAGAAGACAAAAGAGAGAGTGCCCCGGTTGGCCTGCTCGGTGCTGTCTCTCTTGCATTATTGTGTTTTTGCATTGCATCAGCCCTGTAGACTGTCAGCCCAGGGTGTGTGATCGAGGGAGACCTTCCACAAATGCTCTAATCGAATTTGATGGTGACACCAGGTCGTAGCTCTGTATGTGTGTGTGTGTGTGTGTGTGTGTGTGTTTGACATGATTCTCCTTCAGACCCCACATTCACCACCACCGCAGCAGCAGCAGCAGATCAATAACTCCTGTTTGGACTACTACTAAAAAGTCCACAACTGCAGTGATTAGAAAACACATTAGTGTTGATCAATTAGGAGCCAAACGCCTCACTTAATAATTGATGACTCTACTGCCATTTTACACACACACACACACACACACACTGCAACAGCAGCAGACTCTGTTAGTGTGCCTGGCCAAGTGGCAAAGCGAGACGGTGGGTGATCCTCAGACCCAACAAACGCGAGGCGCCACATTGTATTGACAGGGCCGCCTAGTCTGAATGCCTGATTAGGCTCTCCGGGGCCCCTTTGGCGCTTACACACACAGACACACAGTCACACGCATTGAACTCCATTAGGCAAAGACAGTGTAGTAGGTGAGATAGACTCCACTTAAGCAGCACTATCCGTTTCCCTCAGTCGAGCCACAGAGGTGTGTTTGAGCCAGACACCCTGGCTGGGCCTTAAGCGGACACAGAGGAGCCTCACACACATCCTGCGTGTCTCCTGAGGCTGCAGCGTTACAGTACGAGTCGTCAGCACTGCACGCTATCGGCAGGCAGCGAGTGCACACCGATGCGCACGGCGTTACGCGTGCACTCGGCAGCTCTGCTCATCTCCATTACCTGGAAAGCCTTCTTACTAAAAGAGAAACAGAATGAATGCGCACATTTTTCACATGAGTTTGGATTTGTAGCTACAAATATAAGCATTTGTCTCTTTCTTCTAGACGTTAAAGACGGGCTTGACCATGGTGGGTAAAGTTGTCACCCAGCTCACGGGCACCTTACCTGCAGGCACTCCGGATGAGGAGTGTTCCCCTCACAGCACCAACCGCCGGAGCCCCCACAGTCCCGGGGTCGTCACCATTATTGACACGCACAGCGTCCGTGAAGGGCAGGTCAGTCCAGCGTTTCACGATTCAAGACGCAACGATCCGTCAAAAGTGTGAGGAGTCCTTGAAGTTCATAGTTACATTAAGCCAAATGCAAGAGCCTCATTAGAAACACCATTTAAATGACCGCACATTTGTACAAACTAACTTTGTGCTTTTAAATCTGAGTTTTAAAATGTCGTGATCCACAACGTCTTTATTTTGGGGGGAGTTTTTGCTAAATGTAGGCAGTACAGACTTGTGAATGAAAGTCAGAGACAGAGACAGATGACTACTACTGTACTTGGAAAAGGTTCTAGATTGTTCTTGGTATCTTTATACACCAACCATGAAAATTATATGTGTCAAATCCCATAAACATCGGTCAATAATCAACCGACATGTTGAGGAACAAATGTTCCATTGACTGCAATGTCACAGAACATTTCAAACTGATCCATGATGCAGGATCTCTTCTGGATTATCACCAAATCATCTGTTCCTGGTAACATTCCCAACATTTCCTCAAAATTTCACCAAGATCCGTCCAAAACTTTCTGATATCTTGCTAACAGATGGACGGACGGACAGACAATCAAATGTCAGCGATTACTTAACCCCCGCCTTCACGGATAAAATAATTTAACTGAGTTTACAAGCATTTTATTCCCATGACCTTAATATGACGGGGTGGATAAGGGTTCTACTCTCTGTCCGAACCTATGTTAACTTCAGAAGACTCATGTTCTAACTAATATGCTTTCGAACTACTACTACTACTACTATTGTACTTTCAGCTTGTCCCGTGAGGGGTTACCACAACAATTAAACCACTTCACCCTTTCCTTTGCAGAAAATTAATTCAAATATCTTCTGAAATGTAAAAAGTGCAAATGGCAACCAGCATATATACAAAATTAAAGGCTTCATCAAAAATATGTTTCCTCTTTTGCTTTTCGTTGTTTATGAATATTAAGAGGTCACTTCCAGCTTTAGCTTTGCAGCTTTAGCTTCACGGGGAGCAGGCCGTCCGACCCTGATCGGCCCAACTCCGACTCCGACTCCCTCCACTTATCACACTTTTGTTATTTACACGTTATCAGCCTTTTACAACAGTGTTAAAATATATTGCTTAATATACATGGTGGAAACTAAACACGTCAAAGCACAAGCCTTGTTTGCAGAGCAGTGATGGCTGGTTGTAACGTGATATGTTTGAGTTCTGCTGTTTCGCCCCGGAGGAGGCGGTGGAAGGAATCAGCCTGAGCCCTCAGCTGAGCTGTTTCTGTGTGAGTTTAGGACAAAAGGTGAGCTGCTTGTGAGTCTATTAGTTCAAATGCATTTACAATTCCTATGGCCTGTTATGAATTACCTACCGCCAGACACAAAGCAAAGGAGGAAGTTGGACAGATGGGGAGCAAGGCTGCCATTGGTCAGCCAGCGAACTTCCTGTGAACTCGTCCAGTGACACGTTCCCTGATGCAACGCTCCCTCTGGAAGACGCCCCCCTCAGTTGAGAACCCTTTAGTGAGGAAAACTGCAAAAGTGAGCGTTCAACCAACTATTATCCTGTTACATTAAAGGCAGTTGGACTTACTGATGTCAGCAGTGTGTTCTAACGCACTTTAAACGCACTTCTGCATGCCTGCCAACAAACGTCTGTACCCCATAGGAGCACAATGAAAGCACACAATATGCACGATGAGTGCTGCAGCATGTCCGGTTCTAAAACCACACGCTTCTCTTTGCTGGTGCCCATTGGTGACATCTAGAGTTCATCCACATGAAGAGTCATTGATTTTGCATTAAATTCGAATAGATGTTTGAATGCAGGAAGAAGCTGCTATGCAGTGTATGTCCTGTTACACCGGATGAGATCATTGAACACAGACTATGCAGCCAAAGTGCCACGTGGATGCAACACTGACAAATAAAGCTGCAGACTGATGCGGTAGATATACAGGAGATGAGTTTCATGTCTGAGACTTCAAATGATGAGAGGAAACAGCTCAAGAAATAGAAAGCCTTTATTGTCATTGCATAGTGGGTATGCGAGATTAGGATGACTGGTAACAGCTGGTTTTGTTTTATCGTGTCTGAGACGAGGGTCTAACAGTATCTATTTACTAAATCAAATATAAATGTAAGTCTTTTAACAATTTATCCACAACTTTATCAACAGATCATTTGTGTCATTTTTCTTACATTGCTGGTTATCAGTGTGTAAATGTTTTTATTTGCTTCTTCGGTGATGGTAAATTCAAACTCGTTCTGTCCTGTGATTGCTGCCATCTATTCTACTGGAGATTCGTTCATTTGTCCAGAATAGATTTGATTTTGTTCATGAAGAAGTTCATGAAATCATCACTATTACTGTCAAAGAACAGCTGGCGCTCTGGATTAGCCTAGCTACGGTGTGGAAGAGAAACCTTGGATTAGCTTTGTTCTCTTCTATTAGATGCTGCTCTAGCTTTGTGTGATTCAAGCTGTGGTTGGGTTCGTTCACTCTCTGGGAGAAGCCAATTGAGTGTAATAATTCAAGATTCAAGATTCAAGATACTTTATTATCATTATGCGAACATAATAAAATCGTGAGAAGGCCCACGGCTTAAGGCACACATAACATAATCAAATCAAAAACTAAATGAGAGGAAGGCAGTAGCAAGGCAGTCGTCACTGACATCTGCATGAATGTTAAAATCTCCCACAACAAGTATCTGTTCTGTTTTCAGGACTAACATTCAGAAAATTAACATATAAAACTAGAAAAGGTCTCAAAGCACAGGCCTCCACCAAGCAGCTCGTCCCCCCCCCCTAACTGGATCTACACCATCCACATGGTGATCTGGATCACTCATCGAAAGGTTCTAGAATGTTCTTGGTATCTTTATACACCAACCATAAAAAGTGAATAGCAGACTTGATGTGTATGTGTATTGATTTTTGAATCGTTAAATGGACCCCCCCCCCCCACTTGACTGCGACAAATTCCGGTCAATTATCAACCGACATATTGAGGAACAAATCTTGAAGTTCCATTGACTGTAATAAAGTGATCCAGAATCCAGGATGTCTTCTGGATCATCACCAACATTTTACCATCTGTTCCTGGTAACCTTGCCAATAATTCCTTAAAAGGTTTCATCCATATCCGTGCAGAACTTTTTGAGTTATCTTGCTAACAGACAGACAGACAGACACCAGCAATTACATCACCTCCACCTGGCCTCGGCGGAGGTAAATATGACTTTCAGATGAGTTGTGGTTTAATTTAGGTTTGGGGTTAATTTGGAGTTACCTTGAACAGGATCTCCCGGTAACTTCTACAGAAATGCTCAAAGCTTTTATCCATTTCAGTCTCCTCAGCCTCTCCAGACCATGATTAATCGCAGTGCAGTAGCTGTCACACTTTTAATGAGGCGTGTTAGCATACATTGTACAGTTTGTCAGTGATGTAGCCGCCACACACACTCTCTTGCACGTTCACCGTAATCGCGCTGTAGCCAGCATGTTGTTCTATAAGCTGGCCCTAAGCCTTCAGAAGCAGGCCTGCACTCCGTCAGCGGCCGACACACTGTAACCGTACACTGGCCATAAACACCGGCAGGGCCAGGCAGACGGCGGGGTGGGGGCGACTGCTGGAGGAATGGGGAAAGGCAGGGATGTGATAGAGGTGAGTTCCAGGATATTCCCAACTCTGCCAGGCTTTGAAATTCCTTATTTGGAACAGCAGCCTCATAACACACACACACACACACTCACACACACTCTCTCTCTCTCTCTCTCTCTCCCCTGTGCGACGACAGGATTCGGTTCTCTGCTGGACGCTCCTGTTTCAAAGGGCTCCAGCAGGATTCCCTCACAGAACAACACTGTCTACCTTCACTGTGATAAAAGTGATCTGCTTCATGTCAGTGATCTCTTGCTTTCTGTCCACCACTTCTTTTTTTCCTGCTCGCAGACTGAGTCAAATCCTTTTCGTGTTTTAAGATGTATCTTGTTTGTGTTAGCTGCCGTTTAACATGCTCAGCAAGCCTTCCTGGAATCATTAATGCAACACTGGGGCCACATTTAATCCTCTCTATATGATCCACGTTCATGTGCATGCTCTTGTGCACATCGTGGCTCTGTCACGGCTTATTTCTAATCTGTCTTTGTAACCAAGTTACTAAATTCCTGGTCTCGGCTTCGGCCTTGCTTAGATCTGTCCCACTCTTGACTACAGTCTCCCTCCCGAGACTCTAATTTTGAGTTATGGTTTCGTTTTCTGAGACAAGTTTCATAAGTAGCAAGCAAAGCTATATTGACATCAATATCTTACTTTTTAGAAGAAACGCTGCTGCCATGAAGTATTGAAAAAACCCACATGTGAAAAGTCAGTTTATTTCCAAAACGAATGTGTCTGTATTCTTGTCTCTGTTGTTGGATCAGACTGCATTCCCTCTCGGCTCGGACTCTCACAGAAGTTCCCGATCATAAGATGCAGCTCACATTGTATGAATCGGAATTGTCTTTGCGTGCAAGAAAAACACGTTTCACAAAGTGCTTGTAATTATTTTTTATCGACAAGAGGGCAATGACCCAAATGGAAAGGAGCTTTAGCATCTAGCTAACTCCAAGTTGGGGTGATTTCAAAGAACGCTGCTGAGCGGTGATGATATCAGACCAAACCAAAAAGCGAGGAGAAATCCGTGAGCAGGGGAAGTCCCGGTCTCAGTTCAATGTTCTCATTGTTAGAAAATGATTTGGACTTTTGTGTGTGTGTGTGTGTGTGTGTGTGTTCTAGGTCCTGGTGAGTGAGGACTCAGATGGAGAGGGAGTCGTGGCTCACTTCCCAGCTCATGACAAACCCATATCCTGCATGCAATTCAACCCCAGTGGTAAGACATACTTGCATGCCTAAACACACACACACACACACACACAGAGAGACACACACGCACACACACACGCATTTTTGAGGCAGAAGCTCCAGCACTCGATGCAAATTTGGAAGACATAAAGGTGTGAGGGATCACATCAGTTGTGACATGGGGTGTGTGTTGGACTCTTATCTCCTTGGTGTGACTAAACCAACCAGCTCACACAAACAGACGTCATCTACACCCTCATTTTTGCTTTCAGGCTGAGCTTCCCTTAAACACCAACTTGCTGTGTGTGTGTTCTGCCTCCTGAATTCGGGTTGTATCAGGAGACACGTCACATTTTATCATCTCAGACGGGGACACTCCAAAAGACTCAATCTAAATGTCTCACCACAGAAGGGCTCACTAATTCAACCGCGTTTGTTATTAGCACGACCATCGTTTTGCCGATTTATAATATATGACATCAAATGTAGTGTTTTTCTGATCTGTTTTACCAGATGTGGTAATTTAATAACTGGCAGACTTTGCAGCTGGAATATCTTTATCGTGAGAGCCTGACCTGATCAGTGTGTTCTCCCCCAACGCTCGTATGTTCTGTTATCTGTTACATGTTAGAGAACACGCTTCATAAAACAGAAGTACTTTTTTCTTTGAGTTCATTAAATTACTGTGTTGAAGTGTGGGGGAACACTTATCAGTGTACAATACACCCATTAGTCATCTTACAAAAAAGAGCAGTAAGAATCATACACAAAGCCGAATTTTTATCTCATACTAATAATCTGTTTATTTAATCAAATTTATTAAAATGTAATGATCTTGTCAAATATCATACCTTGTTAATTTTATTTAAAGCATTTAACTACTCACTACCAAGTACATTACAATGTTTTTTTACATTAAGAGAGTTCCATCATGGCATAAGAGGATCTGGAAATTTTACAGTACCACCAGGAAGAGTTTTTGTTTAACCATCTGTGGGGTGAAATTGTGGAATAGCTTGCATGTTGAACATAAACAATGCAAAAATATTCAAAAATTTAAATTCACTTACAAACGCATGATCTTGATGCAGTACAGAGAGGGCGGGGCTTAATGTTCATCCTGGCCTATTATAATGGCTCAATATATATATAGATATATTTTGTAATTTATCCTATGTATGAGGGTTACTTAATTGTTTTGTTTGTTTGTTTGTTTTTGTTTTTTCATCTTCATTGTGTTAATTGTTTTTTTTTCCATTGCTGGTTGTCCAATAGATGAACAATAGCAGTTGTATTATGGGGGTGGGATTTAATAAGTTTTTCTTCTTCCCACTCCTTTTCAAGCACTATATAATTTATTATTGCTATTTTTGTGTACATGAACTTTGGTGGTTGTTTTGGACATATTTGTTGGGTTTTTGTTTCTTGTATGCAAAAAGGTATAAGTTTGTTTTGTTAATTTTTATTCTGCTTGAAACAAATTAATAAATAAAAAAATAAAAAAATAAATAAAAAAATTAAATAAAACTCACACAAACATTGTCGGTCATTCCGCTTATTCATTTCAAGCTCAATATGATGATGTTTTGCCACCACACACACACACACACACATCAGGCCTGATTTGAGGAGGCGAGCAGGATTTAGCCTGGATTAGTAAATGCTTCTCTGATAACCTGAGCTGGACAGCCGTGCAACAAAAGTCCAGCTTCTCTTCTGACTGCCTGGAGGGTTGAATCAAGATCAGTGAGCCTCCATGTTCAAATCATCCATTCCTTTCTCACCACTCTATTTCCCTCTGGAATCTCCTCTCCCGCTTTCTTAGCATTACTGACCTTCACCCCAAAGAGAAAGGGAATAGTAGATGCTTTGTAAGTGTGAACAGGCTACCTCGTCAAGTCTGCGTGTGCGATTTGTCAGCTTTTGCATGGTCCTGTTACTCGTGTGCTGTGTAAGCGTGCGCGTTCATGTATTTGAGGCGGTGTGTGTTATGTGTGCATGTGCAGTTAATAAAGAAGCTGCTGAGAGATGGCTCTCACCCCGTGACCTGAAAGCCCCCAAAAATCTTCACTTATGTAGACTTATGACTAAACTCAACAGCTCCATGTCAGCAGGAACACGATGATATTGCAGACAAAGACAGACAAGATGTGGCTGTTTAGTTTCCACATACTCAACCCCCTCCCGACCAGAACTCACAACGCAAGACGAAAACTGATTCGGTGCGGCTAACGGTACGAAATCCTGCTGAAAACATGCAAGTGGCTAGGATATCTTTAACAAGTACGCGAATGTCTCTTTGAAAACTAGCACTGAAAGTTTAAACTCCTGCCGTCTGTCGAAAGATGCTGCTGCTCGGCTCAACCTCGCAGGATCCCGTTCTTGGCCGTGCAGAAAGGAAAGTTGATCATAAACACGTGCACATTATCTCAGATAGTTTGAGCTGACAATATGGCGGTGGCTGTCAGAAACATTTGATCACCATTGACAGGGTGTTGCTAAATCAACCCACAAGAGCTGTACTTATCATCGTTTCACCCGGCGGGAACTGAGACGGACCGGTGGAACGGCAGGGATCAAATGTGGCTATACGTAGAGAGTAAGCTGGAAGCAGGATTAGCAAAGTACCCGCTTCGTACTAGGGTCGTTCTGCAAGGAAATAGTTTATGGAAGTTGGAATCATTTCTGTCCAAAGAGGCATTGACTTTTAGTGTTACGCCCCTGGAGGAGGTCAACCATGTGCCATATATAAACTCTAACATCTGAGCAGCGTGTTGGTGCACAGCAAAACGAGCTAAAAGGAGAATCCATGTTCAAAGTTCTTGTGCTTGTGCTTCTCAGCGTGCTAAGGCTCGGTCGTCTTGGTGTAGATCAGCTGATTGTAGCTAAAGGTGTGGCCAGCAACCATGAGTTTTATTTCATCCTTGTTCAAAATG
The DNA here is from genome assembly GCF_040956055.1 of Brachionichthys hirsutus. Taxonomy (NCBI): domain Eukaryota; kingdom Metazoa; phylum Chordata; class Actinopteri; order Lophiiformes; family Brachionichthyidae; genus Brachionichthys; species Brachionichthys hirsutus. Next base: position 10,779,704 of record NC_090907.1, read on the forward strand.
CCAGCTTGGTTAGCACAGAGCAACATCTTCATCTTCACCTAACAGTCCGTGTGGCATTTAGTTTCAGTGGACTTGTATGGAAAGGCTGAGCACGCTAGCTGTCCAAGCGCTGCTAGCTAGCTCTGGTTCAGTCCAGGTGTTGTCCACCTCCCGTCCTCGTCTCCTGCTCGTCTCGTTGTTGTGTTTCCAGTATTGACCTGATTCTGGCTGCACCTGTGAGTATTCCTGATCAGTGATGGGTCCAAAGAAAGCGAGTGCTGAGGATGGCAGTAATAAGGAAAGGTGATGATGACGATGGAGATGAAGCATGAAATTATACATCAACGTGACCGTGGTGTCCGTAAGTGATGGGACACACCAGTACGAGCCGAGTACATGGACGGTGTGTAGGAGAACACAAAGCATTCCAGAGGCAGAACTATTATGTACGAGTACCTGTAAGGTACAATTACTGTATAAAGTCCCCCCCCCCCGCACTCCGCTCTTAGCGATATCGTCTGTCTAGAAGTTAATAAGTTAATATTAAACCACATTTTATAGTACAGTAATACTGTATGTCATTTATTGTATCATTGTGTGTAGTTATGCAGCAATTAAAATGTTTATTACATTGTTATCAGCATTGATTTGAGTGTTTTTAGATGTCGGAACAGATTTTTTTACATCGATTTGACATATGAACGATTTGAGTTGCGATCTCGGTCCAGGAACGAGTTCTACACGTATGTATGTCAAGGTATTACTGTATTGCTAAAATTACGACTGAGATCAGCCCCCAGACTGGAGCCACACAAAACAGGCTCCCCGTGTTATTCATTGTCGTTATGGCTTGTAATGAGATTAACCACATAAAAGTACAGGAACTCCTCTTTTCCACTGTTGTGATTGCACGACTCTTTTCCTCATATTGTTTATATTTTTACTCGTCTTAAATTATGAGCGGCCTTGCTGTGGAGCGCCCCATAATTAGAGGCCTTCTGATTCTGTCAGCGTCCAGGATCCTGAGTGGCAGCTTCATCGGCCTGACTCTCTGTGAACTCTTTCAAAGGCCTGAAGGGAAATTTGCTCAGCTCCCTTCCTGCTCTTGTTGGTGGTCAGCCTCAACATGGCAGAAACTAGAACGATAGGCTGAGCTGGAAACAATGGTAGAACTCAAACAGATCCTGGAAAGTCCAAACAGTTTGGCTGGGAAGAGTTATGCTAGAAACCCCAGTGGCTTGTGTGTGTTGGACGCGCTACAGAGGGCGGGCCGGTGGCTGCCAGTTCTTGGGTCCGTGGATCTATTCCTAGTGGTGTAATTAGAGGGACGCAGATGAAGTGCAGTGGCAAAGTGCTCTCTTTAACAGCTGCAATGTGTGTGCGCTTGTTTTCTTTCACGTCTTGTCCTCGTCCCTCGTCCTTAACGATCCTTGACTTGATTATTAGGTATGATGCCAGTGTCAAAATACACTCATGTTTGGAAAAAAGACGCCATTTGATTATAACTGGCCCGAGATGCAATGATTGATCCAGCAGCCACGCAGGGTTCACCCGTTATTCTCTCAAGCATGGGACATTTATTCAGACCCTTTACTTCAAAGTAACGACATCAAACAAACACACCCATTAAACTGTTGCCCGTATTTTAACTTTACTGACCAGAAATAGCATTAGAAAAAAAATAGCATTCAATCATTTCATTGATAAGGAGTCAAATTGCAGCTTATCTGTGTAGCGTTTCGACTGTACAGGTAGTCGTCGACTGACGACCTTCGCGACTCTTCGACTTCGTGACCGCACCTGTCTGTTATTTCTTTATCTGTTTACGAGGTGTTTTTACGGCATCCCGGAAAGCGAGCGAGCGAATCTAGCGTGCGACAGTCTCTGCGCTCTCATCCACGATGTCTACCGAGAGGAAATTGCCTCTTTCTCCCCCGATATTTTCTGTATCATGACGTAGCATAATATTACTTATCGTACTTTAACATGGGCGACTTAGGACAAGTCGGTTAATGACAAAACCTTCGGAACCAATTGTCGTAGTATTGTCGGCGTCGTGGCTGTTATTGTAACGAACAGCAGCGCTTCGATGACTCAGCTTTACCACTGGATGGCGACAACCACACAAGCTGCAATCAGCCAACGCTGCCCCTCTGAACAGACTCGTCCCTCGTAGCTTATCACACAAGAGATCAACTGTTGATCTGCTGACGGTCGCCTCTACTTTGATCGCCGTGAATCAGAATAATCGTATTCAGATTCACTGTAGGGATGGTTTACTTCCACCTTTGTGCTGTTCCCTTCATTCCCTTCTCATCTCGTGAAACACCGCAGGATAGCACAGAATCAGAACTTAATCTGTCCGTAGCAATCTGACTGTCCTGAATATGGATGTACCTCCATCAAAGCCACGAGCAATGGCCGATGAATCAAGGCCAAAACTGTCCCATAAAGCGTGTCCCGGGTTTAGTAGCAGGCTGCTTTAATGAATAGCTTTGGCCCGTTGCGTCTGACCATGCAGGCAGCTGTCCCGCGGAGGCTGCTCTCCGTGGTGTAATAACTCCGTCTCTCCGTCTTACTGATGCGTAAAAGAAACCAGGCCGTCGCCGACAAACCCTGAACCCACACAGCACATGTTGAACATGAGGGGAATTCCCACACACAAGCAGCTCTGCCTGGCCACACATTTATAGTCACACATTTAGCATGGATTGAGTTGTGTCTTCACACCAAGATAGTGATTAGCGTGACACAGCTGGCTCCGGGTGTGATTTACACTGGCTGCTTTGGAGGGATTCTCACCATCTTATATGGGGATCATGTCATTTCATTTAGACTGCTGTGTTCGGTAGTTAAATATAAACTTGTCTCATGATAAATTACATTTAAGCATTTTGTCGTATTTGACGTCCGAAAGTGTTAAAGGCCAGCTCAGCTGTGTTCAACAAATCCATATTATTAGAGCCAGGGTGACTTACAGTTTATATTATGTATTAATTAATATAAAGGAATAGAACCACTTAGTTCAATCAATTATGTAAGCCAGATTTCAAAAAGCATTTTTTGTTTCCTTTTTATGGATATCTTCGCCCAACATCCCAGACCGTCCTGCCTCTCCGCCTTGTGTTCGTTCAGAGGTCACGTTTGGTACTGTTAGCTGCTAACAGTTAGCATCTCAGCTGCCCTCTGTGCTCATTTGCTCGTTGCTCGTCCTGGCTACAGCGTCCAGTGGGAAAAGCATTAGAGAGGTTTGCTTCCTCAGCGAGAGTCTTTATTCACAATAATCCAGTGAAGCGTGAACTGTAATGATGTGACTTTTATAAACACAGAAACATAGCTTTGTGGGCTCACTCAGTATTACAAGATCTAAGACACACACACTGCTCCAAGAAATACTTCTCATGAAATTACTCCATTTACTAAATCTAAAATCCAGAAAGAGTGGGAAAAGCAAATGATTTCCATGTCAACACAAAATCAAGAATCTGTCTGTCAAGGAATCCACCGCTCATGTACCCAAAGATTGGTGATGTTGCTGCAGGGTTAGGGTTAGACCAGGCATGGGAAAACTACGGCCCACCAAATTTGTCCAAATTATATCATTAAAATACATTTTATTATAATTAAACCTCATTCATTTGACCTATGAGCCTCCCATATTCATGCTTTGCTACCTGTAAAAGGCCAAATCATTTCATGTAATGTATTTTACATTCCATTTATATTAGTTCAGATAAACACTCCATCCATCTTTTCCTGGACCGGCCCCTCTGCCAAATTTTAGAACCCTTTGTGGTCCGCAAGTCAAAACGTTTGCCCACCTCCGGGATAAACTTCACGACATTCTGCCTAATTTATCTTCCTCAGGATGCCAGAACAACTGAATGACATTTATCCAATGATACACAAGACGTTTCTTGACATTTTGGCAAGTTCTTATTGAGATAATCTGATGGGGACCAGAATCTTAGATGAAGGAAGTCTCTTTGCTAGAGGAGTCTGTGTTACCACCTTCAGGCTTCGGCATTGCTATTTTTACAGAGTAAGGAGTTTTTCTGTGCCTGTGATGTAATTAAGAGATCCTGATGTTGCAACACAGAAACATTAAGCCACTGTTCCAAAATCCAAATGTTAATGAGGCTGAGCCAGACACAGCTCCTTTTCAGTTTGTGTCTTTCAGATCAATGGACCCCTGGGGCCGTGTGAAATCCTGTCTCTGTCCAGCGGCGGTGAATGTTTGAAGGGATTTCATTAGTTAACACAACTGAACACAAGTCTGAGAAGTTTAAAAGAGGCCATGTGAATGCAAGCAGCTTACTGCTGCAGCCTAAGTGTCTGCCTCTGTGTTGAGAAATGGGATTACGTGCTGATCGCAGGCCCAAATTCTTTATCAGGAAATGTTGGATTGCGATTTGTTTTGGGGCTTTAAAAAAAAAAAAGAGAATGAAATCTAAAGAAGGATCGTGTTAAAGTACTCTCTGAGCTGCTATGAGAACCGGTTTGTTCTGTGTTGGAAAGACGCAGTCAGTGTATTCAGATTCTCTGGGACGACAGAGTGGCAGCAGCGAATCGAGGCGGGACTTGTAGATGGATGACATGTTGCAGATAGGAACAGAATATTTCACCTCCTCATGCTCTCAGCGACTCACTGGCCTTCCTGCACATGGCAGAAGTCATAGTTTAAACCTTTTCATCAGTACATGTGGAAATATGTAAATGCTCCATAGAAGCAGGCTTCGGTCATTTGTTTTTCACTTCAGGTGATGAAAGAGCCGGCCTGGAACTCTGCCCTGAGAACAGCCACGCTTTTCCTGATGCTGGTAGGAGCATGTTGAAGCCAGGCTTGTTTCTCCTTCAGCGTCACTGCGACATTAGCCTCTCTCTCTCTCTCTCTCTCTCTCACACACACCTGTTTTTGTGTTTGTGTTAATGTAGTGCTCACAGCCAGACTGGGAAACGCACAGAAAAACACAACCCTCGGTTCAGCACAGCTCTCATACGTTCCACCATCTTCACACCTGTAGGTTCAACCGGGAGCCCCTTAATGAAGCGAGTCCAAATGCATTTTGTAGGTAGTGTGTTGTTGATGCGCTTCAATGCGGAAGAAAGTCTGTCTTCTCTGCCTCATGGTAACATTGAATATTATCCACAGACTTCCTCTCAAACTGCCTCACTTCCTGCAGCAGATCGATGAGCTCATCCGAAGCGTCTCGTTCTACGGCATGCTTTAGGTTAAGATGTTGTTTTGCCTCTGAACAGCAGTTGTAACGGAGTTGGATGAACATTTGCGTAAAGGAGCCGTGCCAAAGATGGCGTGCACGTGTTTGGGTCACATGTCACGCCTCTCGCTTTTGGAATGTCACTATGCTATTTAAGAATCAGGCGTCGGGTGGCATTGTGTCAGAGTATGTTTATTCAATGTACGGCAGTATTGCATCTTTAGCTAATATTTTGCTCGTAGCTGGAGTGCTAATTTTGCAGCTACAGTGTATTGGTCTAAGTTTTGAGATGTCTGGCCTTCTCTAGAATATAATGGAGTACAAGGCATTTCACTTAATGCAGCCTCATGGGTAGTGCGGTTAGCAGGCGCTAACGTAGCATTGGCAGGTTCTCCCTTGAGCCGGTCCCAAGCCCGGATAGCTGCGGAGGGTTGCATCAGGAATGGCGTCCAGCATAAACATTTGCCAAAATTGAACACGCCAAACAACATAAATAGGAAAGACATACTTTTATTATAGTATGTCTTTCATGCGTGGAAGGATATACACGTGTTTTAACACAAACAAGGGATTGCAGAGATTAAACAAGTTATCGGGAAGTCACATTCAGACTATTCGAGGGGCACTGATTTGTTCATCCCAAACGGCAGGCAGAGTTTTTGGGCTTTTATTTTTCAGCCGTCAAACTGACCACCTGATGATGATTTGGTATCAGATAGCCAAAAACCGCTGAATTGATCTTACTTATGCAGGTCTGGTCAAATAGCTGCTATAAAAAACACGAGTACCCCCCCCCCCCCCACACACACACACACACACCTCTTACTCTACTACTTATGTATCCATCAGAGTATTTTATTTTTCCCTCATGTCATTTTGATAAGGAAAGTCCTCCAGGGGTTTTGAATGACTTCAAACTGTTGAGTTTTCAAATGAAAGACAGCAGAACAGCAGCTGAAGGTGGGTTGGTCGGCAGGAGTGGGTCGATGTGCAGGTGGCTGAGTCGTGGAGGGTGGTCGATGATCTATGCATAACATGTGTGAGACACATACAAACACACACACACAAAGCCTGGTGTTGGGGTGGATACTCTTTGTATGCTGAGCTCATTCGCACTGAATGCATCCTGGTTCAGTAAAGCTATCTGAGTGCCCCAAGTGCTCCATATTGGAAGCTTTATGCCTTCCACATGGTTATAGTTTGAGATTTTCCCAATTTTCAAAGGCTTTTTTGAGCCTAGTGTTGGTAATTAAAAAGTGGACTAGGTTTGTTGTGGCCTTTTTTGTTGCCAAGTCGGGAACTCACCACCCTCTTTGTTGCTCTCTCCATTTCATTCCTAGCTTTTCCCTCTTTCTGTATCCCACCCCCTCATCCCATCTGCCTTTGTCAAGATTGAGGCTAGCCCAACCGCCTTGTAAAAAAAAAAAATCAGCGTCCTACTAATATCGGCGGGATTGAGCAGATGTTTTGTGTTTGGATGCTCGGCAATGGGACACTGAAGCCTCCAGAAAAACACAACAAGACAATTTTTGGGGAGGAAGAGAGCAAAAGAAGATATTTATGGAAATGATGATTGTATCACTTCCCTCATGTCCCATACAGTTGCACGCCTCACACACATGGCAAATTAGAGGTTATCTCTTCCAGTTCTTAGTGCATGTCTAAGTGCGTGTGCAAGCGATTTTGGTACTAAAACATTGTAAATATCACAGAAACCTCTGAGACGAGGTGTTATAAATAGGACGTGTCAAACCCTGCTCCGGCCAGCCTTTGGTTTCCCTGAAACCCTCTCTTTTCACCCGCCAAGTGGTTCTGCTGCTTTTTAATTTGGCCTTCCCGCAGGCTAACCGACTGACGCCTCACGGTGAAGGCCTCTGTATTTCAACAAGGCCACAAAACCCCATCCTCGGTCGCTCAAAGCTCTCAAAGCTCTCCAGCCTCTCTGGGCTGCTGCTTTTTTGGAGCCCAGACTCTACCATCAGCAGAAGAGAAAAGCCGGCCTGGCTGGAATACAGCGGCCAAGTCTCTTCTGTCAGAAAGCCGATGGCCAGACTCTCCAGCCACCGGGTGGGTGTGGCCAGACCAAAACAGAGAGAGGAGGAAGAAAGGAGGAGAGGAGTGTGGGGGGCGAGAGGGTTCGAGAGCGAGAGGAAGCTCCCAGATAAACAGACCGCAGTGCCTCAACTCCTAATCACCCCGCGCTTCCGTTTCCAGACGCTATAATTAGAAGGGCCCCGTCCCTTTTTTCTCTCTATTCCCAGTTGACGCAAATGCTTCTTGTGGCTTGGCACCTCATTTGGGGTGTGGGTTTTCTAGAGTTTACAGGCCCCGGGCCTTTCCTCTTTGGCTTTTTTGGTCACTCTGATACAGCATGAATAGCTAACCACTGTCTTAATCCACACTTCACTCGCTTTCCTTCCTTCACCTACGAAAATCTGCCCGTCTATCCATTAGTGAGTCTCCACCTCCTTCATTCCTCCTGTCATCTCTAAATAGGACTGTCTTTCAAATGGGTCAACTTTTACATTTCCAGAGACGCAGTTTTCCATCTCCCGTGCACGTGTTGCTGAATCCTTTTAATCCAGTGCCAGTCCAGCCTCTTCTTTTCACGTCTGACATGCCACCCAATAACGGCTGGCCACTAATTAGAACCTACTGCAGCCTCGACAAAAGATTCCATGGAGAGCGACCGAGGAACAGTACTAATTATTTAAATATCATGCATGTGGGGGAATCGCAGAGACAGCGTTCTCCCTGTATCAGTGATGCTTTGAAACATTTGGAGCTGCTGCCCGATCGATGGGTTTGTTTGTCGGAGCTTGAAAGGCTTCTGGGGTTTTGGGTCTGGGCTGTGTTTGAACAGCGCTGTAGTGTTCTTTGTTTTACAGCTGAGCCAGTTGAGTTCTGGGTTTGTTCTGGTGTGGTTACTTGAGCATGTTGTTTATAGTGCAGACCTGTACTTTCTGGATTTTTGACAAGCTTCAAATAAAACGAGGCCAAATTTAATGGGCCCGTCACCGGAGGGGGTTACACTTGTGTTGGGCTGCGGTTCGGTGTTTCTGTGAAGCAGAATGCACGTGCACGCTCGACCATGACACGCATGAATATATTGATCCTCTCTTTTGCAGACACTCGTCATGTTGTCTGTCCTCCAGGACATACACGACCCGGGCGCCGCTCTCTGCCATGCAGACCGAGCCGGCAGCAACAAATGATGGCTTACTTTTTAAAAGCGTGCTAATTCTGTCAGGCTGTGCTGCACAGTTTGCAGTGCTGCCTGCCTTCGCGTGAGCCGCTGGAGTGGGATGCAGTTCAAATACTTTGGTTGGCTGCATTTGGCACGAGTTTACTAGCAGTGGTGTTTAAACACTGGCATGGTTCAGCCGTCCTCGGGTCACATTGGACCTCAGCAAAAAGGTCATTTTAGCTTCAATTAATGACTAAAGTGAAAGAATTTCTGCTGCAATAGAATATTTTCTTCCGGCATATTATTTCACATGCATACTGTTTATTTATTTTTTTCCCCCACTAGGTGTTTGTAATGGATTGATGATTTGTTTTCACTGCATCATATGATCGTCATGGCACCAGAAGTTAAAAGCTATAGTAAAAAATGCTACGCATAATTCCAGACGCTGCAGCAGCAAATAAGAACATGCTGGTAAAACGTTCTTAAGTTGTTCTCTGATGATTTCATTTCCACACAGGCACATTGTAAATAGTAATAAATATATTTTTTACAGCATTGAGTTAAAACCCGATCGGCCGTATTAATAGTAACATCCGTTCTCTGTTAGTGCTTTTATTTGTTTAGCTTATTTAGGAGGGACACAGCAGCGACTGAGCCTAAAGGGACGATTTCCCCTTAACGTAATACAGTACACTAAAATAAAACTACAAGTACTTAAATATGGAACCAGCATGAGAGAAGAGTCCCTATATTAGCACATACAGCATTTACTAAAGGCAGCAATAAATACTAGTAACTAGTACCAAATGTAGAATGTAATATTCAAAGGCAACACATTCCGGTGGAAAAAACTGCAAGTCAAACACTAATGTCACAGATGGAAGTTCATTGGCTGAATGAAGTGGTAATAAGAGACAGTTGGTTGTGGGCGTGGCTCCTAATGCTGCTGCGTCTGCTGCAGGGATGCTGCTGGTGACGGCCGACACGCTGGGCCATGATTTCCACGTGTTCCAGGTTCTCACCCACCCCTGGGCGTCCTCCCAGAGCGCCGTCCACCATCTCTACACGCTGCATCGTGGGGAGACGGAGGCCAAGGTCTGAGCCACACACACACACACACACACACACACACTATTATCAGCTCCGGTAATGAGTCAATGGCGGAACATCCAACCATCCATCCATCTATCTATACGTCCGTCCATCCATCTCTACGTCCATCCATCCATTCATCCACCTATATGTCCAGCCATTCATGCATCCGTCCGTCAATTCATCCGTCTATATGTCCATCCATCCATCCATCCATCCATCTACATGTCCATCCATCCATCCATCCATCCATCTGTATGTCCATTCATCCATCTATTCATCCATCCATTCATTCATCCATCTACACGTCCATCCATCTATATGTCCATCCATCCATCCATCCGTCCGTCCATCTCTACGGCGATGCTGCTTGATCCTCAGCTATCAGCTGCATGAGCCGGATACGTGCTGGTTGAACAGTTGAATTTGACCCTGGAACATTGTGAATCTTTGCTGGACAGCACTTTTCTCATCACACGCCTTTACTTGTTCTGTTCCTTTGGCTCCTCCCTGTGTTTTACAGCTTATGGGGTTTTCTATGGAGCATGTGATCAGCGGACTTGGGCCAGTCTTCAAACACAGCGGTACACGGTACACAGCATAAACACAACGGTAGCCCCGTCTGATGACATTCAGGCGCGGTGCGACCCCGCTGTGCAGAGCCGGACTCGGTGTGCAGCTCCTATTGGTTGACTCAGGGCAGCAGATCGTAGACACCTTCCTGATTTAAAATCCAAAGCACCCAGAGAAACATTGCAGAGAAGCTTACTCAACAAAAGTGCTCTAGGCCTTGTTGGGTTCAGGATTATTGACCGTGAAAACGGACCATCACACACACACACACTCTCACAGCCTGCCTATAGTTAATATATGACCAAACGGCAGGTCCGCTGACCGGCTGCACACTGAGCCTTCTTTGATCAGACCCCTTGTAAACACTGAATGCTGGCCTCAGCCTAGTGCTTGGCCAAGGGGTTATCGCCACACACTCTCACACCCACCCACACACGCCCACAATCACACACACACACACACGCTCAGACACACAGTAGAGAGTGATAGTCCTCAGCTAGGTGGGTGGAGAGACGCCTTATCTGTCTCCAAATGTCAAACATGCCGCTAGCTGTCAGTGACCCGAGGCCAGGTAAACAGACCTGCTGCTGATAGCAGCTAGAAGGGGCTGAAGAGGACCAGGATACAGATGAGAGCGGAGCCGGGGGCAAACAGGACTGCCCCAGTCATTGGGGTTGCAGGGCGGCTCCACTGCTGCCGAACTGAACTGGCCCTGAACAATCAGCTGTGATTGGAGTGATATAAGTCGGTGTGTCTGCATGGACCGAAGTCAAGGGAACTCTGAGCTGAACATCCTCTGCCATCCACAGCAGGCATCGACTCACACAGATGCTGGAAGAAGACGAAGCTCGCCCAGCGCTGAGCTTCTCTCTTGCCCAACATGAATTAAACAAGGAATTAAAATGTCGTTATTCTAACTGTATGCATAGACTGGTGCACAATCTACAGCAAAGATAAGCACGATGGGTAGGGAGACTGAGGGTCGCAGTGAAATAATGAGTCTTTGAACTATTCTAACATAAGGAAGCAGACACGCCTCCAACAAGATGGTCGCGGTTATTTCAGGCTTAGCCAGACTGGTGAGCTCAAAAGGATGTTTGATCTCACAGGAAAATACATCAGCAGTTTTGTTGACTGTAACGTTTGCTATGCCTTTTATTCAATCATCAGTTAAGAAAAAGGCTCCGAACCAAATGAGCCGCCTTTTCGACGATGAGCTCATTGCGTCGGTAACATTTGTGGATAGCGGTAGCTGTTAGCCGACTGCACGCACAGGAATCGCAGGTCACAAGACACATATTCCATTACTAATGTGTTAGCTTGACGTTATTAGCATTAGCCATAGCCGCATATTTTTTGTCTTCTATTTGAATGACTCACAAGCAGGGGTTAAAGTAGATCGGAACGGGTCGCGGCTCTGATTGGGCGTCTTGTGACGTCATACTTAGAGAGGTTGACTTGTTTGAATCAATCAATCAATCTGACCTACGTTTCTATTTGCGTTTGGGATTATGGTCAGGGATCTCGTAATCCAGTAAATGGCCTTTTCTCCGCAGGCCGAGTCTGACGCTGTATAATCCTTGACCACGATAAAAGATCTGGCAACTCTTGTTCCAGCTCTGCCATCGTAATCATTCCTGATGCCGCCCTTCTGTTCCCGGCTCGACACGGAACAGCTCTTGCCCCACCAGAGTAAACCCCCGTCGACATCTCTGTATTCCTTTCTTGCACAGTGACACCTGAGCGCTCCAGCCTCTCTGGAATGTCCTCCACACAAGCACGTCCTTGTGACCCAATACAATTACCTTCCACTTTTTTCACACAGTGTTGGATGACTGCTGCATATTTGCCTGGTTGTGACACTTTAAATGTGCTCTCCCAGGTAAGCCCCCCGACGGGCCGTTAGGATTCAGGCACCCGTTTAATAACTTCAGGTCTATTATGACACACACAGGGTTGCTCTTTATCATCTCAAAGTGATCCCTTATCAGCCCAAGCCCCCCCCCCCCCCCCCCTCATTCACTCATCTGTGTGGAGTGTAGTAACTGTCTGGTATGCAGAGGATGCCCCATTAACTGTCATTGCTGGGGACAATTACCGAGTCCGTCCTGGCAGGAGATTAGAGGCCCTCGGGTCCAGAGCTGTCTCGTTCGGCTGAGGAGCTGGACATTCCTGATCTGACTTTTCTCCTGGACTTTTCCCTTTGATTTTCTTCCAGTTCGTTCGGCTTCCCTGACTCGATTTTTAATAGTATGTTGAACAGGTCACGTTATTTCAGCACACTGTCGCCTCATCGGTTTGCCACTTCTTGGCTCTCTTCGGTCCTTTTGTCCCCCCCCCCCCCCCCGCCCCCCCCTCCTTTGATTATATTGTCCATTGCAGCCGGTCTGTCTGCTCTCCTGCATGTCTAACATACTCGGGGAGATACTGTCTCCTGCTCAGTCTGTCTGTCTGAGAAGCACGACAACAAGGACACCATCAGCTTTGTCTCTTCATTAATCAGGCCAAACACTCAATTTGTCACAATTAACTATGTAATTGATTGTCTTTTGTCATGCATGAGGTCTCTTGTTGTTTCCCTCCAGATGCCGCTTTGATCAGAAATCAGAAAAGGATTTCTTCAGTGGTTGTAAATCAGTAATAACACATGAGCTTCATGTCACGTTGAGCTGGTCTAGGTGCCTTTATTATAGTTTAGTTTGGGTTATAACCAGGCTTAAGGCTGTTTGTGTCCACATAACCTGCTTTTCTTAGCCTGAGGCTTTACTGGCCTAAACACGGGAATACTAACCTCCTCCTGATCAGGTCAGCTTCGCTATCAGCGTAGATCAAAAGACGGTTTTTCCTCGCTGGCTCTTATCTTTTCTGTTTTTGACTAGTCCTGTGAGCCCTAATTGATTTGACATGTAGAGATACAGTATATTTTACTTTATTGACGAATAGAATATTTGTTGGCTGTGATGACATCAGGCTAATCCGGCTTTTTTCGGGCCTCAGTCCTGAATGGAAATGTAGTGAGAAGGTTTTTTCCTGCATCTGGCACCCCCACTAACCCGTCCTGTCTCTCTCCAGGTCCAGGACATGTGTTTCAGCCAGGACAGTCGCTGGGTTGCCATCAGCACCCTCCGTGGCACCACCCACGTGTTTCCTGTTAACCCCTACGGCGGTGCACCCTGCGCCCGCACACACATGTCCCCCCGTGTGGTCAACAGAATGTCCCGCTTTCAAAAAAGCGCCGGCCTGGAGGAAATCGAACAGGAGTTGAACTGGGTGGCTGCGCTAGGAGGAGCAGCCGGTGGCGGAAGCATGGGAGGAGGCGGCTGCATCCTGGGTGGAGGAGGAGGCATCGGGGGCCGCTGCAGCCCCATACCTGGCCTGTCCAGCAGTCCGTCGGGGTCTCCGCTACACGGTGAGGAGCTGGGACAGAGGGGGAAGGAAAGGCTAATTGGTGTCCCTAGTCATTTCATGGCATGTAACCTAAGGGAAGGTCAAAGGAGCAGTTGTGTGTGTGTGTGTGTGTGTGTGTGTGTGGATGAAAACTCCGAACAGCTTTCTGCATCAAAGCAAAGTGGAGGAAGGCCGACACCTTCAGTTGTAAATCTTTGAATTCATCTCCTAATCCATCTTTCCAGAAGCTCTGAGATCCCACATTGATGGGAAAAAGTTATTTAACTCCAAGTCTGTACATGAATTCAAGCTTTTGAAGATCTATAAATAACGTGTGTCTGAATCTGTCCAGGATTCCGTGGCATCATTTTACGTTTGTTTTGTTTATTTACATCAGCATTGATTTACTTTACTTAATTTCAGATGTTGAGGGAGATGATGTCCTGCTAGTTATCTGTAAATCTCCAGAAATCCTTCACAGTTACTATCTGTGTGTGTGTGTGTTCAGTGACGGGTCATCTCAGTAGCTCTTTTCCAGGTACTCTGATTGGTCTGCTGCAACCTTGTCTGGCTTGTTTGTCAAACAGCAGCTTGCTCTGGCCGCCTGTACCCCGACCTGACACACACACACACACACACACACACACATACACACACACACACACACACACACACACACACACACACAACGCACTGCCTGACCCCAGAGGTGTTACTCAGTGTAAAATATCACAGTTCTCATCAGTCATGGGTTTCCCCGAATATCCTTGCACTTCGGAAGGTGCGCCACAGTCGGGGCGAGGTCAGGAACGGGATAAACATTTCAAAGAACCACATGACTGGGAATCGACCAGTCTGTTTTTAGTTTGGAAATGGTTTTCAACTTGCACGATTGGAAAACAGATTTTAAATGTTAATGCTCGAACAAGTCAGAATGAAGTGTCATCTTAAATCAAAAAAATAAATAAAATACTCACACATATATATGTGTGTGCAAATATATATACATTATTCTGAGAGTCTTCTATTGGGAGAAAAGATTCTGCCACCATGAGGTCAGGTTCAGAACATGTTGTCATCGCTCTTTCCCACAACTCACACAAACACAAATATACATTCACACAAACACGCTCTCTTGAAAGACGGCGCCCTTGTTTCCTCTCCCTTGTCCAGGTTCAGACCCCTCTGTAACCCCGACACCAAAATACACACACACACACATTCCTCCACGCTGTGAAAAATAGGCCATCAAACATTAAAAGGACGTCAGACTTCGGAGAGTCTCTGCTCTGCTGCGATGAGAGACAGAGGGGCAGAAACATCAAAGTGGGATGAGAGGTGAAAGTGAGTGAGCAAAGTAATGAGGTGCAATTGAGAAAAATGAAGGAGAGATAGAAGAGGGAGAATAGAGGAGGGGGCGTGACGGACGAAGGAAGAGAAAGATAAGTTTGTAGTAGCAGCGCTGAAAGCTGGGGTCTCGGGGAGCGTGGTCGTAAATCACACTTTAGTTTCAAAGGAGGGCATTACTACCACCTGTCAACAATTAGTCCTCACAGTGATACCTTATTGTGTGAGTGCGTGCACGTGTGTGTGTGTGTGTGGGAGGATGATGAACTGTCTGCACAATTGATCATTCTTTTTCTGAGCTGAAAACGCAGCAGGTCAGAGTAAATGATTACTGAGCGCTGTGGTGAAGTGCTTGTTTGAATAAATGGGAGGTTTTCATAACTAGAATATTTTACAGTTTATAAGAGTCGACAGGAA
This sequence comes from Brachionichthys hirsutus, assembly GCF_040956055.1. Taxonomy (NCBI): domain Eukaryota; kingdom Metazoa; phylum Chordata; class Actinopteri; order Lophiiformes; family Brachionichthyidae; genus Brachionichthys; species Brachionichthys hirsutus. The sequence continues at coordinate 10,794,908 of NC_090907.1, forward strand.
ATTGAAGTCAGCTTTCACACTGCTTTCATCAAGGTGTTAATCTGAACCATACGGACACAAGCGCACCTTCTGATAGACCCCAAGCGCCTTGCTGTGCGCGCCACAAGCCGGCCGCCGCTTGCACTTAAAGTGTTATTACCTCGTTATAACAAGTTTAAAGTTCACTATGTTCCAATTGACCTTCCCTAACTTTGTAATGTGTGTTGCATGGAGGCTCACGTCAGACATGGTTCTGAAAGCACCCACCGTTCATTCTACACATGCAGAGTTATTTTTAATCCAACAGAAACACTGAACAGCTTCATTTCAAACATATCACACGTATGTGAACGATGTAAATGATCATGTCAATCGCTGAGGTGGTCAAATCTAAGTACTGTAGTACATACCGGTATGCTGTGTTATGGCTGTTGATTTTAAAAAGATTATTAAAGTCATAGAAAATTAACATTGATAAATAATGAATAGATTCTCTTTGTATTCTTTATCCTTACAGATCAAAAGTGAATTAATCCACTGATGAAGCTTATTTCTCATTGGTTTACATGATTGAAATAAGGATAAATATTATCTTGCTGAGAGCAAAAAGATAAAGTAGTTAAAGTAGCTGTGATATAAGATATTTCCCTCTTCAGTGGAGTCTCAGCAGATTTATCATTTTGAGGCTTCGCTGTCAAAGATAACCCAACATTTCAGACAAACAATCGACCCTCACCTTCAAAAGCAAGTGCAGGGGTAGGGTATGGTGGAACCCCAGTAGTTCGCTGTGTGTGTGTTTTGAAGATAAAATGGCTCCATGCATCCTGCCACACGTAAATTTAGACATCCAGCTCCTCCCACCACTACCGCTGCCACCAGCGTTGATAAAAACTCCATCATTTGTGCAGTTGTCACAGGATGCAAACACGTTGAGTCACATTTGCTTTTGCGTCCGTCTTCATCCTGTTTTTGCACACTGGGTGTGAACTTTGGGCAACAAAAGCGGTTTTCTGAGGCTGGCAGAAAGCGGCGGGCCGAGGCTGGCCCACCTAGCCACAACAGCTGCCCTGTGATTGTCGCCAGAGGGGACGGCGTTGATTTTTGGGAAGGAACTGTAGAAAAGTACACATCCTTCTCAAAGTTACCACCCCGGGCCGCCAGCATGCCTAAGAATAGAGGCTGCGGTTGGCCATTGCCTTGTTGCAGTTCAAATCTGAAATGTCTTCCCACCCCCGCATAAAAATGATGGGACCGTCCTGTGCTGTAAACGTGGGCTGTCAGCGGCCCAGCGAATACGAGGCTTGATTAGTGAGTGCAGCTTCTGCCCAGGGCAGAGGTTACGGAGGCTACAGCCGCCATGTGGCAGCAGCCAGAGGCATGTTACAGGAGCGCTGCGTGCTACAGGAGCGCTGCGTGCTACAGGAGCGCTGCGTGCTACAGGAGCGCAGCTTGTTACAGGAGCGCTGCGTGCTACAGGAGCGCTGCGTGCTACAGGAGCGCTGCGTGCTACAGGAGCGCTGCGTGCTACAGGAGCGCAGCTTGTTACAGGAGCGCTGCGTGTTACAGGAGCGCTGCGTGCTACAGGAGCGCTGCGTGCTACAGGAGCGCAGCTTGTTACAGTAGCGCAGCGTGCTACAGGAGCGCAGCTTGTTACAGGAGCGCTGCATGCTACAGGAGCGCTGCATGCTACAGGAGCGCAGCTTGTTACAGGAGCGCTGCGTGTTACAGGAGCGCTGCGTGCTACAGGAGCGCAGCTTGTTACAGGAGCGCTGCGTGCTACAGGAGCGCAGCTTGTTACAGGAGCGCTGCGTGTTACAGGAGCGCTGCGTGCTACAGGAGCGCTGCATGCTACAGGAGCGCAGCTTGTTACAGTAGCGCAGCGTGCTACAGGAGCGCTGCGTGTTACAGGAGCGCAGCATGTTACAGGAGCGCTGCATGCTACAGGAGCGCAGCATGTTACAGGAGCGCAGCTTGTTACAGTAGCGCAGCATGTTACAGGAGCGCTGCATGCTAAAGGGAGCGCAGCATGTTACAGGAGCGCTGCGTGCTACAGGAGCGCAGCGTGCTACAGGAGCGCTGCGTGCTACAGGAGCGCTGCGTGTTACAGTAGCGCTGCGTGCTACAGTAGCGCTGCGTGCTACAGGAGCGCTGCGTGCTACAGGAGCGCAGCGTGCTACAGGAGCGCTGCATGCTACAGTAGCGCTGCATGTTACAGCGGTAACAAAGCCACTCAAATCCTCCTCTAAAACCTTCTTGATCTGTGTGGAGGTTTCGGTGTGGAGGTTTCGGTGTGGAGGCCTGCACGTCAGCCTCTGGTGCGGCCGATGGCGATCAGACCTTCGTTCTTCCTGCGGACTGTGAAACGTGTCCACCTCCTCTGCCCGCCCCCCCCCCTGTCTGGCGACACTCTCGTGACAGTGATGACTTGCTTTGTATTTTTTAACATGCGTCGGGGGCCTTTCTGTGTATACGCGCCGCTAGTTGTACACGCTACACTACCCCACCATAAAACATCAACGCAAGGCTATTAGTCAGTGCAACAGATTTGTTTCCTCACCGAGCAAAAGCCCTGGTGGTCCGATGGTGGGGGCCATCTGGACCCTGGCGCTGGTTCAGAGAGAATGGAGGATGCGAAAAAACAAGGTGTGACAGGAAACTGTTAATTCACTTGTTGATAAAGGGCCACTTCCTTTCTGCTATTAGAGGCTGACGGCTTGCTTATTTGGGTTTGGACCTTTGTTTTATCCCCTCTCCGAGCGCTCCCCTTCGTCAGTCATCGTCCTGTGGTGAAAAACACCAACGTTCAGCAGAGGTCCATGCCAAGGAAGCATTACCTCATCACTGCTGGCGTGTGACGTGTCGTGTATGTACTCGACCTCTCTGCCACCCTGTACTGTACTCGTTACTGTAAGTTAAACAGTTACAGGGTACAGTTTGAAGTTACACAAAGACTGAAGGTTCCCAAATCAAACCGCTTTCTGTCCTCATGGTGAGCCGTCTCCTGTTGATCAGTTGGACCAGCGCGGGCCATGCTCGGCTGTGTTTTGACATTTGCACTATGCTCTTTTATTTCCATCATTGGATTCCTGTTCTCCAGCTGCAGCAGCTGCAGGGATGCTCCTCTCAGACTGCTAGCCTGTTTAGCCTCTGTTGGTTAGCACTACCCCCCCCCCCCACACACACACACACACACACACTTGAAGAATTAGACATGTCAAACAGAAAATACATTTATATGTAGTGACACATTAACAGTAAATGTTCTGTAAAATTTAAACATTTATGTTTATTTCCTTTCCTTAGGAATAAATTACACATTTTTCATTTTAGGAGCGTTTGATTCTTGTGACATTCAAATCCTTAAAGAAAAGATAAGAAGTGTTTATTTTTAAAACAAGAACCCCAAACAATTCAAAGAAAACTCGTAAGAAATGAGTCCATTTTTATTTTTCACTGTGCGGTGGCATTTTCCTTCCAGATGAGAGTCAGAGTGAGGAAGGAAGTCTCTAAGATGAGGCGGCTCCAGCTTTCAAACATCTCCTCCTCGTCTGTGAGCGTTTCAGAAAGACGACAGCAGCCATGAGAGAATGTGCAGCAGTGTGTTCCATTACATCTAACAGACCGGTCGCCACATCTGTGTGGAAGTCATTTCAAAATGACAATATAGTAATAATAACAATAATAAAAGCTGTGTGCGATAAACAGAGTGAATGTCAGGCCAAGACTATGATGGAGCCCTTTTTTAAATCCTTTAAGATGTTTTATTAGAGAAAAAGAATTCTAACGTGTTCTGTCGCTGCTTTATTAGACTTTTTGGTGAGGACCTTCAGAACCCCCTTCAGGATCCCAGCGGTCCCACTTTGAAAACCACTGGCCTAAATAAACATGCTGGGCCTTGTTCCAAGGTCTCCACACTCACATACGGTTTCATATATTTCATAAATTTCATCATCCAGTATTAACATTTCCATATTTCTAAACGCTAGGAGCGGTTGTCATGGTGAAATGATCAAACGTTCGCAGTCATCCCAGTCAGGTGAGGCTTCACTCAGGACAGATCCTGTTATATAACGTTGCGAAGGGTGGACGTGATGGGTTCAGTACCTCTGCTGTCCTCCTCGTGGCGCTGTGTGGTAAGGATTGTTGGTCGAGGGAGGAGCGGAGCGTTGGGAGGGAAGCTGCCTTGATGCAAATCTAACAGCGAAAAAAGGGGGAAATTTCTTCCGCTTCTTTAATGAATGGTGACTTCCTCCAGCTAAAACAACTTCCAGCCTCCTCTGGAGGCCTTAAAGGGGCGGTCCTCTTAAATGCAGCGACCTCTTGGCTGTAATCTTTTTTTTCTGTCATTAAACTTTCTACAGGATGATGAACGCAGTAGATTTTGTCTTTCACAATTTTTAGACTGCCATGAAAGGGCAGTGGCTTTGTTGTTTTTTCCTAAGCAGCGTTTGTTCTTCTGGTATTTTCGTCAGACGCACAGAATTCAGCACCACATCACATCCTCCTGCATTTATCTTAATAATTTACCCCAGAAAATCTGCCGGGAACAGGGAATGACAAATAGCTTTCTAAAAGGAGCAGATGTTCTTTTAAAAGCATGTTTCTCTCAACCTGCCACGCAGTCCCGGGGATTAGGCCCACGTTTGATGTAACAGTTGTGTGCCGTGAAGGTGAAATAGTGTTTGCTGCAGCCGCCGTCTCTGTGGTCGGTCGGCAGAGGAGCCAGGGCCCGGGGGGCCCAGCTTGGCTGGAGTCAATGAACGGAGAGCTCAGTGCAAAACCACACTGCAATCGAACAAGCTGTTTAGCCTCCAAATTAGCCTTCCCCTGTACTTTTAGGGCTTTTAAAGCAACCAAAAATACACTGTGTGGGGAATATGTACGTTGGCAGGCATTTGGGCTGCACCAGAGACCTCTGTCCATTTTCTGTGAACCCTAATAACTCAATCTCCACAACCACTAAGCCCTCTTATCACCGGCTGCTCGCCGCTGCACTCATCATTATTTGATTTGCAAAAATTGGAAGGTAGAGATAAAGAAATAATGCAGGCTTGTTATTACACACACACACACACGAGCGACACTTGTGGCCCCTAACTCATTTCATACCATGTGGAAAGTGCAAACTTTGAAAAGCCAAATCCTTCCATTATCACCCGAACAACAAGGCTTTTAAATCCTGCTGTTCCCGCAGCTCGTCCGTCCTTGTATCCGTCCTCCTGGTATGTTTCTCTTTCCTCCCCGTGCTGCTACGTGCTAGTGTTATAACATGGCTGTTAATATATGTTCGCTTTAATAACATATTTGTGTAATACATATTTTAACTATGCTCCTACTCGGTGTGTTCGGTAGAGAATAATACTATTATATGTCATGATTATGTTTCTCATATGTTTCTCTCTGCAACATCTATAATAATAAATATCTGATTTGATGCGTTAAATCTCTTTATTTGTAGAATAAATGTAAGACAGCGTCAGTGAAGTGCAGTCAAACAGAAAAACGGAACCAGGTCCACCGTGTCAGTCGTGTGTGTGTGTGTGTGTGTGTGTGTGTGTTTCAGATACAGAGTGAGACAGAAAAAAACGTTTTTAATTCAGACGACATGAATCCGTCTGTCGTAAAGGGGATTATTAAAATGCCCACCTTATTAAAGAAGAGGGCGGCCTGCGTTGCCCAGAGGAAGTGGAGCATTAGTCACATTGTAATTACGATTGTAATTCGGAAACTTTGAGTGTTTCTGTCTGTTTTTAATCATTTCGTGCGGTTGCTTGGGAAGGCTGGGGAGGATGGCTGTGACAGCAGTCCCATCATCTTCTGCTTCGCTCTGCTCGGACCGCCGCATCCCTCTGTAATTAAAGAGGCATTAAAGACGAGGCCTTTAAACGCAGGCGGGGAACGCATGCGGAGCGCTGTTCGGCTCATTTTACTGCAAGCACACTCACACAACACGTGTGTCATCGTCTCTGAGATTTAAAGTCCCAAGAAAATTAATGTGTGCAATACACAGTTCTCCTGGACTTACTCTTACTTTTATATATTTGATGTACTGTAATTGTAATCAGATGTTAAGCCAGAGAGGGTAGATAATATTGTTAAAAATACTTCTGAATATCAGCTAATAATGATTTCACTGAAATCATCAAGACCTCCGTGTGACAGCGGTCCCGGCCTTTATCTTCATGGACAAGCCTTTATGTTCACACCTTATTGTATTCTTCATACAACAAACATGTTGTTGTTTCAAAGCTTCAAAATGAACCCATAAATAAATGATCATTGTTAACAGCTGATCTGGGATGCCTTCTGATTTGATTTGATCACACACATTAGCAAATGGCTTATTTTCACAGCTTCGAGTCGTTTCTTCTGGTTGATCAGTTTTATTTATATTTGTTGTTTGTCTTTAAACTTTAAATGGGATTTCCGGAAGCTTCCTGTCTGAATCCCTCTGTAACTCTGGACTGTTCTGTGTTCTGATGATGGCTACATGCACTCGTGCACACTGGTGCAGACACATGGCTGGAGTGTGTGAGTCATCTGATCCACTGAATGGACCCCCTCACCCCCCCTCACCCCCAGCTCCTCTCACCTGATCGGTGTCTTATTTGTGTATTTTTGCATGTTGAGATGTTTTTCCTCCTGCTTCGTTCATTTGTTTCAGCTTTTTCTCATCATTATGAGACAAACTGCTGAAATAAGAAAAATCATCCCCCGGTTATTGACTTTTCTTACTGTTGTCCAAAGTTGTTGTTTTTTCATCCGTCTGACATGAGAAACATCAATAAAAACAAAAAAAAACATCTCCCCTAATAGGCCTGTTAATAAAATATCTGTGTTGGCTTGTGGTTTGGGAGCGGGGGACCGGGCAGGAAGCCATTTTCACACAGGACGGTCTGACCTGGACTGGAAATAGCAAAGAGAGTAAAGAGAGGGGAGGGGAGGGGAGGGGAGGGGAAGGGAAAAGCCATTGGGTGGGTCCCAATCCTGCGTTACCTGAGAGAGAAAGAAGAAAGGGGTGAGGAGGAGACAAAAACGCGCTGATGTCTTTTCCACCAGTCCCCCGATTCCTTTGCAAAACAGTAAATCTTGTGAAGTTTATTTTTTTTTGCAGCATCTGTGTTTTATAAGGGCCCTTCTAATTTGTTTTTACTCTGTCCAGTGGGGGATCCCCACGCCTTCTTCTCTTTTTTTCCTGCCATCCATCTCTCTCTCTCTCTGTTCTCCTCCCTTCTGTTTTCTTCTCCCCCCCTTTCGTCCCTCCCCTGTGGAAGTGTGTGTTTTAATGATGATACTTTGGGGAGTCGGGATGGTAGAACCGCTTTATCCCCCTGTGCAGAGGGTGACCCTTCGACCCCCGTGTTACTTCCTCTCGCCTGCATTAGCCCCTCCCACCTTTAGCATGTCTGGGACATGAGGGACGCATGGTGGGAAGTGGGAATGTTCAGGAACAGGTTAGCTGGTGCTGTGTGAAGCTGCTTCATCGTGTCGGTGCTATAATTACTGTCATTTCGTTTTATTGCTAATAGGATATTCACTATAAAATACTGCTTTTATATATCAATATAAAAGCAGTATTTTTGTCATGGTAAATATATCTAAATATGTGAAGAGTTAATACTCCAACAATCAGCGCTGGAGAAGCTTCTATTCAGTGTTTAACTAAGAACTTTTTAAATTAAAAATAAGTGATACATTTTGCTATAATTTATTGAGCCTTTGCTCATTGACATGCGGAATCTGGTTTGCTTTAAAATTCGGACCAAATGTTTGTAGTTGAGAAAACTGTAACCAATTAAACTAAACTATGAAGTAAATAAAAGCTACACATGGCTCAAACGTTTCATAAAAGGTCCAAAGTGTTTTTTAATTTTCTCTTGGATGCTGCGGTTCTATTTTAACCCCGTAGGTGCTGATTCCTCAGCTGAACCTGTTAAGTGCTCGACATGTTCCGGTACGGGAGCTTTGAGCTTTGACACTCGGCCCTGATTTTATAGTGGTAAAAGCAGCGAAACGTCTGTCCGTGGCTGATTGGAGGCTTCAGACATGCTACAAATATCGGCATGTAGAAATAGGAAGTAAGACAAAAAGACCATCTTCAGATGCACAAAGTCTCGGCACAGCCATAAAAGTAGTCTCCTGCTTTTTCTAGTCGTCCACGCTCCTTTCTTTTTCTCAGCTTCTCTGTCTCCTGCAGCACCACCATCATCATCATCATCATCATCGGGCCCAAGGTCTCTCCTAAATCCCAGCGCATCACTCGGCGGTCCCCTTTTTGCTGCCTCCAGCCTTTCCAGTCGCTCTCCAGACCTGCTCAAGAGTGCTTTCTGTCATTTGACTGAAAGATCCCGCCTGGCAGAACAAGTCAAATAAGACACAGTGTCCGTGTGGACACACGGTCTTTGGATCGCGCGTCGGCTCCTCGCATGAAGCTTGCTACTTGTGCTGGATGCAAATTGGGGATTAGAAGGGTTGAGAGAAACATGAGATGGCGTGACACGGGGCAGCTGAGGAGAGAGAAAGAGATTTAATGTGAGAAGAGAATGCAAATGCTGTTGAGATAGGGAGGGATGGATGGATGGACAGATGGAGAAGAGCAGGATAGATGGATTAAGAGTGAAAGAGAGCCGCGGGTCAGGTGACACTGACTTTTTGGCAGGGTCAGAGTTTTTCAGACGGTGCAGGATTTGCATTGATGGATCTTCTTTCCCTGCGATGTCATATATCAGTGCTCCATGGGCGCATCACGCCCCGGCCATTAATCAAATCACAGCTATCTGTCCCCCATGCAGACGCCTCTCCTCTCTGGACCTCGCCCTCTGCCTTCACGTCTCTTTGTGCTGGCCTCGGCCGGCCTTCCTCTACCTGTGTAAATAGACCAGACGGGAGATAAAATCATTTTGTTGCCTCTGCTTTTTGTTTTAGTTCTTTAGCGACCTGGACTTACGTCTTTATATAAAACGTCTCCATCCTTTCTAAAGTGGTTTTAAAAAGTGACACGCACTGTTCTATTTTATTATCTTAACTTGTGTGAGGTGATGCACACAGACGCAGGCGTGATGCTGACACGCCCTGCATGCGTTTCCTCACTCCACCACCCACTCTGAAAATGACAGCAGTGAAAGAGAGGCAAGTGGAATTTGATTGGTCAGAGTCGCCCACTCGGTCCAGGAAGTGACAGTCAGTGTGTGTGTGTGTGTGTGTGTGTGTGTGTGTTCATGAAAGTCTAAATGATCTGCACCCACCCACCTTTGCTTTATTGAGTTCTTCTAGTTGTTTCTATTTTTCACTCTTTTAATCAAACATTTTGATCAAACATTGATTTATTGTAGATTTTCTTTAACGCACATCGTCTTTAATCTGTCATTATTCTCACGTGCATACATTTTATTCTCTTAATAAGGTATTTATTCATATATATTTTTCTCCTGTTTTAAGTTCATGTTTCCACGATATTCGAGACCGTCTCATTCGCACAAAGAACGTTATCAGGATTGTCTCTGTCTGGGTGAGGACAGGCCGGATATCGTGTCGGGATGAAGGTGCTTATTCAGGATTATTTATTGTTTGCATTCTTTAGCATGTGCTTCAAAGTAAACTGCTTGTTTTCCACTTCATCGGTTTAATGGAATATTAAGAAGAGGATCAGGGAATGATGAGAAAAGGGTTTTTATTTCTGTTCTGTCCTCGTTGAAATGAAGCTGAGGTGTTGAAAGTAGAAGTTTTGAACCTGTTACACCCCCGAACCCGAACCCCCCCCTCCCACCCACACGCTTTTAAACCAACGTGCCCCGCCCACACACCCATGCTGTCTGTCTCCATCTCTGTTCACATATCATCTTCAGCCGGTGCTTGATCTCTGACATGCTCCGCACTAACTTATCTTCACTGGGGGGGGCTCTGATTGCCTTGAGCGACAGCATGGACTGACTGTTTGATCAGCAGAGGGCCCCCCCCCGCCCCCCTCCTGTCTCAGTCCACCACACCTGTTCCAGGGTGCAGGACATGGCTTGTCGTTGAGGGTCTGTGGTGACAGTGAATAATGCCCCCGCGGGTCAAATGTGACATTTGGATTTTTGGGTTTTGAGGCTGATGAATTTGCTGATGCCCCCCCCCCGTCGCTCGCCTCTTAGCCCGAGCGCCGTTATGTCTTTTCAGGCTGCTTCCTGTACAGTTTTTTCTCCTTTGCCTCCCTCTCCTCCACACAAAAGGTGGCTGGCCAGGCTCTGGGGTTTCAAATGTGAAAGGCTTTAAGAAGCTGTCCGGGTGCAGACCTCTGGGGGGGGGGCTCCTCTCCCCAGCTGAAGGTCATGCAGCATTGTGGCTCTGAAAGACGGGCCTTTGGAGGACCACAAAGCGGAGGTTTGGCAGGACTAATGAAACTTGGAGCTGCACGTTAATGATCTAAAGGATTGGACCCAAACACTCAGCGGTCCCTTTCCGCCTCCTCTTGATTGCCCCTTCTGAATAATGACCAGGCATTCTGCCCCTCTACCTTTATTCTAACCTTTGATGCCTGCCTTGTTCCCTTTGTCTCCACGCCCCCCTCCCTCCTTTTCATTCCTTTATGTAGCCCCCCCCTGTCACTCATCTATTAAGGCAACAAGTGCAACAAGGGCAGCTTTCCGAGCGCATTGTGCTGCAGCTCCAGGTTTGCTCTTTGTTTCCTTAGAAAGCACGTGAACTTGGAACTTTCCTGGGACCGCCCGGTGAATCAGCAGGGTACACTTGTTTTGTTGCCTCTGTTGTGACAGGATTATAAACATATTTGCTTAGTAATCCACATTGCGCATGGCGGGTAGTGAAATGTCTCCAGTTTATTGTTGATGTGCGACTGTTTCTCCTGCTGTTGTGTCGGGGGGCCTCGTCAGGAAACCAGCAGCTTCCGGAGGAAAATGAATCTAAGCAACATTTAATAGTTACATCGATATAAATACCGTTCATATCGATAAACAGATCAAAGTTGGGTCCCTCCTTACTGTGGATCGCTTCGTTTTCCTGGTTCCCTGCCATCAGCAGGTGGACAAAGTGTCTGCTGTTCATTGAACCTGTCCTCACATCCCAGACGTTCACCCACAGAGACTGAATGCAGTGGGAATATTCCTGACATATTATGAGACACCCAGATTTGCAATGTTAATGCATTTAAAGATAATAATCCTGCGTCCACCGACGCCCAGTCCCGCCATGTTTTGGATAAATAAGTAGTTTTGTGTAAATGCAAAGTGAAAATAAAATCCTCAATCTGGCTCCTCTTTCCTTGCCGACGCTGCAGCCTCCCCTCAGTCTGTCTGGTCGTCTTTGCATAGCAACCAACCAACTAACTGGTGAAGAGATGCTATCATGCGAGGCCACGGGAACGATCGGCTAGTCGAGGTTGTCCAGCGCTTGGAAAGACGCCTCTGGGAGTTTTTGTGGCCTCCAGCTCTGCACAATGGAACTGTGGTTGAGCGCTGACATTTCAAATCCCAGTTACGTCATGTCTTTCCAGATGCACCGGGTCGCCAGTGTAGCAGGAAGCGTTTCTCCAGCCGAGCGTCGTTCCAGGGAAACCTCCCTGACGCGAGGATCCCAGCTGTTAAATGGTTCCGTCTTACAGAACCGGTCAGACCTACTGTTACCGGCATCGGCTGGCGGGTTTGTTCTGATCAAGAGCATCTGTGCATGTTGCTGCCGTGCACAGTTATTATGCACGGTGGTAGTTAGTGGAGTCGACTAGCAGCCCCCGGACTAATGGAGCTAGTTAAAGGCGTCAGGCCTTCAAGAAGCCCTTTGACATGTCCTGATTTTGTTTGGCTCAAGTTTGTTGGGATATGTGAGATGAGTGTGTGCGTGTGAGTGTGTGTGTGTGTGTTGAACCAGGGCTTGTTGATTGGCCTTGATTAAGAGGCTGCCAAGCACTCACAGCAGAGCAGGAGCCTTTATCAGGGAGCATCTTGAGCTGGTTATTTCCCAATCATTCCACAGTAGGCCTTGAACCGGGGGTTAAATGTGTTTGTGCGAGTGAGATGAGGGGAGGGGAGGGAATAAATAGAATTCAGACGAGGCTTCATTCTCCTCCACAGAAAGGTGTGTTAGTTTGGGAAACGGGTGTCTCTGCTCTGGTATTTAAAGTCTTAAGACACACACGGAAAAAAACAACATAATAAAGATCCAGTTAAAACATCCAAATCAAGGTCCAACATCAGGAAAATGTCCAGAACTTAGAGAGGTCCACACAGGCTAACAGAACCAAAGCAGGATGGTGAGACCAGCATGCAGGATGACAGGTTCAGGAAAAAAAAGTCTGAAGCGGTCAAATCTACAGAGCAGACAACAGTTCTAAGCCTTCACACCGAGAGCACCAGGAAGGCGAGTTAGAGTGTGAGGATCAATGTCCACAGGGGACGCCAGGAGACACCAGGGGACACCTTGAGACAATGGGTCACAGGCAGAAACAGCCATTCATAAAGCAGAGAACATGAAACAGGGACATGATGGACAGGAAGTGACAGAGCCGGAGGAATTAACGGAAACTAGTAAAGAGAGAAACTAAAGTGAGAACCCTGCAGCAGTGATGAAGAAGCTGACGGCGTGTCCTGGGGAACCTGCAGAACCCACAGCTGATGAACGGCGTGTTCTGGGCAACCTGCAGAACACTCAGCTGATGAACGGCGTGTTCTGGGGAACCTGCAGAACCCTCAGCTGATGAACGGCGTGTTTGTGTTGCAGCCAAGCTGAGCAGCCAGGACTCGTACAACAACTTCAGCAACAGCAGCGCGGGAAACCCTCGACTGGCGCCGCTGCCCAGCCTCACCGTGCTGCTGCCCCTGGCTCAGATCAAGCAGCCCCTGACCCTGGGCACCATCACCAAGCGGTCCAGGTAGGCAGCGTGCACGCACACGCACGCACACACACACACACACAGCCTCTGACCCTGGGTACCATCACCAGGGCCCGTTCTGCTGCTTCCAGTCTTTACCCTGCATGAGATCCAGCAGGAGGTAGAAACGGGTCAGGTGGTTCACTCATGTCCAAAATGATAAAATCTGGCATCAGCTTTCGGTCTAACATCCAGCTAAAAACATCACACACTGCAAGACTAGAGCTGATATCTAGCCAGTAATTTATTACCAAATTGAAGTCATAGTAGATAAAGCGTAACTCTGCTAGCTTCGCAGGCTGACTCAGATGTACCAGGATCATCACCACACATTATTAATACGTAGTTGTCAGAGCATCAGCAGCTACAGGCCTTCGCTAAGTGCATTTACATGCAGTACAGGTGGCTCCACAAATAGGGCGGATTTTAATCCTTTCATTTAAATGTGATTTTCATGCCTGTTTTGAATAGGAAATGCTCTAATGATTGGCAGCGCGAGGGATTTATTTCCCTGTGATATTTGATAAGCGAGTTCATAAGATGAGAATAAAGACGTGATCCTGGAGTCATTGCACAATTCATCCAGAGGACCTGCAGACTCAATTTATAAAATCTTTTATTAGTTTTTAACGTGATAAAAAATCAATCTCACAGAGGTAAATTCGTCATATTTTATCTGGCACATACAGACATTTCAGACATTTAACTCATATAATTTTTTGTTTTCAGTAAAAAGGCCACTTTTTTTTAAAGCTGTTTGTTGTATTTCTTTTTCATTTTATATGTGTTCTTTCTGTCATTCTTCCGTATTTGATTTTATTAATTTGTTGTTCTTTTCTATGTGCCTCTAATTGCATTCCCATTATTGTTTTTCATTTTATTTTCTGTAATTTTGCACAAATAAGATTTTTATTTTCTGTAAAATACTATCTCAAATCAGATTCACTTAAATGATCCTTGATCTGGGATAAACATCTGATTTGTGTTCATGCAGTGTGCGACGACGGTTCACGGTTTGGATGTGGTTTGCTCACATCCATTATGGGTTATCCCCTCGAACACACCTGTGTCTCCTGACAGACGCTTTCACCTGCTTTAAGTCATGTTCATTTTGTCTTTGGCTGGAAACTGGCACTTTGCTTGGTTATTTTTGTTTTTAATAAGTATTACCAAAATCAGCAACAATGTAATCATGAATTTGGAATTTGATTATACTTTTTATCTCTTAAAAACATTTTGTTTAGTCGTATTATGTTGTGAGGACACGTTGTATAAATGAAGTGATGGGAGGCTTTTGTGTTCAGGGGTTGTTGTTGTCCAGTATCCAGGGATCATTTTGAAGACTGAGGAAAAAGAAATGATCGATAGGAAAAATCTCTACTTGCATGTCTGTGGAACGTTTCCTCAGCTGCAGCGCGAATCAAATCTCATCAAGAACAATCTCAAGGCACGAGAGAGAGCCAGAGCTATAACAATACAACCGTTAATAATGATATTAGTACAAACAAAAACTTTTATTATTGGTGTTATTATTATTACTATTATTATCACTATATATTTTAATTATTGCTATTATTATAATAACAGTAATAATAATAATAGAAATATAGTAGTAATAATAATAATTAAAATAGTAATAATGATAATATTAATGGTAATAATAATAATGGTAATAATTATTATTATTACTATTTTAATTATTATTATTACTACTATATTTCTATTATTATTATTACTGTTATTGTTATTATAGGTGGCGTTCATTCAATCAATTCCACGGGAACCTGTGGGACAAGAACGCACAGAAATCCCATTTAAGAAGTCCGTTTATTCCTCTTATTATCGGCGGCTGTTGAAACAGCTCAGAATCCTGCGCCGGTTCTTTTGGACATCAACAGGCCTGCCAGTCGGCTGCAGTAACCGTCATCTGTCCATCCAGTCCAGAGGAGGCGTCAGTATTAATGCATCAGGACATGCAGCTGTGCAGCCTGCTCCTGCACATGGCTGTACCAAATCACACACACACACACGTTGTGTGAACCGGCAGGTTTGGCCTCTAGAGTTGGGGCTGATATCATATGCTTTCACGCTCTCCTTGCACAGGAGTGCCCAGGCACCATCTGTCTGTCTGTACAGCTAGCCCTTTCTCCCTGTGAGTGTGTGTGTGTGTGTGTGTGTGTGTGAGAGAGTGTGTGACAGAGGTGCGTCCAGCAGCTGGACTTACACCTGTATGAGCAGATCCCTGTTGGCAGGGCAGCACAGGAACACACCAGCTGCTTAACCTACATTCCCATCCAGGCTGTCTTTATGTGCACTGTGCCATGACACACACACACACACACTCACCATCCAGTTGTGTATGGGACCTGTCCCACTGCAGGTTTGCCATCAGTTTTCAAAATGCTGCTGTCTTTAGTTTCCGAGGATATTTAACATCAAAGAAACCCTTAACCAGTTCTTGCAGAGCCCCCCTAATCTTAATTTAGGTTTTGGAGGCTTCTCCTCCCGGAAGCGGGGGTCGGATGTGGTTTAGCATCCGCCTGATAACCTCCCTCCAGACTAGTCCAGGTCAGGCACAGGAGGAGCTCAGCCAAGATACTGCGAGTCCTCAAAGTCTTCTGGGAGTTGTGGACTAAAGAGAAGGAGCGCTGGTTCTGATCCAGCCAAGTTTCCTGTTGACCAAATTTGAAACAAGGTTTTTTTTTCCCCCCAGAATAATTAAGTCTCGAAAAAAAAAAAAAAAAGACACTGGTCAGTAGATCCTCCATGGTGTAAAGTCACTGCTAAGATTTAAAACGTGAACAAGATGAGAAAAGAATATTCCGAAAATCATCGGCAAAGAATCATCGGATGGATTTAAGTTGTCAAATCGCCTGCCAGCGGGACATTTGCAGGCAGACAAACCGCCGCGCTCTAATCCTGTCGACACGCAGTCAGACTTTAACACGGATGAGTGGAAATCCAAAGGGAAAGATTGTCACACACACAAAACAAAACATTACCACCGACCAAATCCTGCTGATGACATTTGCGAGCGGGGAGAGTGCAGGCGAGGGAACAGGAACGACAACAGCGAGAGGCAGAATAAGACCCCATGACCCGCTGCAGATGTGTCCCCAGATTACTGTAATACGTTTGTAAGAGGCGGCCCTTTGCTGCTGCCATTGTCTTGGAAAGGGCTTTGAGCGTGGCCAGCGCCACGCGGCAGCAACACTGGAATCAGCCGCCGGCCCCGCCCCGCCCCGCCCTGTTCATGGCCCAGGCTGCTATTCAGGCCAACGAGTAAAGAGATGAATGTGTGAATGATTATTCTCTGGGAGTGGGGTCATCGCCCTCTCTTCCTCCTCGCACCTATTTTATTCTGATCCTTTTTTTTCCCAGCATGCCCTTGTCCTGCGTTGGACAACCGTTCCTGGAGACAGCTCGGACAGTGTGTCGCATAACGGCGTCCTTTTCTCCACACTGTGGTTTAGACTGTTTACTGACAGGTCGTTACGACGGAAGGTTTAGCGGAATGATCTCATTCTCTGTTTAAACTTTGGGCAAAAGTTATAGTTTCAGTTTTGGGTGAGTAACATGGATGATAAAAACCAGTTTCAGCACGAAGTCTCATCTGCTGTCTCGGATTTGTTGAAGTTATATATATATATATATGGTTTTTGGATTTTATGACATTTCTTGTTTTGGTTCTTTTATAACTGGCCAAGCATCCAAAGCAGATCATGAGGAATCTGCCAAGTTGTCACTGCGACAGACTAAAGACAGGAAACCGGAAATCCAGAGGAAACAATGGTGACAGGCAACAAGGGTCTGCAGCCGGGGCTGAGCTGTGGATGCTGAACTAGCGTGCTAGCCATGTTCTAATCAGGCATGCTGTTGTGATATTATTGTCTCCTGTGTGCAGAGATTTTCCCGGTGCATCTTTCCGGCTTTATTAACTTACTGGTGCTCTTAGCTGAATATTAAGCCGGAGCAATCTCTCCGTCAGGCAGCTCCCCCCATTGGTTAATCAGATTGACTAGTGTCGCACAAAGTAGAGCCGTGGACAAACGTTAAGCTTGTGTGTGAGATTGTAAGACCGGCACATGTATGAGGGACAGCTGCAACTCCCCTGTATGCCCCCCCCCAAATTAAATATCCCTTATAAGCAGCAATGCAACGCTGCACAGACAGGAATTGTAACGAGTGTCACACGGCAGGTCAGACAGTCTCTGTGTCTAAGAAGCCAAAACACAACCGATCATTGACTTTCCCTTATATATTACGGGTGGATAAGGAGCTCCCTGGCCTTGTTTCACCTCCTGTATTATTAGCAGAGGTTTTTAATTGATTCTTTTTTCCTTGAATTAGCCGCTAACTCCTGCTAGCTGCTTTTCAGATCTCTGAAACCTCGTGTCTCGTCCGGCCACCACGTCAACCTCTGACCTGTTAAATGTAAAAATGTACGTTGGACATTACGATGACATTAGACAATTCTTGCAGCTGACATCAACTGTAAAAAGGTGTGATCCACTGCGAGTCCACCAAGCAGGAGACACATGAAGTTGAGGTTTTGTATCAGCCATTCTGCTTCACCAGTTTCAAAATGTCGTTTTTTTTATGTAATTCTTTATATTTTAAATATACTATATGACTTTTACGTGCCAGAATTCTCCTGTCATTGTCTGGGCTCAGCTTTCCGCTAACTTTCTTTAAAACCAACAATAAATTCTACCAACAATAAAGCCGTAAGTCAGCAGGGAGGGAAACATTTGAAACGCCGACATGAGCTCTGCTACCCCCCATGGAGATCTCGCCCGATTCGTCATTCACTCTCCCACTGGTGTCCTTCCATTTACCCAGCTGGACTCCAGCAGTGGGGGCTCAGAAGGTTGGACAGGCTCAGCGGTAGGTAGACGTAGACACCGTCCGCCCCCCCCTCAGTAACTCTTTGATAAGTGGCAGTTTACCAGGGGCCTCCATTACACTTAACACTATGTTCATTTGTCAACTTGCGCTCCAGGAGTAAGACATTCCGGGACAAAACCATTGCTCCCTGTCTCCCAGAGTAGCGTTTATCCACACACCCATGCACTAAAACGAATTGAAGACCGTGCTGTTGTTGGGAGGGCCGGGAAGGATGCTGCGAGTGATAAACCAAGCGCTGCAGAGTGCTTTGCTTGGCTGGGGCTCTGTGTTTCATGAGCGGCGGAGGTTGGCCCGGCGGGGACAGAGTTCAGTCTCATCGGTCCTTTATTGCTGCACGGAAAAGGCTTATTTACTGTAAACTGTTTATGGAGCTCTGTCACTATCTCTGGACATGCAGAGTAAACACAGGAACACACTCCCACTGCTAATGTCTCGTAAACATGAGGAACACGCACAAACGGACAGAGGAATGCATCCTGGAAGACACACACACACACTGGATTTGTGTCAACATAATCACGGTGAACACACATCGGCCCGCACCCTGACTTCCAAACACACATGCACTCTGACAAGACAATGCAGAGCCACAAATACACAGTCACACTAAAAACAGCAACACACACACACACACAGCTCCTTGTCTCAACATCGCCTGTGCGTTTCCTGGCGTTCTCACATATTTTTATACAAACCGGATAAACTCTTCCAACCTTTTTTCACCAGCTCAACAATCGGCGCCGTTTCCCATCGTTTTTCCGGAGTGGCTGTAAACTGGCTGGACTCAGACCTGCGTGTTTCTGCAACCCCTTGCAGACAGAGAGAGAAAACGCGACGCGTGTCTGCGGACACGACGCCTCTTGCCAGATATATGACATCACACTTGAAGGGGCAGCTTCAGCCGTCCTGCACTTCTTCAAATCCATCTCAGCGCGCAGACGTTCTGTTTCCTGACTCGTGTTACGCACTTAAACAGACACGTCAAAACGGCTCGGACGTAACGTGAAAAGCGTGTTCATTCAAGTGTGCTAGTTTAAATAATGGTTTTTCCGTCTCTCGCTACCCCCCTCCTTCATGAAGACCGTACCTTTTTGGGGCGGGATGTTTTGCCATTAGAACTCCATGGTGAGTTTTGCTTGACCCGCTTGGGCTCCCCCGGCAGCATGCAACCGTATCCTCCGCTCCAGCACGCCACCTCCTTTACTTCCCATTTGTCTCCTGGTATATTTTCAACACATTCCGCAGAGTTTGTGAAGTCATTCCTCGGGGGGGGGCAAAAACCCCAAAGAAGAGCGTTTCCTTATTTTCTCATGTTTTTTCTTTTCTTTTTTTGCTGTTTTTTGCAAACCCTTTAATTTTATGTCTGTAGGTTGAGCTTGTGTAGTTGGTTGACTCAGCATGCTGTGTTAAGTCCATGACGGTAAAGTAAAGACAGGATTATTCTGCTTATATGAGGGTAATGCTGTAGCATTCCTTGTCGTGTGATCTTGAGGTTCCTTTGAGATGTCAGCCAAAAAATATCTGTTCTTTCGTCTTTTTCTTTCCCTCCGTTGAGACCCTCCCCGGAGTTTTCCTGAAGAGCACACATGATCTGTTAGGATCCTTTGGGTCCTTCTTTTCCATGTCTGATGTGTGGTTTGCATGCAGTAATTATCCTCACATTCTGGGTGTGAACAGAGCGGAAGAAATGATGCACGCTACTCTCTTCCAAAAGGACTTACAAACTCTTGGAAACCGAGACAAAATGATTTCATGTATGGCTGCAGTCGTTAGTATTTATGCAGCTGCATTACTCTCAGCCGTTCAGACCATTTTATCACCTTTGAGCTCCTTTTTTTGAGTTTTAACATTTGGCTTTATGTTTCCTTTTGTACAGCTTTACTGTACAGTAAAAACTAGCCAGTTTATTATACAGGTATTATGGGATGTAGGAGGGGTCCTCTCTGTAGATACATTTGTGTTGTTAATCATTTGTGCTCATTCTCACCCAACATAACATTCTGAATATTTAGAAATTACTTCGACAAAATAGAAAAAATAGTACAATATTGACCAAGCTTGTTTTTTCAGTTCTTTGAGTAAATCCGGTTAATGCTGAGAGCCGAGGCAGGCGGGGGGGGGGGGGTTTGGGAGTAGGAGTACGCTCAGGGATGGCATACGAAACAAACTTCCTTTGCCAAAGCTGAATTTAAAATCGTCCCTGAAATGACGAGGAAGTGATGAATATCGCGAGATTATATACATTCAATTTACAGAAATATCAACATGCGTGTTTGACAGTAATCCCAGAAACAGTAACTCAGTCGTGTCTCAGCCTGCCGGCCACACGGCGAGAGTGTATTTAGTTAACAACAGTGATACAGAGGCATTTTAATGCCCTGTGCAGAGCATGGAAGGTCAGAGGTCACAACATTTCCCAGTCCGGTAACTTTTCATCACATGGGACTGAAGTCTCATGTCAACGCAGTCTCATGAAATCAGACGCTTACATCCTTTTAAAAGAAGCCCCATTATGACAGAGTCACTTATGGCGAGACGATTGAGTGGCTCAGGGAAGTGAACTTTTCCTTTCCCGGCT
Organism: Brachionichthys hirsutus; assembly: GCF_040956055.1. Lineage (NCBI taxonomy): Eukaryota > Metazoa > Chordata > Actinopteri > Lophiiformes > Brachionichthyidae > Brachionichthys > Brachionichthys hirsutus. The sequence goes on from NC_090907.1 coordinate 10,815,235, forward strand.
CCGTGCTCGCCGGCTCCTCCCTGTTGACTCCTTTCACTTTAGAAAATGAATAGCATGTGGTGCCTTCCCCGAGTCTTGGGTTTCATCTTTTGTTGTGGGCAGTCACTCATACTTTTTAAGCGAAGGCTTAATCTTAGCCCTTAGTGATTTCAGACTATATACTTTTCAAAGGTACACATCATTAGCATCGCAATCGTGATCCTCAGAGCGGCTGCCTTCTGCTCAAATTGGAGCTAGTTATACCTTTATTGTTTCTCTAATAGCGAGGGCCTTTAGACGCGAGCCAATGGCGGGCCATTTGCTCACGATTTCCAGAGTTAAAGGACAGATATCACAGAGTTATCTTTTATTTCCTGTTCCGGAATGCCATTGTCTGCATTGTACTTTCTTGGTTTACAGTTTTCATCCCAAATATATATTTCAAGCATTTTAGCAAGTTCTGATCCAACACCAATTTATGGACTCCAAAGACCACTTCATAACTTTTAGGGCTGTGTAAAATGAAAGTCCTGCTTCCTCCTTGAACATGTGATGGCGTTCTCTCGTCCCCAGTGGTTAGCATTAGTGCTGAATGCAAGCCTGCCTCTCTTCTGAGGGCTGTTGTACAATAATAAATGTGACGTTGAAGGATGTGTCCTCCATTTGACTGCCGCGCCCTCACTCTGGACGCCGTCTTAATACCAGCTCCTTTTCTCATTTGAATTAACCGCATGGCTCAGAATCGACAGCCGTGCAGCTCTTTGTCACTGGACTGCTAGCTATCATATTTGTTTACTGCTAGGGCCTGAAAATAAATGAAAGCTGCCACTGGACTTCCATCCCCCCCCCCCTCGGAGGCGCCTCATGTTAGCCCCGGACATACTAATGCGAGGGGACTTTGATGGTTGATGTTACAGATTGAATTATGCCCTTGAGGAAAAGCTATTAGCTGAGTCAAGAGTCCTCATTTGCTAAATTAAAAGTGGAAATGACATGTGAGTCTTCAGTGAATTAAAGTTTTACAAAAAGGGTTACACATTTGTACTAAAGGTTAATCACACGAAAGGAAAACTAGCCGAGTGTTTTAGTGACGTTCCACGAATAATCCTCTTTGACTAGAATCATTTTAAAGGATTTGTAGGAGAGTCGTTGCTTTTTTTCTTTACTTGGTATCAGTCACCGTAGCAACCAGGCCGCTCCGGAAACGGTTTGCTACCCAACCGGAGAGCAGCGTTAGCTCCTCGTCTGCCTGCTGGAGCCGGGCCTGTCTCTCGTAAGGACAGAAACCGCAACACTTTTAAGACTCTTCAAGTGAGATCAAGGAGAAAGGGGTGATTTAAAACCCAGATGAATAAACTTTAGTGGTCACTGTATCCAGAGGAGGCCAGAGCCAAGCTGCGATCGTTGGTCCTGTTGGCAGACACGATTCTCACTGAGGCCCCTTCAAAGGAGCCCGAGCTCAGCTCATCAGCTGTGCGACCACAACGGGGAGCCGCTATTTCAGCTAGCTAGCATGGGTGTGTGTTATTGCTTATGAGTAAGCAAGATGTACTATTCATATATCTCTACTGTGCATCTTAAAGTCCCTTTCTGCTGACATGTCATTCCCCTTTAAGATTTAAACAATGCTTCTACTTCAGTCCTGTTTTCTCTTACACCCAAAGACAACATGACGACTCTACGGAGGTCACAATATCGTTCAGCGCCACTACAAGCTGCTGCGTGGTATAATCGTCAGCCTCGGGCTTTCACCCTTGAAAACCAACGTCAGAGCTTTCACCGAAATAGGATTTGTGTTTCCTGGGTTACTGAAGCCATTGAACCACAGCGCCTTTGAGGGTCTAACATATTTTCCAGCAATGGTGGAGACGGAGCACCTGTGTTTTTTAGTAATTAAACACCTCATCAAAGAAGAACTTGAACTTCTGTCCTTTTTTTAACAATGAACAGAAGTAATATGGTGTCTTGTTACTGACAGATTCCTCATTTCCCCTACCTTTTCTTATGCCTTCAACTTTTTTCTCTTGAATTGTGGGGTTCTTGGAAGTTCAGGGCTATACATATCTCACTCACATGTTTTCTGCTCTTTTTATATTTTCATCTGTTCCCTCATTGGGTTTGCCTTTTAGTAGCTCTGCAGCAGTCTCGGATTGTTGAGGCTGAGTTGTAAAAATGCTTACTTTAAAAATAGGAATAGGACAATTTGGCTGGAGAAACAGCTTGGAGGAGAAGACAAGGGCACCATGGAGTTAGCTAAAGCAATATCCTGAGTGTGACTTTATCTAGTCCTTCATCGTTCTTCTTCAGATGAGGCTTAGACTCGATATTTGGTTATTCAATCCTCTCCCGCTTGACTCAGCACTAATAAAGGCAAGCTACGGACATGGTGTTGGCCAAACAAAGATATCAACATCTCCCTGCATCCAGTGAGTACCGTAATTAATGAGGTGCTGACAGTCTAATGGGAGGCAACAGAAAGAGACTTAAGCCTCCAGCAGGTATTTCTGGCCAGAGTACTGTAAAACAGTGGCATTACAGGACACATAGTCTTTGTCTAGCAGCTTTACATCGACCAGTTGCACTCAGCTTTCAGGCCAACCTTTGAGTGAGGTGCAGATTTTTGTGTAGTGACAACCAACTCCAGCAGACTTCCATCTTAAACAGGAAGGGCTATTCATCATTGGCATTCCCAAGAAAGGAAGTTAGCAGTTTCTACCTCCGGGTTCAACACCTGTCATACAAACCGGCGCAGCCATGGTTTTCCTGTGGTTTCTTGTGCCTTGAGTTGTGTTTTTCAAGTGGCCTATAGACACAGATTAAATTTAATCTAGTCTTAATTTATCATGGCAAGACTTACTATAACTGTAGACAGCAATAGTTTAACCCATTTTGATATTTATTATCTTTATCTCCAACAAACTAATTTACAGGAGGCGTTTCTACCTTTGCATTATTTGAAGTTTTGAATTAAACCCCTCAGTCTTCTAAATAAATTAGCAACAAAAATTATTGCCTTTTGTGCCAAATTTTCCTGCCTGCTTGAAAACGACCCTTTGGCTCGGCGTGTCTTTACAGACCTGATCCCGACACGTCGCATCAGTGCAATCATCCCTGTTTTTTTTCTTCTGCAGAATTTTTGGAACTCTTTATAAGGATTCTTCTGCTAATGCTAACTTAGTTCTCCACCAGAAACTCATCATGACCTGAGGATAGATTTTTTTTTTTTTTTTTCGCAGCTGCTGCTCCTGAAAAGCATAGTCACCCCTAAAAATAACATATCTTCACAATCTTTCTTTGAACCTTCCCTGAGTGAACTGAGTGTAGGCTGAAGTCGTCATGCTGCCTCCGCTCTAGTGCGGTTTCCAAAGGTCGAGGCTAAGCAGCCCACTGGGAGTGTGTGACACTCGCACCAGTCTTCAACCCTTAGTCCAACTCCAGCCTGATCTGCTGTGGCCGTGTTTTACTGTCCAGGTTGGTTATCGGACTGGACAATAATAGCAGACCGGGCTCCTGTTCTCTGATGGTTACCATATGGGGAACCCTGATACAGCTGAGAACCCTTCTGCGTCCGCTTCCTCTTAAACGGTCCTGACAGTCTGAATAATCCAATAACTACCAATGAGATCTCTCCCTGGCTGCGATGAACTCAGTCAGTCAGGGAGGACTGCTCGGATGTTGTTGTCATTAGGTGCTCATTCCTGTGTGTAACAAAAGTTGTTGGTCATGTGACTGGTTGTGCTGTTGCTTCCTGCAATATGGAGTAACCTCCGTGTCAATGGAGGAGATCAAGTGATCTGCAATTTCAGCAAACCAAGATATAAACAGCTAGGATGGACATCTTTTGTCATTTGCCTTTTTTTTAATTCTAACAAATGCATCGTTATTATAATATAAATATAAATTCAAAAATAAACAACAACCAAGTGAACAGTCGTTCTTTTTTTTCTACACACTTGCAGATTCCTCTCATGCTCTTTAGGAGATCTGTTCTCTTTTGTCTGGGTAGATCTGTGCAGATATCCACAGACAGGAGAACCAGCCTGCTTGGTTACATCGTTTACCTTTAAATATATTGCGACTGTATATAAAATATATTAACGTTACATTAATTTAATGTTTGGATAAATACTGATGTCACCTGCTAACTGTACATTAGGAAAACTCTGAATAGCAGATTTAGATTTAATGATAAAGGTTAAAATTATATGGTTAAATTGACATTAGAAGAATCGCATCAATGATAAAGAGACTTATGTAAGCTCAGATCCATCCTGGAGCCTATCCCAGCTTGTTATGGGCGAGAGGCGGGGTACACCCCGGATGCGTCGCCAGTGCCTCGCGTCTTGCGACTATCGTCTTCTCTTATGACTTCTCTTTCAGGTGGAGGTCACCTCGAGTGATGAGTACATTGTTTGCAGGGTATCAGCCAGTATTACGTAAGATCTGTGTTTTTGCGTTTTGGACTTTTTTTTTATCCAATAATAAATTTACATTTGAGTGAGAACGAAATAAAGTGCCTCATTCACAGCTCTGTCGGTCCACTTGTTTTATTGAATCCCCCCCTTCCTCAGCTCCTTTGCATGCAAAGCTTTATTTTGATGGTTGTTTATTTTGTGTAAAGATTTTTGCTTCAAGTTATTCCATTTCCAGAAATTGCAGCAACTTTGACTTTGTCTAAATATATTCATTTCCCTCCTGCAGCAAAGCGAAGCCGCCTCCTCAGATCTCCCCGAGTAAATCCAGCGGAGGAGAGTTCTGTGTGGCCGTCCTCTTCGCTTCGTCTCGCTCCTGGTTCATCTCCAACCCCAACATTAAACGAGAAAAAGGTTAGAGTATGGCCGTTGGTCCAAACATGTCTCCCTAATGGTAAAAGCCCTTTTGGATGTAATTTGTTGACACAATTTAACTAAATTTCATCCCTGTCTTTTTCCTTCAATCAGCCACTTTGTGCTTTTTTCCTTCATTTCTTCCTCACAGATCAGTCCAGACAGTCGGTTATTGATTCGCTGTACATTATCAGTTGCTACGGTAACCTGGTGGAGCATGTCCTTGAGCCTCGACTGGTTACCACCGTTCAAAAGATAGGCGATGACACACCTCTGGAGCTCAGCACCGGTCCGAGGGCCTGCTGGAACCTGTGCAGGTAACCCAGTTCTGACCACTCTGTCCTGGACAAATGGACTCGGATGATCAGGCTCATGGATGATTTGTCTTTTGGAACAGAACTCCACAGTGGAATGAGCTGCAGCCCCCGTTCAACTCCAGCCACCCGTTGGTGTGTGCATCCGACCTGGTGCAGTACTACCAGTGTCTTCTGGCCGGTAAGTGTTGAGGTTCCAGCTCACTGGGATCCTGATGAAGAAAGAAATATGTGGCATTTGCATGCCATGCACTCTCCTGTGCCAGTTCCAAAGCCAGTGCAGGATAGTTAAGATGTTTCAGGCAGGAAGTTGGTGCTAACTCTACAGCGCCTCAGATCTACAGTGTTCTCAGATCAGAGAAACATTTAGAATCTGCAATGATAAGTCCATTGACTTATCGTGATCTTTGTGCTTATTTGCTGCCATTACTGTAACAGATTTGACTTTTTTTCTTTGACTTTTATCCTTAAATGTGCTAAACAGTCGAGTTACTTTCTCTATCCCTCTTGTTTCAATAATTATAAAAAAACATTTACATTTAGTTGTATTTGCAAAGATATTTGGATTTGTAGTAGACCTAAAACATTGATTTCTGTATTGTTGGTAGCTAAACAGATCGTGCATGTTGTCTGTGTGTCCTACATGCATTTTCCGGGCTGCTTTTCCCTGTAGGCTCTGTTAAAAGCCAGTCATCTTCCTCTTGTTGGTGCCACATGCTGAGCAGAGATGCAGTCAGCAGCTGCAAGATTTCCATTCTCAAAGACTTCTGTGGCTCGTTGTCCATTTCAACCATGTCCTCTGAGCCCTGTGAGAAGTACTCTTAGTCCCTCTGATAGGTTCATCTGTCCTTCGTCAACACGCTACACGCCTGCTTTAGGACGTGCTAGCATGATGCGCTAAGATGCCGGCCTCAGAATGAGCTGACACTCCAAAGTCTCTCTAATTCAATAACAAGTACAGAGCAGTGAGCACTTTTGGTTTCCCTCTGAAAGGCCAACCTTCGTGCATTTGCAAGTGCACACGGATGGCCACACACGGAATCAATCCGCCCCCTGGAATAGGCGGGCGTTTTGGGCTCATTCCATAATTATAAACACACGAAATCTGTAATTATGTCTTGTGGCTGCTCCGGGGCAAGTGGTGGCTGATCGCTCCACCGTCGCTGTGCACTTCTGCTGTGCTCCAGGTCTTACTGGTAGGATATTTTCCCAAATTAGTGCTAATGGTCTTTCCTAGTGTCAGAGCAATGAGGACATGCCGGGGTGACGGGCATGGGCGTCAGCTTTTTTTCCACCATCCCCGCCGTCGTCATGGTCATTGCAACCGGCTGCATAACAAGAGGAATTCATTGTGTTAACATTTACATCCAATTAACAATAGCCAGACTATATCGCTGTAGCTCTATTCTCGAAACCAACCAAGTGTGAACCCATATCATGCCAAGATGCAATAGTATTAATTATTTAGATCTCCACCCACTTCTTGAGCTCTTGCCATTTTCCCTCCAGGTCTGCGTCCTACACACCAACACCGACCGAGCTGCTCTTGGAGTGCCACCTTCCATTTCTGTACTTTGTACCCAAACACAGACTCTCAGCATCCCGTTTCTCAGCATGCGTCCCTTGCCAGCCCTCTCTTGTATATCGTTTCCTCCGGGGCTTGGCAATGCAGCAGAGAAGTGATCCAGGAGAAAGAGTCAATTTGACCTTAGGAGGAATTGCTGCACAGCCATACGCCCCTCGTCTTGCTGCCTCTTGTAGTGCATAAAGATCACGCTGCTGCAGAGGAAACTGAAAGAGACACACTGTTCTTACTTGCAGAACAAATTGTGCTATCTCGGTCTAATTTACATTGTGGATACAACCATCAGAAGAGGTTGAGAAAGGAAACAAGACGAGGAAGTTGCTTCTATTAGAAGAGGAACAGAAGTACTGAAAGAGTAAAAAGAAGAGACCTAGAAATCCATATTAATATCCTCTTTAGCTAATTGCCAAACAAACTCTGCCTCTGGGTAGACGGTGCACGCCAAGGAGGTGGCAGGGTTTGATTGACAGGCGATGGTCTCCGGTCTCGTTGCTCTATATTGGATGACCTAGGCTGATTAAAAATGCAGTATGCAGGGAAAGGAGTAGGAAGGGGAGAGGAAGGGCCAGGGTCAGACCAGACCGGAGCCTGCAGGACGGGATGATAAAAGGCAGCAGTGGCGCCACTTCATGGTCACTATCTCCACCTGTCCATCTGGAGCAGCTACTTGCAGCACTCAGCCTCTCAGAGGACGGCAGCATGCAGCACTGTCTTTGAAAGATAAGGAAGAAAGAGACACATATTGTACAGTACACTCACAAACAGAGAAGATGCAGTGCTATGATCTGGCACGATAAAAGCCGTCTCAAGCGCAGCTCTTCGTGTTTGGGGAATCATCTATCTGCAGCATTCCTGTCTGCCTCTCCCACCGGACCCATTGGACTATCAGGGAGTCGTGTGAATGGAGCCTTTTGTTTTTGGCCAGAGGTGTTGTAGCAAGGTGACTCCTCTAATCCCGCTCATAACTCTGTCTATACGTTGATGAATGTGAGGTTTTCACACCTTCATTAGCTACATTCACAGTCAGGTTTTTCCACGTATGATTTTTTTTCGGGGGGTTGGGAGATATTTATCTAGTGGTTGGCAGTTTGCTTTCCAACACCTCTTCCCTCCCGCCGCAAAGTTGCTCTGAAGCAAACAAACTGGGGAATAATTTACCGCCTGGATTTCTGGCTGGCCCTTTGAGCCCAGGGACGATGGCAGCAACAGAGGCATTGCTTTTTGGCCTCGGCCCTGCTCTCCCTACCTGTCATATAATGTGCTAATTGTAAAGACTGACTGACTGGCTGGCTTGGCGGCTCTCTTGGGACTCTGAGGCCCATGACAGGCTAGCCACAGTTGCCTTGTCAATAGATCTAATTGCTCTGAGAGGGGCCATAGTGAAGGCTTTGGAACATCAGGCGTTTGGTAAAGAGAAACCATGGCGCCATGACTGGGTCAGTAATCAAAGAGAGGCAGAGAAAGGATGGGGTAAGTGTAGCGCTGGCTGAATGAAGCAACTGTCAGTCAAATACGTCTTGAATGATATATAATGACCAAGCTTTCCCGGTCTGTCAATATGCCAGCACCGATCTGCCAGAGCACTGCTCAAGCGAGGAAAAGTGAGAGGAGAGAGGCAGGTGGATCAGCCACAAGGAAAGCTAGCAAGTGATATAAATGTCTGGCAATCGAGCGTGGCAGGTTAAAGGAGAGAGAGCAAAAATAAGAGGAATGAAATGTAACAAATATATACAGATATAAGAAATGAGGTGGGCAGCCCAGACAAAGCGCCTGTCCCTCCATCCACCATATACCCAGCTCTTCAGAGCTATCAGATTGTTTGCTCCTTATCTATCCCTGGAGATCAGCCAGTCCGGCCCCTGGCCCAAGGCCCTGGGAGGTCAGACTATATCAATAGCCGGGCAGCCTTTGTTCTTGTTCTGACTCCCTGCTTCACTGCTCCGGCTAACAGGCCACCGGCTACCAACCTTTAGCACGGCCAAACACCACTTTCCCCACAGTCAATAAAGACTGTGACACAGACGGCTCTGTTCTTCCGTGGTGCATATGGATGTTCAACCCCGTAATCACCTGGCCAAGACCCAAAACACACCAAACATCAGGCGTCCTATTTTTTTTTAACAAGGTCGTTATTAGGAGTTAGCAAGGAATCATTTCTTATCAGTTATAGCTCTAGGAAACGAGTCACAAGTCTTCTGAGGAATAGTTTTTTGCATAAATCACACTGCAGGGAATTTCCTGGAAAAATGAATCTGTGCACGAGTTCAAGAATTCTGCCACAGACGAGACACTTTTAGTAACTTTAAGCTAATGAAGTGCAGATAATTATTACATCACCATGCACAATCCTGTTTGATCGCTGTCTGGTAACAGTAAGCAGTCATTTACAGAAGGCTGCTGCCCACATGGACTGGATAGACTACAGTGTGTTAGATAGAAATACCATGGTGTGAATGGTGTAGACATAAGTGCATGAAATGCTCCCACTCATCTGCTATTAAGCGTGCAGGCGCTGGATTTATACTCGCCGCCATTCTCCCGAATCGCTCTACTCTGACCGGAAGAGGAAGACGTCAGCTCTGGGTAACTTGCTAGAAATGCTCTACAGCGACTCGAGCGGCTGGCAGACCTAATTGCTCTTCCTGCAAAGTGCGGGACACGGTGGGGGGGGGTGGGGGGGGGGGGGATTGGAACAGGGCTTAATGGATCGATACTCACGGCCGAAGAATCGATACTCTCGTTATAACGTTATATTGTACACGTTAAAGCCAGAAGGACTCAACCCCTGCGCCCTCTAATTGGCTATCTCATAATGGCTGGGAAGGTTTCTGGTCCCTTTCTTGAATGCTATTGGACACGTGAGCTTCCAGTCAAAACCCTCAACCCGACGCGTCATTTTCTTCCGTCACGAAGTTTGTGTGAGAGGACAGATGTTTGGCAAGTTAGCGGACAGCGTTAAAACATGAAATTAGCCCCAAATATCTAAAGGCACGTAGCTGTTATATTTATTCAGCCTGTTCTGTTGTGTGTGTATCAATAATAAGTTGTGTTAACTGTTCATCTTTACTGTTGAAAGGTCCATTCTCTCCTGATTTGACGTGGCTGTGCTGCAGCAGAACACGATGCGCGTTTAAGCACTGTAAAAAAAAACATGCAAAATTGCATTTAAAAAATCCACGAAACAGCGAGGACGCGAAAGATGAACCGCGTTATAGCAAGGGACCACTGTATTCTGCAAACAAACAACCAACAAACACAGTCAAAAACAAATCCCTAGGTAGAGGTGCAAACAGAATTGCATTGATGCTCTGCCTCCTCAGAGCCAGTAATGAGTATTGTAAAAGCAGAAGGTCGAGTGGCTGGTTCGTCTGACACGGAGATGGGTAGATATGACTGTAACAGCCTTGGTCAGTCTGGCTCCTGACACACACACACACACACAGGGAGGATTGTTTTTTGCTTGACCCATGGGATGACCACCAGCTCCCCACACCGGTGCCTGGCTGTGACTGGCCATTGAAAAACACCCACACACAAACTGGAAACCTGATCCAGCCGGTCTAACGACTGCATCAGAACATCAATAATTAATTAGGGAACAGCTATTGGCCCCAAGGGTCAGAGAGCAAGGATAGCGGGTGGCGGGGTGGGTCGGTTTGGAGGGGAATGTGAGTGAAGGCAGTGGTAGGAAATAGGGGAGTTGTGATTTTGTTTAATAAGTAACACAACGCAGCCTTTGTTCGTCCCTTTCCTAATTAAATAGAACACGAGAAGCCGTCTCAGCCTTCTTCTATCAAGCTGCATCCCTCCTCATAGTTTTGGTTTTAATTTGAACAGGTTTGAAGTGTTTCTGTCTGCACTGTAAGCCAATTGAGATGAATGGAGCCATGTATGTGATGTTCACTGCACCGGAACGTTGCATTCGAGCAATGCAAACTGAAGAATGGAGCTGTTTTCAAATTCTAATTTAAGCCATCAGTTATCAGTGATGTCCTATGTCTATGTGGACAACAAAAGGACTTCCTATTACCTTTGCAGTTTGTATAAGTGTAGTTTGTTTGTTTGTTTTGCGTGGGAGGGGCTGGGTCTGGTGCACCTGTACAGATACAGATTCTGTTCATCCTTTAGTTTGTTTTAGTCAGAACTACAAATACATTTCATTTCATGGGCTACTTCAATTATATTAAAAATCCTTTTTTTTTTTTTAGCTAACCTATTTTAAACAAGTACAATACTATGTCCCTGTAATCAAATGTTTTACGCATTATAGTTCAAAGTCCATCTGTACATATTTCTCTTGATATAATGTCTCCGATATAAATGAAAACTGCACAGTCTTAGAAGGACGTCAGGTTTCTTTAGGAGGCGCTCGCTTCTCCTTCAAGCAGCAGGGGTTGGAACGAGGCCGACCTCGTCCTCCGTCAGGACGTGTGAAGCAGAAGTGGGGTTCACTTCAGAGGCGTCAAACACCAAACTGCTCCCATCGTGTATGAACACCTGGGGAGTGTGTGTGGATGAAGACAGGAACACCTTGTGGGCTACAGATATGGACTTGACAAGTTTATTAGCCGCTCCCGTGTTAAACAAAGCCCATCGTTGAGGCGGTAGACAGAGAGAAGGGATTCTACACATGAGGCCTCATGCAAAGGGCCTGCTTATTCAAGCCTGCAAGAGCCCCATCTGTTTGAGTCTCACTCTTTGCATCATTCTGTCTTTCTGTCTCTTAACACTTTACTCGACGCTTGCTTTTTCACACACCCTGGCACGCACCATAGAAGACAACAAATCATGGGATTTTTGAGGTTTATTCACCAACCTGGTCCAAACTGGGCCCTCAGATGATTAACAGGCATTTGCTGCCTTACTTTAAATGCAACATTTATACACAGTACATTTAGTACCACAGACGCAATGTTAGCATTGAGGCTAGCAATGAAGAAGTACCGGGAAGATCAGAATCGTGTGCAGGCAGGCTGGAACGGGTGGAGGAAAGTATCAGGTATGCTCTGTGAAAGGAGAGTTGACCCAGGAGAAGACACATGGACGTAGTGAGGGAGGACATGAGAGTGGCTGGTGTTGGGGAGGACGTTAATTTGGAGGAAGTTAATTTGCTGTGGTGACCCCTGACGAGACAAGAAGAACAGTAGTAGCAGTGGTCAATCACTTTGAGATGTTGATTTCACGGTCATATTTTATAGTCTTACATTTTAGCGCTGCAGTCAGTCTTGAATGCTGGTGGCAGATTGAGCTTCAGTATATCAACTGTCACATAATCATCGTCTTTCTCAGCAATGCCGCCGGGAAGTCCAGGACCAATCACACGTCATGAGTCGACGGACAGCCTGGCGTCTGACCACAGCGGCCAAGAGGATGAGGAGTGGCTCTCTCAGGTCAGACCTTTACTCTGAAAAACACAGGATTCCTGAGGGAAATGCTGGAGGGTGTGATTGCGTTAGAGATTACTTAACTGGTATTCATGCAGAATGTTTGCTTAATCATTACCGGTGCATTTTAAACACATGAAAATAAATCCAATGAAGCAGGGACTGAAGGTTTAAGGTTGCCCACTAAATTATGTTCAAGGGCAATACAGGTCAACATATAGAAACCTTGTTTTCCACGAACATAAATTTCATGAAACACCTGGCAATTGAAAACCGCCATAAGGAACAATTATAAGTTTAAAGCAAGAAGCTCAACACCAGGCAAAGGTTTGCTTGTATACTTTTCTATCTAGAGTAATAAAGCTGGTAATTAAAGTCATTCTATGGACACATTTAGTAACCCACAACTGATAAAACTATTTTGCTGTCCTTTGTTCTGAATATAATTGTTTGCTGTTGAGTGTCTGCACCAATCAGCCGGTTTTCTTGAACAAAAATCAAGCATGGCTGCCTCGTAGACCAGCTGTTCCGGCGCCTCCTTCAGCTCAGCGGCATTTGAGCTGTATTTTATATTGTTTGGTCTCTTTTCACAGCTTGATTGAGTTTTGGCAAATAATTCCCTGGCATTTTTTAGTCAAATAGCATTTTCCCTGATCAAAAGCAGCATCCTAAATTGTGCATGAATGCTCACAGTACTTGGTAGAAGCACGTTAGAAAGATCGAGGACACACACCCTGCTCTTCGGCTTGGTAAACCCTCGGTGCACTCATCTCTGTTGTCGGCAGGTAACCCACTACATTTTCACCATCAATAATTCCACTGCATGCATAATTGATTGGTTAAAATGCATCCCACTTAGCTTGCAAAGGAACAGGTTCATATCTGTCATGATAGTTTGCCAGGAGCAAAACTATCCATTGCACTTGCCTGGAATTTAGGTGCTTTCCTGTCAGAACTGTGGCGGATTTGCATATGTCAGTGGTTGGAGATGTTATGCTAAAGTTATTCATGCCTTAGCAGGCTTCTACAACGATTTAAACGCAGCTCCTGTAGAACATTAACAATGAATTCAGAAGTTTGACCTGAACAAAGTCAAATAGTATTCCAAGTCCCTCCAAAACGTAAAATAATCTAGGGCATTTCAAGAAAAATACCGTGATGGGCCAAGCAGGGTCACATTTCTGGTTTTAATTGCTCAGGTAGCAAAAACAGGAGCATGGTAGAGCTACGGTTGGAGATTTGTTTTTCACAGTTTTTGGCTGGTTGAAAAAGATGTTAACGCTAATTAAGCAGACAGTTTTTACACCCTGGCCATCAAACGGAAAGTGCGTTGTTATGGCTACCCTTGCTTAGTACTCAGTGTGGACAGGGTGAGGTCAAACCGGAGCAAATACATCATTGGCTCCGTCAGGGGAGGTGGTTGGGCTAAACTCTGGACCGGAACATCTGGACTTTCCCTCCCGCCGCAAAGAGAGCACAATGGCAGCTGTTCAGTTCAGTGACTGGGCATGACATTGATGCTGTTAACTGGCAAAGGGCGCACGCACACTCACACACACACACACACACACACACTTAAAGTGACAATCCCCCCAGTCCTTCTGTGGCCTAATTTGTCCAGCTGTGACAGACCACCGACAGTATATCTCCATGTGTATATTCACATATGTGTGTAGAAACACAGGAAGAATTAAGCGAGTGAAGCGCTCAGTCTGGTCGGAGACGTTGGCACCTGGCGGAGAGGAGCGTGAGCTGAGAGCTGGGCTGGGGCGAGAGCCGAAAGCAAAGCAAGTAAAGCTAATGAAATGTGAGCGGAGAGGCACCGAGAGGTGTGCTAAGTGCTGCAGGGAGTGGAACAGCCAGGTTAGTGTGGGAGAGCAGCAGCCAGTGGGAGTACAAGACGAAGGAGATTGGCTACTCTGTAAATTCAAGGCAGAGAGGCAATGGGGAACGGGGGGAGGCAGTAATAGTCTGAAGCTCATGAGTCGCCCACTCCTTTCCTACTTTCAGCCAGCATTAGTGCCACTCATCTCAGGCGCCCATGGACCACCTGCCAGGCCAGCAGCATCTTCTCCTCCCAGTAGGCCTCACCTCAGCCAGGCTGCTGCCGGTGCCCCAGGGAAGGCTTCTCTCATCACGCAGCCAGCTCTCCCAACACGCAAGACCTTGACCAGTTCTGCTGTCTGTGCCATTTATGCATAAGGCACAGTAGCATAAGTCGCCTACATGTTCGGCGGAGCAGTCAGGATCGAAAATATCAGACAATTCAATTCATTTTTTATTTCTATATCACCAGATCATAACAGAAAGTTATTTCAAGGCACTTTACAGGTGTCGCAGAGAAAGACAGAACCCAACTTGTCCCACGAGAGCAAGCACTTTGACGATGGAAGCAAGGACAAACTGCCTTTAACGGGCAGAAACCTTGACCAGAACCTAAGACTCATAGTGGACGGACATCTGTCTGGACCGGCTGGGTTCATTTATACAATACGTGTCCATATATTATATTTATTTGTTATACGTGCAGATGCATAATTTTGTTCCACTTCAACATATCGATTAGCACCAAGTGGCTACCTTTGCTTCTTACACCACATGAGTGCTGCATGCAAATGGTCGCATTGAACCTGTCACGAGGTCCTGTCCCAATAAAGCCTGATAATGGTCGGTTTTCTCTTCTTGCATCGTCATGTTGTCAGGTGGAGATTGTGACTCACACAGGGCCCCACCGGCGCCTGTGGATGGGCCCCCAGTTTCAGTTTAAGACCATTCACCCTTCAGGCCAGACCACAGTCATCTCCTCCTCATCCTCAGTCCTTCAGTCCCAGGGCCCCACTGATGTCCAGCAGCCCCTTTTGGACTTCGACACTGACGACCTGGACTTACACAGCCTCAGGTACCGGTACTTTGAAGAGACACAATATTCTAACGATCATGACCTCATCATAATTATAGAGTTATACACAATTATGCCTCCAGTGCAGAAGACTTTACCCTTCATCACTGAAGCCACGCTGGGGATCTGGATCAGATTTGGTCCGACCTGCACGTCGAGGCCCTTTAAGTCTGATGTCTGCACGTGTTTGTTAATGGACTTATCCTCTACATGTTCAGGATCCAGCCGGTGCGTTCGGAGCCTGTTAGCATGCCTGGATCATCGCGCCTCCTGCCAGATCGGAGAGGGCAGTCCAACATCATTGATGCAGGATCAGGTAGGACGTTCTATTTCTTCATTGTATCTCGACGCACCTCATTCATCTCATTCCATCTATTTATTGCAGACACTCTTTCTCTACTGTCTACTGTTCTCATCCATCCCAGCAGTCCCATTCTCGGAATGCTGCAGATAGATCAATGATTATTAGTCGTCTTGATATCTAGTGATACTGCACTCTTTATGGTTTATCTCAGAGCAGTGACGCTCCATGATTGAACCAGTGAGCAACTGATGAGGTTGTTCCCACTTAAAGTTTGCATCAGGAATGAAGAATCTGTAAATGTCATATACTGTTCATAATACTCTGCTGCTGTAAGTACTCTGGAAGGAACACAAGTTTAATACTTAAGAACATTTGTTTCTGTCTGTCTCTGCTATCATCCCGTCCACGTTGTTTTTAATTCGTCATTTAAACTGTCTAGTCAGCAGTTGTTCCTTATTGCTCTGTGCTCTGATTCTGGTGTTGTATCTACTATGGTAGTTTGGATCTACTATGGTAGTTTGAATAGGCTTCTGAAGCCTGTCAGCCGTTGGACAAGGATTGATTTGGACGTTCCTCTGCATGTCTGATTATATCCTGGTTACGATACGCTGCTAATCCAGTCACACACGGAGAGCGTGATGATGTCCCGTGGCTCTAGTGAGAGACGACATGCCCGTGCTTGTGAACCTTTATTGTGAGTGTTATTATTTATTGCCCTACGCGACATCCTGTTGCGTTCTGCAGCGTGATCTGACCGACCCCCCCTCCCCCGTTGTTTCACTCAGGGGGGGTCAGCAGTTCTTTGAGATTTCATGACAAACGGCGTGTTTGACGTATCTAAAGCTTCCTCTCTGCTACTTTCAGCAGGTTGCGAATGATTGATTACAAATTGAGTCTGGAGCTCTGATTTTCCTTTTGATCGATTGATGAGTTGATCACCTACCGGGACGGTGTTCAGGGTGTGTGTGCAGATTATCACGACGCCCTTGTATAGAAAGCAGCCAAAGAGACATACCTGTGCGATGATCACGTCGTAGCGCTCACTATTGCCTGCGATGAGGTGTCACTGACTCACTACACAGATACGTGCTGACATTGTGTGTTACGCTTTGGAGCGCTGAACACAGCAGGTGCTACCGTACACAAATAAACAGAAAACTACATCTGAACTCCAGCCGTCCCAGGAGACGAGGTGCTCGGACCGGAGTGAGCTGGCTGATTCCAGCTGCAGGTCCTGAGCAGGTGGCACACACACACACACACACACTGGAACATGGACTGGCATTGTGGGCTCGGCTGAGACCGGCACGAGATGCAGTCGTCACCTGTTTGTACCCCCCCCCCCCGCCTCCTGACCGACGCGTGCTGCCTTCCTCCTGCTCCACCTCCAACTCTGGACTCCGCCGGGCGTCTTCTGTTTGTCTTCACCCATTGGTTCAGAGCTCAGAACGAAAAGAGGACAGCGTCAGGCCGAAGGATGGAGGTGATGCTTATCGGTGTGTGTGTGTGTGTGTGTGTGTGTGTGTGTGCGCACACGTAGGCAGGGCTTAATGTCTCGTCCTGCCGTGGCGCCGCCTCTTATCACCCTCACATCGCTTTTGTCTAACCCTTTGTGTGTGGCAGAAGCTGGCAAAATGGCTGTGAAGGACAATGTTTGGAGCCAAGTCTGAAATGATTTCACCCCAGGTGTGTCCGGCGCGACTCGCCGTGCACGCTTCTCAGCAGGGCAGCTTAAGCTGGAAGTGGATTTGATCTAGAATAACGTTTGGTTGAACATAGTGGAAGCTGCTCGTTCATGTTTAGCACATTTTATGTTTCATCTCGAACTCGTTTGGACTTCCAATCATTACTGATATTTTCCCATCGCCCCGTCCCTCATCTGTGTGTGTGTGTGTGTGTGTGCGTACGTCCATCTCTCTGAACAACAGGGTTTCCTTCAGAGGCCCACTGAGGCCATGAGCCAGCCCCCCCCCCCCCCCCCCCACAGTGACTCACTTCTAGTCGTCAGTCTCCCCAGCGTCTGCTCCCATCTTATCTCAGCCCATACACTCTGCTTATCTCTACTTTCCCCGAGGTGATGGGACGCCATCTGCATGGGACACACACGCGCACACACACACTAACACACAGTTTGCTGTACAGCTTCGAGTCATGGCTTCCTGACTCAGCATATTAGACTGTGTGGGGGGGGGCGACACAGTGGAGCCCAACAGCAACACAACTGGCTCCCTCTCCTCTAGCAGCAGATTACAGGATCAATGTGTTGGAGTTATCAATACCGTCGATCTGTTCCCGGGGCCTGTCTGTGTGCGTGTGTGCGTGTGCGTGTGTGCGTGCGTGCGTGCGTGCATAGAGGCGACTTCATCCCAGCTAGACTACACAGTCACATTTAGCGGCCTTGGAGGACGTATCAAGAAAAGGAGCGAGACCTGAAGGAGAGATAGCACCACGCGAAAGAAAGAAAGACTGTTTAATCTGACCTATCTGCGCGTGTGCGTGTGTGTGTGTGTGTGTGTGTGTGTGTGTGTGCGTGCGTGCGTGCGTGCGTGCGTGCGCTGATAAACCTCCCACTCCTCTGCACTGCTGTAGTTGTGTTTTGACTTTGCAAAGAAAGCCACCCTGCATCAAAACAGGAAATAACAACGACCCCCCCCCCCCTCGTCTCCACATCAGCCATTTTGTTGTTTTCACTGTCGCATCAACAGTTTGCATGTGTGTGCGTGTGTTCCTGAATGTGTGTGTGTGTGTGTGTTCCTGCATCCGTCAAACTGTTTTGTGTGATTTATCTGTGGCGGGGAATCAGTGATGGTGTGTTAGCTGGCGGCGGCGCAGCGCCGGCAGGACGGCGTGGAGCCGCTTTATCGCAGCGCTCTGAAGACGCTGGCGCTGGTGTGTGTGTGTGTGTGTGTGTGTGTGTGTGTGTGTGTGTAGGTGTGTGTGTCGGTTTGTGATGATGCCTGTACGTACGTGTGTGTGCACTCTGAGGTTGTGTATCAGTCCATTAGCATCATCCGATGTAACACTGCTTCATAAAGGCAGCGTCAGCAGCTACCAGCCATTAGCCACTCCCCCCCCCCCCCCCCCCAGCATTGTCACAGCTCATTCACCCCCACTGACTCCAGATACGGGGGGGGGGTGTGTTCTCATTAAAATCAAAGTAAGAAGTAACCTCTGCTGAATGAACCAACGTTCTTCCCACGTTTTTGACCTTGTAATTTCTGGATGATGACGTCTGAAGTCTTTAATGAGTTCAGTCAGACCTCATCATTTAACCCTTACCTGTCTGTATCTCAGAGGGGGGGGGGGCTCCTCTAGGGAGATGGGACTCCACCCTTCATTCCCAGCATCTGCGCTCCATTTCTCCACCTCGTGTGGAGAGGGAACGTGAACACAGTTTGTTTTGTTGTTGTTGTTGTTGTTGTTGTGAGGCCGACACAGAAGGATTCATAAAGCCAGTCGGAAGGCCCCTCCCAGCATCACCAACACAGCCCCCCCCCCCCCCCCCCCTTGTGCCAGTGAGCCACCACCTCTTTGCCACCCTGAGGCGAGAAGGGGCTTCCCCCCCGACCTCGCTGTTCTCCCGCAGGCTGCAGGGGGGCCCGATGAAAGGGAGGCCTGTGGACGACTGCCTCAGAGACGAGGACACACCCCCTCCGCCCTTCATCCTTGAGCAGCCATTTAAAAGACGAGGCACCTGTGCTGCGGTATTCTGTCTCTTTCTTTTTCTTAATACACACATACCCCAGTAACCTACACCCCACAATTACCCCCCCAGCCTCATAAAGGGCCCTTGTGTTTTGGGGCTATAGTGGCTGCACTGACAACAGAGATGGAGCGGGCCCGAAAGATGCCGGGTCATCCGATAGCTTCCTTAAAGACGAATACCCTCATTTCCCGTGACCCCCCACCCCACCATTCCTCCTCTCCTGATTTTATTTTCATCAATAGGCACCTTTGTCACCTTGGTGCCACTCTGTCCCCCCCCATCCTGCCCATTGCCTCAGGGTGTGTTTGGTGACCCGTCAGTTGGCGACAGGACATAACAACAGATCTCTATGGTCAGCGCCGCTCCTTTTGGTTTTTGTCATCACCAGCGGTCGGACAAAGGGAGCCACTGATCTGATATCTGGAGGAGAAGGAGTCGGGGGGGTGGGGGGAGCAACCTAAAGACAAGTGGCACATTTAAATCGTGTTCCTCTGCTGGGCCTGGAATTCCTGGAATATCTCTCAGATGAATTTTTGAATAGACGTTCCTTTTTGTGTGTGAAAGACTTTCCCTGGAATGATTTATCTTTGACGGACCGTAAATGCATGAAGATGCCTGTCATATTTACTGATTACTGAACGATCATCATCATCATGTTAGGTGCGGTACGGTGGCGTAGTGGTTAGCGTCGTTGTCTGTCTCTGTGAGGGCCCCGCAATGGGCTGGCGACACATTTGGGCTGTACCCTGCCTCTCGCCCACAGCAAGCTGTGATTGGCTCCAGCAACTGCTGTGACCTGATCAATCATCGAGTCGGATCGACTCCGACTCCGTAACAATAAACCTTCGCATGTTTCCTTCTCATCTCCTTTTTCCATCTTCTGTCTGTCCTCCTATGTCCTCTCTGTCTTCAAGATTTATCATTGGTTCACTTTGAAGACTGTAGGAAGTGCTGTGTGTGTGTGTGTGTGTGTGTGTGTGTGTGAGAGAGAGGCTTTTGAGGGCCTACAGGCCTGGAATGGTTTATCCATTTGACGGGATTTATGGTGAGTGTGTGCGTGACTGACATCAGGGAGGGACACGGATTGATATGGGTGAGGCCCGATCGAGTTTTTTTGTGCTGTTCTTGTCTCTCTCTCTTTCCCTTTCTCTCCCTCTTTCTCTTTCTCTCTCTCTCTCTTTTTCTCTCTCTCTCTATTTTTCTCTCTCTCTCCCTCTCTCTCCCTCCCTCACTATATCTCAGTCTTTGTCCATGTGGGTTTTTTTTGTGTTGCACACTTATAATCTGTCAGAGACCGAATGCCCTCCAGCATTAGCATTATACAGCAAGTGCATGAGCTTCTGCATCCACGTGCGTGCGTGTTTGTGTGTGCGTGTGTCTGTGTGTGTGTGTGTGTGTGTGTGTGTGTGTGTGAGTGCTATGCCAGAGGGCAGTGAAGACTGAGCAGCTGCTCTTTATAGTGACTGAACGGACACCAATGTGTCGAGCATCTGTCACGTGTTCACCCTACTGCTGACCCACTGGAGTGTGTGTGTGTGTGTGTGTGTGTGTGTGTGTGTGTGTACCAGCTGCTGAGACAGAGGATCGTGTTGATGTTTAATGCTCATCTCCAGTGTGAGAACTCTCTCTCTCACACACACACACACACACCCAGAGCAGCGGTTAGTCCTCGTGTGGCAGGACGGGGGGGGGGGGGACGGGGGGGCTGCTGTTGATGCCACCCTGTCGTTCCATGACCTGAATCTGGGACGGGCGCCCTGCCAAGGTCGTCCATCCCTCCGTCTGCCGCGCTCCCGCTGCTACTTCTAAGATGTGAAAAGGAAGTGGCTGAGCATCCGTCCGCCGACCTACCTCACACACCTTGATGCTCAGACACACTCACCGGTCTGCAGAGTCGGATGCTCAAGCAGTTCCATCATCCCGCTCTGTCCATCTCTCCACATACACCCATCCTTCTCTCTTTCCAGCTCTCCTTCTCTCTTCTTGCTTTTCAATCCACTCCCTCAACACTTTCCACTCCTCCCCTCACTGACACTAACCCTCTCTGACACTGTCTCCATGCTGTCGCGCACTAATCCACCTCTGAGAGGTGTTGACACACTCACTCGCGCGCGCACACACTCGCACACGCACACACAGCGTCGTTCTAGATCCCGTAAGGTATCGATCTCCCGTCCCGCTCGCTCTAATAGGATTTTTTACACCTAAGCATCAGAATTGCCTAATGCATCGCATCACGACTGATGGAATCACACACACACACACACACACACACACACACAGATAATTACGGCGTGCGGCTGAGCCTGCTGGAAAGTGTGGTAAAAAATGAATAGAGAATGGAAGAGGAGGATGCACTTAACAGCATATGCATCTGACTCCCTCAGCATCTGACTCATGTCACAGATGTTCAGGCTATTTCTACATCACACACACACACACACACACACACACACTGATTCCCTGAGTGTTCTCTTCTTACAGGGTTTTAGTGGAAAAAAAGCTCTAAATTGTTTTCTGACACTGAGATTATTCGTACGGAACGCGGAGCAGTCGCTTTGTCTTTGTGTGCTTCCTAGCTTGCAGACTCCTGTAGCGCGTCCCGTGTAACAGTTTCACTCGTATTTGTCTTTACCGTTTGAGCGCCGGCAAGCTCTATCTACGATTAAACATGCTAGCTGGTGCTCCAGTACCAGCTGATCACTGGCTGCCAGGCTAACACAGCTAACAGGAAAAACCTTGTAATCGCCGCCGGCGTTGGATCGGTCGTCCGTCTGTTAGCAAGATAACTCAAAATGTTACAGACGGATCCTGATGAAATTTTCATCAAGAATAGGAATGTTACCAGGAACAGATGATTACGTTTTGGTGATGATCCAGAAGAGATCCTGGATTCTGGATTAGTTTGATATTTTTGGTAACATTGCAGTCAATGGAGCTTCAAAATGTGTTCCTCAATATCTCGGTTGATTATTGACCGATGTTTATGGAATTTGACACAGTCGTGTAGGATGGCGGTCTCTATCTCACCACCGAATTTCATCCGAATTGGATCCAGAATGGAGTCAGAAAGAATGTTAAATTGAAAACCTATTTATGGATTCAAAACTCTGTTACAAAAATCAACTCTGATTCACGTTTACTTTTCATGGTTGGTGTATAAAGATACCAAGAAGAATCGAGAACCTTTTGGTGCTGATCCAGATCACCATGTGGACGGTGTAGATCCAGTTAGGAGGGGAACGAGCTGCTTGGAGGAGGTCTGTGCTCTCTGAGTGACTCTATAGTATTGATACTTTCAGTTTGAGAGAAGGATGACTTGTAGTTTTTAGGACTTCCTCGTCACAGAGGTTGAATTCGGTCGTGTTGGTGAATGAAGTACTTCGCTGTGGTGCACCAAAGGTCAGACGTCCAGATTCCACCGGTGCGTTTCAGAGGGACATTACAAACTGGCATTGTTATCTTTAGCCAGGAAAATATGTCATTTAAAGGTATTAGTACAGAAATATTTAATATCAGCTGCTTCAGCGGGAAAACAAAAACTCATGTTTGGCATCTTTGTTAGACTTGTCTCTTTCTTTCCCTCTTTCTTTCCCTCTTTCTTTCTCTCTTTCTTTCTCTCTTTCTGTCTTTCTTTCTTTCTTTCTTTCTTTCTTTCTTTCTTTCTTTCTTTCCTTCCTTCCTTCTTTCTTTATTTCCTTCTCTCTTTCTTTCCTTTTGTTTTTTCAGTGTCACCTCAGGGCTGACCAGGTGGAGGCCTGCTGTAGGCTCATTTCCTCGGCAGGTGTGTGTGTGTGTGTGTGGGTGTGTGTGTGAGTGTGGGTGTGTGTGAGCCCACATTTAGACAGATACTATCTCCTCACCTGCTCCCGCTGAGCCACAGAAGCAGCCATTGTGTGTTGATGCTGGTCAGCTTAAGACCAGCCCCCCCCCCCCCCCCCCCCCCAGGTGACAACAGGTGTTTGGTGAGTGTGTGTGTGTGTGTCTAGGTGGATAATATTCCAGGAGGATGTTCTTTGTGCCGGGCTGAGGGGAAGAGGTTGCAGGTTTTCTCTCCTCACCTGGAAATTATGTCCTGCCGCCATTTTACTGGAGTGTGTTTCCAATCACTGCAGGAACGTGAGAAATGTCCGCTTGGGAATTCCTTCCCAACTTCCTGTCTATCTCTTAGTGTGTGTGTGTGAGAGAGAGAGAGAGAGAGAGAGAGATTCCATCTTTATTTGTTGGTCTTATCAACGGTGGCACAAAGAGGTTTCCTTTAATCGATACCCGTGTCCTCTTCTGCTCCCCTCCTTCCTCTTCCATCCTGACCAGTCGTTCATTGCCTTCCCGAGAAACACCAGCGAGGAATTCCTGTCCCAGTTTCTCCGAAAACGTTTTATCAGAGGAGCGTTTGTCTGAGATAGCATCCTGGGATGTCCCTGGTGCTTCTGGTAAAGAAAAGGGGTGGCCCGTGCTTCCCTGCCCCATGGGCAGCCACGCACTCTTAGCCCCGGCCCTGCACTGTGACGAACAGCAGCAGTGGCAGCGCTAGCACACGTTAGCACGTCCTTCCTGCAGAGCTTGGCATCTTTCGCGTCAGATGGTGACAGAGGCGAGGCGACAGCTTTCATGCATGGAGCCGCTTCTCTTTGCCGTCTTCTTGTCGTCCGTTCGGACCGAGCGCGTGTGTGTGTGTGTGTGTGTGTGTGTGTGTCGGGATGCTGAGCAGGTAGATAACAGCATCTTTGTTGACAGTCCGCTTGCCCTTCTGTCACTGCTGCAGCGTCTGCATGTTGCTCCCTCACCGTGTTTCTCCTCTTATCTTCCTCTCGTTCTCTCCGGGGTTTGACCCTTTTTTGAAAGCTTTCTCTCATCGTCAGCCATCATCCCCTCCTGCTCCCCTCCTGCCCTGAGTTATTGCCCCATCTCAGTTAGCCCCCCCCCCCCCCCTTTTTTTTTTGCTGTTATCAACAGCACAGGAAGCTGCTGTTTCCATCTCTCTGATGACAGGAGGAAGGACTCCAGATGTGCAGCACTCTCTCCATCCCTCCCTCTGCACTCTCTTTTCTTTTCATTAGCTTTCCCTCCTCCAGTCACAGATCAGTGTCTCGGCAACGCAGCCTCTGCAGTCTAGACATGAAGCTTGATGCTCCGAACCAATTTCTGGCACCAGCGCCGGCCTGTTATTAAAGATTAGATCTGCCCCCCCGTCAGCTTGATTGATCATATTGATGTGGTATCCACGGTTTCAGAGTTTGCAGCCAAAGGTTATATAAATATAGTTATAGAAGACAAGATTTTTTTATTCTAAAGCGTCCTAAAAGCATCTGTATTTGTGTTCGGATCCTCCATCAGTCAGATACCACCCATGGGCAAGCACAGAGGAGCCCAGCTTGAGTTTCATTGTCACAGTTCAGCCCCTCTTTCTGTGAGGTGGGGGCAGTTGCTGGAACCCGGGAAAGCCTTTTGTTCCCTGATAAAGTCTGACGAACATTTGAGCCGAACTAACCTCATCCAGAGAAGAAGTGAAACTTGTTATTATTATGAAGTTACTTCCTGTGGTTGTAATATGTTGCCTCCTAATGGCGGAGATAAACCAACATGTCACGTCGTTGAAATGTCTGCTAACAACACACACACACACACACTCTCCTCCTTGCTGCTTCACATCGCCAGGCTGCAGGCGAGTCCTGATTGGCCGATGTGCGGAGCGCGTTTCTACGAACGCAGCAACTCATTGAATTTGTGTAGTTGTGAGTTTTATTCTTTGGAACGCTGTTTTTTTATTCATTTATTAAAATGTTTGTGCAGATTCTGATCGTCGTATAAGAGGAGCACAGATTCCATTTCCTGTATCTTGACGACACGCTCGACTTTATGGATCCGCTCTGCTCGGGCAGGAGAACTGGGTCAAAGTCAATGTGAGTGTTTCTGACATAGAAAGAGAGAAATAGGATTTCCCTCTTCTGTGTGCATGCGAGCAGGGGTATGCAAAGGCCCTGTGTGTGTGTGTGTGTGTGTGGGTGTGTGTGTGTGTGTGCGTGTGTGTGTGAGACAACAATGCCTGAAATTGAGTTAAAATACAGCAGTTTTTACTCGAGGCCGGAAATGTATTCAGAAGCATACCACGTACTGTGAGAGCTCACTGCACACTAAACACACACAACACTACACTACACAACACAACACAACACACACAGCAAACATGTGGATCTAATGAAAGCAGGGTGTGTGAGAGCTGGTGAGCCATACAGTATGAGCTCATCCACCCGGTTGTAAGGATGTGTGTGTGCCTCTTTGCATATTTTGTGTAGGTATAGTGTATCGTCTCACCATACATAGTGTGTGTGTGTGTGTGTGTGACGAGAGAAGAATCCATCAGCAGCAGCTCTGCCTTTTGTTGCCGAGGCTCTATTAAACTCCTGCAGCCTCTCATCTAACAGTTCTACTTTAAGATGCTTCACCTCTGTGTGTGTGTGTGTGTGCGTGCGTGTGCGTGTGCATGTGCGCGTGTGTGTTTCTCTGGGCATGCTGTCAGCCACTGGGCGAACAAACACACTTAATACAATTATCCATCGACAGAGACAAGAAAGGGAGACAGGCGGCACCTCAGTAGGTATGCAGTCTGGTGTGTGTGTGTGTGTGTGTGTGTGTGTGTGCGAGTTTGATGAGGATGTTGTCACTGGCAGCTAGTCGTGGCATTTCCACGCCTGGCTTCCACTGTAGCATTTCCATCCTCCCCTCCAGTGCTCCCCCAATCCCTGTCTTCCTCTTCCAGTAACTGGGGCTTTCCCTTATAATTAGTCCATCCTAGACCCCCTCCCTCCTGGACAAGCCTGCTAGCTCTGTACCTCAGCCCCAGTAACAAGCACCGTTTCCCCCCCTACGGCAGCGGCGCTCCCCCCTGAGGTGGGGGCAGTGGAAGGCTAGCTTAGCATCACAGCTAACTAGGCCGCGGAGCCTCAGAGCGGCGCCTGGCGCCGGCCAGCCACATCCCCACTGGTCAGCCTTGTGCTAATCCAATAAATGAGCTGTGCGGGAGGGCAAGTGTCACACACACTGCGCACACACACACACACACTGACATACACGCAAGCAGTCGGAACACACTCCGAGGTCCAAAGTGGTGACAAGCTGCTTCTAATTGTGTTCTCCCCGTCCACCCGGCTCTTCCTCCTGAGGGTTCTGAGAAATTCCACAATCACCGAGTTGTTTTCTCGTTTCTTGTCTTCTTCCCTCCATTTTTCTGAGAGACATTTTTATGTTTTCGTGCTCTCATTATTGAAGATTATCATTGAAAACACAAAGAGTTAATTTACCCGTTGAGTTGAGTTTTAAAGCTCAGACCTGGGCGGATGAGAGGAGTTAACCTAGCCGGCCATTTGCTGATACACTATCTATCCATATAATATTGTATTTATAACAGCGGAATATTTGTATTCATCTTGGGGAGGTAAGGTTTGCTCATTTCCACAAACATTTGGTTCGTTGTGTCTGAAAAAGTGAAAAACATTTTCCATTTTGAGTAAATGAATGAAACTGCTGCTCTCTTCAGCCTCCATTTCTTCCTTAACTTAAAGTATGTAGTTTTGAAACTACAAATTTTGTGTCTTGAGTTCATAAAAACAAACGTTTTCAGCCTATGATTTGCTGACATTTGTTTTTTTTTACTCCTTTTATTTATTGCTATAATATGCAAATGAAGCATCTACCATCAGCCCTCCTGCTGTGACATCTCAATAATTAATTGAAATACATTTTTCCCAATTGTTTTGATAACTATATTGATAATTATGTTTTTTTTTTAAAGAAAAAATGTCATCCATTTGCTCCTTGGGCTTCTTAAACATGATATTTTTCCAACAAATATTCCTCTTATCAGTTGAAAATGACCACTAACTGTCAGCCCTGCACGAAAGCAATGAGCGAATAAACTTAAAGGAGTTGAACATCAGTCCGCTTCAAAGCCAGGCTGGAATCGAGGATTCCGTCTTTGGTAATTTAAGCCTTCGATCATCGCTCCCGTATCCGTTATCCGTTCAGTCTCATCTTCCGCATCGTTGCGGTTTCACCGCTGTTTTCCACGTTGCGAAGCAAAAGTCAAACTTCAAAATCCTTCCAACGGCAAAATCATTTCCAGCACAATCAAACGTTGAAAGAGCAATCCTTTGACAGCAGAATCAACAGCCTCTTCACCACAGGAAGCAGCCGGCTTTATGGGAAAATGTGCACTTCATTTCCTGAAAGCGCTGGGACCAGTGGTACCAGTCTACCACGAGAGCCGCTGCCAATCTCCTCAATCACAGCAGATTTGTTCTGCTCGTAATTCATTTGTCGGTGACATTCCATCGCTTTACGCTTCACGTAGTTCCTCTTAAACATCAGCCTTAAAAACGCGTCCAATCAAATCACCGGAGACTAATTTTGTTGTGTTCCTTGGAGTCGGGCTGCAGCAGTTTTTTCGGCCCGGAGCTGCACAATTGTTGATAAAAAGAAACAACCGGAGCACAAATCATGACATGCATTTTGAGAAGTGTTTGCACTTCTGCAGTGATGTATGTCTTAAGCAAATAAACCCACTGGTGTCTCAGCCCCGAGCCCGCTCTGAGCCGTAATGGCGTGTAGGACGGAGGAAGTGAGGCCACGACTTCCACCTGAGGGATTTGATAGCAATGTAAGTTGTGTTTCGTTTCTCATTGTGTTATTAATGTGCGGTAAATGAATCATTTCTTGACTAACAGCAGCTGCTTTGTGTTACATCTGATAAACAAATATGACTTAATGAAGCAGCGAGCAAGTCAAGCCTTTCTCTGCAAATCAGGAACACATGGTGTGCGCACACACACACACACACACACACACACACACACACACACACACCCGTGCAAGAACACGCTACACACACAAATCACAGAGAACTCAGCTTGGCTTGGTGTTTGTCATGTTTCCTCCCACAGTTTGGTGGAAACAGCAGGAGCGTCTCACTACACATTTGAGTTCTGTCTTTTCTTTGCTCCCGGTACGTCTCGCACTTTTAGGCGTTCTCATCAGTTGTAAGACCGCCCTTCGAAACACACCGCACAGGCAACACATCACTCCAGGAAAAAGCCCTGAGCAAGAACGGGCAGGAAAACTCTGGAAAACCAGGATACAATTTGGCACTTATGGAGCCTAAACGATTTCCTCCTGGGCGTCGGGATCCATCCTACTGGGAAAAGCCAAAAGGCCGGTCGAGTAAATTACATCCGGCAAAATGTTTATGCAGCACACTCGGCTCCCTCGCTTCTTGTCCCGCAAACGAGTGATTATTCATCTCCTCTTAACCTCTGGGGGGGGGGGGGGGGGGGGTCTTTCCATCATTAGCCAGAGGAAGGGGCAGCTGCTGGCAGGGCTGGAGTTCTATGGCGAAGGATCTGCAAAATGTTGAGCCCATGCACTCTGATAACTGGTTAGACTGGGAAAATTGGTAATAGGATGCACGCACATGCACGCACGCACACACACACACACACACTAATATTTAGCCCACTCCTTTTTAATCCCAGTTTATACCTGGGAGATACAATCCAGGGAAGTGTTTTGTTCTTTAATCACTCTTAATCATCCATACCGTATCCATCCATCCATCCATCAACCCATCCATCCACCCAATCCATCCATCCAAATCCATCCACCCACCTATCCACCCATCCACCCGTCCACCCACCCACCCACCCATCCATCCACCCACCCACCCACCCATCCATCCACCCACCTATCCACCCATCCACCCGTCCATCCACCCATCCATCCATCCATCCACCCACCCACCCACCCATCCATCCACCCACCCACCCACCCACCCATCCATCCACCCACCTATCCACCCGTCCATCCACCCATCCATCCATCCATCCACCCACCCACCCACCCATCCATCCACCCATCCACCCATCCATGCATCCATCCATCCCCCCATCCATCCTTCCATCCACCCATCCATCCATCCACCGATCCACCCATCCATCGTGTCATCTACATACGTTCTTCTGCTTCACTGGACTTACTGGAATCTATCCCAGCTTGCTTTGGGTACACCCCGTAGGCGTCGCCAGCGCATCACGGTGCCACACAGAGACAGGCAACCACGCACACACATTTACACACTACGGACAATTTAATCAATTCACCCAAATTCCATGTTTTGGGAGGCGTGAGGAAACCAGAGAACCAGAAGAGACGGGGAGAACATCCAAACTCCGTACAGATAGGATTCAAACCTGAAACCAAATTGCTGTGAGGCAACAGCACTAACCACTAACCCGCTGTATAATGTCAGTAATTAGAATGTGCTGATTAAAAATAAAAAGCCTTATTGGAGAGGCGTGTCCCTGTTGGAGTTTAACCCCGCCCACTAAGTTTGTAGAAATGTACCTCGTAAATAGAAAGCGGTGTGAGCTGAGCTAAAGTCCTCAGCGCTGATCTGTCAGATCAGTGTTACATGTTTGCTTGTGTAAAGTGATGCAGCGCCGCTTGACCCCTGAGTTTAAAGGACATGTCCCGTCTCTGAACACTTCCCAATGTGCTTATTGATTGCTATAAATCCATCCTGGTTCAACAGATATAACAGTTTTGAATGATTGTCACTGGCAGAACTAGAAACACAGCTGATAGAAAGCAGAAATATTCCTCAGTCACAAACAGATTTGAATCCGGCCGTTTCCCTTGCAGCTCTTTTTCCACTCAACTGTCAGGCACATTTCGAGCAAAGTCTCAGAGCATCAAAGTGAAATCGTGAACACACTCAATGTGACACTGATGTGCTGACGGATGTGGAATGGTCTGCTGACACATTTGATTTGACCTTTTGAATTGGACACCATATGTCCATCTTTACAGATGACGTACTGATGTTTAACGGTGCATTGAATTAAAGAATGGATGGATCTAAATGTGCCATCTCGCATTCATAGGTTTCAGCTCCACAATTTATTCCTTTGATAACAGATAACAAAGACCTGAAAATCCTAATCATCCTATAACTGTCTCTAAATAAAGTCCGGAGCATTCATCATTCACTTTGAGCTCTGAAACAAACTGTCATGTTGCACAAAGAGCTGATTTGTTCATGCTTAAATCTACATGTAAGATGAATATTAAACATTCCCGTAACAAAGACAACAACTCCCAGAATCCCATGCTGCTTTTTCGTCATAACAACAGTTCCTGGTTTATCGCTGGTGTTACGTTCCAGCCCCCCAGTGTATTTTTACCTTTATGGACCCCCCCTGCACCATTATCACCATCACCCAAACCCTCCCCACACGCCTACAAACACAACGTGAACGACTCACACGCTGATGCTCGCTGGATGACGAGGCGAATAGCATGGCGTGTACAATCTCACGTAGGTGCGGCTCTTCCTGTTGTAATAGTCATTTATTTTTTACTGTTTCATTTCTCTTAGGGAAGACTTTACAGTGGCCCCTCGTTTATCGCGGGGAGGGGGTGGGGGGGTAAACCCTCACCACAAAGCTTAAAACCAAAAGGACGCCACCCCTGCGCCCTCTAATTGGCTATCTCATAATTGCTTGGAACGTTTCTGGTCCCTTTCTTGAATGCTATTGGACACGTGAGCTGTCAGTCAAAACCCTCAACCCGACGCGTCATTTTCTTCCGTCACGAAGTTTCAGTGAGAGGACAGATGTTTGGTAAGTTGGCGAACAGCGTTAAAACGGGGTATTAGCCACAAATAGCTTGTGTGTTAATAATAAGTTGTGTTAGCTGCTAATCTTTACTGTCCAAAAGTCCTTTCTCTCTTGATTTGACATGGCTGTAATATGCTGTAAAAAAACAAAAAAAACCACGCCAAATTACACGAAAAAATTACATCAAACAGCGAGGCCCCGAAAGGTGAACCGCATTAAAGCAACTGAATGAAATAAAATCCTGCCAACCAGAAGTTTGCATTCAAGTAAGTAACTAATATAATTGAATACATGATATACGTTACATATTATTATTGTTTTGTGATACTCTATTGATTTTAAAAACACTGGTGAGTGTTCATTAATGCAGAGGCATGAAAATGAAAATGAGCCAATGGGTCCTGATTCGGTGTCCACAGAAAGATTCACACTCACATATACACTGAGGACAAACCGGCTGTGGAGACATTTACACTAAACATCACCGCCAATATTTGAAAGGAAGAGTAAATGAGAGAAATACCCGCAGGTCCACAGAGGACTGAAGAATAAATAGTGATAATACTTTAATATATTCATGTTTTTAGGAGTTTAGTCGGTCGGAATCACCACAGCCACTGTCCCACTGTCCACCCGTCCTCATGTCTGCCTCATCCCAGCAGCCTCGAGGTGTTGGGTCACTTACTGTAAGAAGGAGGGGGGGGGGGGGGGAATGATGGATTGATACACAGGAGGAAGGAAGGCTGGAAGGGCAGGTGGGAGTCGTGGGAACTGGAAGCCATGACTGTGTTTTTGTTTTCTTTTTGCAGCTCATTCACACATCATGTCTTCTGATGCAGGCAGAAGCAATTTGTCCAGTCTGTCTTCCCCTCTCCGTCCTCCCTTCTTCCTCCCTCGGCCTTTGAGTCATTCTCCAGCTGGGTCCAGTTTGGCCCATGCCGTGTCAGGGTGCCAGTTTGCATGGCTATGGCTACGTCTCTTGTGTGTGTGTGTGTGTGTGTGTGTGTGTGTGTGTGTGCGCGTGTGTGCGATACATTCACACACACTGCCTGCCTCGGGACCTTGACCAATTCCCAGTGGGAAAGTGTGGCGTCTCTCTCAGTCAGGACATCTGGAAGTGGGCATTTTGCAGTCAGCAGCCGCTGCACTGACTTGATTATATTTTCTGGTCTGATGTGTGTGTTCATGTGTAGGTGTTCATGTGTGTGTGCTTGTGTGTGTGCTTGTGTGTACATATACAAACTAAAAAAAGGTGACTCATATCCACGCTCAGTGGGTGAAAACGAATAACATTCATGTCATGCTGTATGTACAGGTGATTGTTTCTTGAGCTTTCTGTGTGTGTGTGTGTGTGTGTGTGTGTGTGTGTGTGTGTGTGTGTGTGTGTGTGTGTGTAGGTGTGTGTGTGTGAAGGGGTCAAGTGGTGATTGCTGATGTTGTCTGCTTTAAACACATGTTTAGCCAGGCCCCACTCAAACGTTTGGCAACCATTAGACAACTTCCTCTCTATCTTCCGGAGTGAACTCTCTATGGATTTGTGTGTGTGTGCGTGTGTGTGCGCGCGTGTGTGTTGTGATATTTGCAGGTGTGGACACAAGCTGGAATGTGAGTGAAACAGTTTTTAAACCCTAACTTTTACCATGCAGCAATGTGAAACGTTTAAATCGTGTGCTCTCCAATATCTTCTCTCTTCGGACACACACACACACACACACACACACAGACACACACACACACACCCTAACGGATCTCGCTCCAGACATCTCTCACAGAGCTTTGTTTTGCCACAGGATCAGTATAACTGTGAACTTTACATGCAACTCTGGCCCTGGAGCTGTTTTCTCACACAAACACACACTCATGCGCGGACACCTCAGGGCCCGGCCCGGTCATCAGGAAATGAAAGGATCATTTAGCTTAGAGAGAGATGAGAAGGTTGAGGAAGAGAAGAGGCGGATCGAAGAGGAGTGTCTGTAGTTGGATGCAGATTCCTGCGATGGAGATTCACCCAAAGGAAAACACAACAGCGGAGAGAAGAAGAACAATGTTCTAGACGGACTGCATGCGCCCCGCCATGACGGCTAAAACCCGGAGCTGAGCGGTGGAGGCGGGGCTTCCGAGACGTCTTTAGTTCACCACGAGGCTCCTGGACGGAGGAGTCGCTGCCTGGTGTGTTGGACGGAGGCTAGAGACTGTCCTATGTTGCTGTCTGCAGCTGACAGAGGAGGGTGACGATGATGAAGGCCCTGATGTTAACAGAGGGGTTTAATGCGACATAGACAAACACACAGCGTTTAAAGCATTGCTTGGTCCACTTCCTCGAGGTTGTGGGTCTTCTGAGGGACAAATGAGTCTCAGCTTATCAGTCCTGGAGGAGGAGCTCAAAGACATCTGTCTTTATTATTTGTATTATTAACCCCCCCCCCCCCCCTCCCCCAGTTCGATATCCGTGTCTTTTAACCTCACTAGCTTGATTGTTATTAATTCATCGTCTCCGAGCTCAAGCTGAGATAACATCGTAGACATCGTGTAATTTATAGACTGTTCAGCAGACATCAAATATTTTTCTCCTGCTATTATCCAGAACCAATCATCTAATCAGACGTCCAACTAGTCACGCGTGCAATACACAAGGCTGTGCTTTTGCACCATGAGCATGTTTTTGTCAGCATGCAGAGAGAACTTCTCTCTAACCAGGATGCTAGTGCAAAAGACAGACGATGCTAGTGCTGCTTATCAAAGCACAGCTGACCTGAATATGCAGCCCGTTGTAGGCAGCTAGCAGTTAGCTTCCAGTCGCCTGGTGACCGACTGTCAGTCCAGCTGCTCTCATTGTCACTTCTGCCGAAGTGAACGCCCCACGAATCGGACTTGTGAATTGAGCAGCAGCTCCAACCTGAAAGCAGCTAACACTAGCATCCTGTTTATCACCATCGGCAGGGATCCCACGACGTGGCGCTCGATGCAAGTTGAAAGTAAACTGATTATTTTTCCATGGAGGCAATCCCCTCTGCGTGATAGCAGCTCCTTGACTCTTGAATGTCCCTCTTGAACGTAAGTCTACCGGCTTCAGTCTATTAAATACGTGATTTCAGCGCATAACGTGACGCGCGACGCGGATTGTTACAAATATCTAATACGAGGGTTTAAAACGTAAATGTGCTGCAAGCCTACGGACGACAAAGCTAACTATAATTAGCCTCTGTTCTATTCAGAGTCATCATTTCATGTGTGCCAGAGATGCCACTGCCACCCATGTTGTGTCCACTGGGCTCATTAAAATATAATTCAGCTACGAAGGCCTGAAAACGCCTCAGTAATCTCTGGCTTGATCGAGATTTAAGGAACCGTGCTGAGAATTTAAACCTTTAGTCTCTAGAACAAAACGTCATTATTAGCTCAGCCATCGAAACTGAGAGGCAGGCAGGCAGGCAGGCAGCGCTGCTGTTCAGAGACCACAGATCCCATCAGGCAGCAGGGCCACATGTGGCTCTGCTGCCCTTACACCTGGTGGAGTGTGTGTGTGTGTGTGTGTGTGTGTGTGGCGCACACATACCTTTTCATGCCCTATTTAGCCCGTCGCCGTGTGAAGCAGTTCCAAGTGTAAATACGTTTATTTGTCACACTTGCGGTGGCCTGGTGCGACGCAGAGGAAGGCTGCACACATTATTTATGTTTGTAACTGCACAATAAGCTGGAGGTTTACGTGTGTGTTTGTGTTTTTTGAGTGTGTGTCTGCCCATTTACATGCATGTGTAAATGAGTGTTTTGCTCTTCTGTAGGTCAGTTCCTTCATGTCTGTGTTTACTCGTGAGCCTGCATATTTGTATTGCACACACGTGTGAAATAAAGTGTGTGCTTGCATTCCTCCACGTGCGATTGTGTCTTGTTTGCCGCCATAAATGTGTGTTCTGTGTTTACACACACCCCATGTGTCTGACATGTTTGTGCTTGCGTGATGTTTATGCATGCATGTGTTTACACTTCTTCTGACGTGTGTGAATAGGCGTGCACCTGTGTGTGTGTGTGTGTGTCCCAGGTGTGCCAGTCTAGCAGCTCAGTATTAGCGCTGCAACCATGCTCATTTGACACCTTCCTATCCAGACTAGCATTCAGTTGCTGGCTCTGGACCAGCTCGACCCAAATGAACGCTCTGTTGCCTCCACTCATGCTCACTGCAGTGTGTGCGTGTGTGTGTGTGTGTGTGTGAGAGTGTTTGTTTGCCTGACTCTGCCCACACCTTTCCATGTAACTTGTTTGGTTCCTGAAGTCTCTGTGTTCTGGTCTGCTTCTGTAAGTGGTTGTGCAAAGAGCATGTGCAAATATGTTCTACACGAGTGTGTTTGCTCCACACACACACACACACGTATTGTTTATTTTTGTGTGTATGTAACACCTCTGTGCAGTCTACTGTGTTGGCATGTTAACGTGATGGCGTGTCACCTTCATAGACACCCAGTCAGCAATGGCCTTTAATCTGCCTCAGCAGTGTGTGTGTGTGTGTGTGGTTGGCGGGGGGCTGCATGCATCATTGGTACATATTACGCTAAACAGGACGTACCGTACGCGTGTTTCTTCTTTTTGCACTTCCATTTGATTACAGGTTCTTTGTCAAGAGGCAGATAAACACACACACACAAACACACACACACACGCTGCTAGCGATCATTGGAGTGTAAGCCGTGCCCCCGGGCAGCAAGGGGCCTTTCTTTTTGTTACTCAGTTTTATTTTCCCTCCCATCATCCCCAGTGCCGTCACACACAGGACGGGCGTGTGTGTCAACCTTCATCCAAAATCAATGCTAACCCCTCCAACGCATCAAAGGGTGAAGGCGCATCGATTCGTTTTAGGCATGTGTCTATCTGTTTAGATAAACATAGATAAGAGTTGCAGTTTATGACAATGTTTTTTTGGCGTGAGGTGACCCTGTCCATCGTTCAGTACGTCCCACGCACAACTGGGACGAGTCTCTCTGCAGGGTTCAGTGTCGTGTCACACATTTACAGAGGCCCTAAAAATGTGCAGCTCATATTTTGCATTTTGCTGATTTATACGTTACATTTCCGGCTATTTTTACGTCAGTACTGCTTTCTGTTTCAGGGGAGTGCATTTTCCAACATCTTTGGTGTCATTTTTAACTGAAATTATATTCCCACCAAGCACTGGTATCTGTTTTGGTGGGGACATTCATTGTTGTCAGTGGATAGTTCCTGACATTTACATTCATTTTAAAATAATTAGAATATTATCATGAATAAAAAAGACATTGTAATGAGAAGATAAGCATGACATTCATCCAACCAATGCTGTTTCTTAAAACAGACTTTTAATGTTAAACTGTACTTGGAATGTGATTAAATATATTTTTGCGCCAATGTGTATTACTGACACAAATAACTGTTGATGTCAGGCTACACATTGCTGCATTT
This sequence comes from Brachionichthys hirsutus, assembly GCF_040956055.1. Lineage (NCBI taxonomy): Eukaryota > Metazoa > Chordata > Actinopteri > Lophiiformes > Brachionichthyidae > Brachionichthys > Brachionichthys hirsutus. The sequence continues at coordinate 10,851,331 of NC_090907.1, forward strand.
TAACGGCTACACACACCCTTTGAGGCCCAGACTAAGGAAGTGCAGTGGGGTCAGGGGGGCATTTAGGGTGGCATGGTGGGAGGTGGCGTTGGCCTTTTTCCTTCTCTTCACTGAAGCAGGCATAAGGCTAACTGACCTCTTTATGGCCAAACCTTATTGTTCATGCAGGGTTGCTACAAACACACACACTCCATTCACTGTCCCTCACCAGAAGACATATGGAGCATGACTAATGGCTTCATAAAGACACACATACACACTGGAGATACATTTTTGTCCAGCAGCCACCATTGTGTTAATGGTGTCAGCCCCAAAAGCCACGTTTTTCAACAGATGCTCCTCCAGACCCTCCTTTGACCCAAATACTGTGTCAGATGTGACTCAGACACACTTATTCACACATGTTGTCTCTATCTGTGGCGACACATTCAAAGTAAACCTCAAGAAATAATATGATAAAAGAGACTTTATTAATCCCACAGCAGATATGTATTTATTATCGTGTTACACATTCTAGCATTCAAGTGCTGACCACCTGCTGCCAAAACTTTGATCCATTACAAAATCCACTTTGCAAACAAAGACAAATCCACCTGAAATCACATCTGTGAATTTCAATGTGAAATACACAATAATAAGGTCAACGTAAAAAAAATACTTTCTTCATCAGCTAGTAATTGATGATGATGAATATATTTATTAGATAGAATGTTAGAGTACAAGTACAGTCAAAGAGTACTATCAGGACTATCAGTAGACAATCAGTTTTTATAACAATCCAGTTCTTTAGGAAATTACTCAATATACATATATGTTGTTTGCGTTGGTTCGGGTGATGTTTCTGTCAGACGTTGTGAACGCAGAGTCGATGGATTCTATTGGTTAGTTTGTGACATGTGATCTGTGAGGCAAAGGCTTTATTTGGTGCAATGCCATTGGTCTTCAGTGTGACACAATGGATTGGCACTGAAATGATGATGTTTGTGTGTGTGTGTGTGTGTGTGAGAGAGAGAGAGAGAGAGAGAGAGCGCCTTGGTTGCATTGACATGACCATGGTCTCCTCTGCCGTCTCCACACGCTACATTTTTCTTGTTTCTGCCGTGTTTATCCAGGGAGCGCGTTTGAACCTGGAGTTGATGGACGCTCCAACCTCACACACAAACGAGAAGCTTCTACGAGCTGACGAAACCAGAAACACGGCATCAAACATGATGGTCTTACTTCATGATGAGATTAAATCGGTTCCCACGAGGCTGACACAAATGAGCGTTGTCGCCTTTTGCCATTCTTTTTTTTTTAATCCTGTGACTTATTGATAGCGTTATAGAGAAAATCATTGTTCTTCATTTTGTCCTATTGGAACCCCATTTAGGGTCCCTTGTGTGCCCTTAACCCTACTTTGAAAACCCCTGAATTAATATTCCCCTCAGGACATAAAGTCACTAAAGTCACACGCAGCAACTGAATGCAACATGCATACGATTGCAGGAGGAATACGAATCCAGAAACATCCAAAGTACTATTAAGACACTGGCAGGGATGAAAGTACAGCTAAATTGGTACTGTTGCCTTTCTACTTGAAAGTGCAGTATTTATGTTTCTGATGTTAAATCGGAGAACACATGTCACATATATGATTTATTTACATTAAAATAAATGTTAAAACCCATAGAAATATCATTAGTTTGTTTCAGGTGGTCTCCTGTCATCATATAAACCGAAGCTATGATTAAACAGCTTAAATAAAAGATGATATTTCTGTCTGATGTCATTTAAAGAACCCGTGTTTCAGTTTGATTCAGGCTTTAAGTGCAGTATATTAGTAGTACTCTTAGTACCCGAGACAACCACTGTCCTTTAACAACAGATTACTGAAGATCACAGATATGTTTGTCAGCGGTCAAATAGCTGAAGGACAAAGGAAGGAATATTGTTTTCATCAAATAAGGAGGTAACAGATATAAATAAAGCTTAATGTGACAAAGAAAGCTGCAAACAAATGTTTACCAAGAAACAAACTATTTTATCGCCAATGAAATAAGAGTTTAATAAAATCAATTCTTCAGGAAGTCCCCTCACCTCATTTCCTCTGCTACTTCCTGTGGGTTGGGCTTCAAAGGCCATCGTTCCCCTGCAGACGGTCTTTAGATGAAGATGCTCGATCAGACGGTGCAAATAAATTATTTCAATAACTGTGAGACGATATTAAAATTAGGAAACAATTATCATACTTTGAATAAAGTGTAAACCAAAAATGTGTTTTCCACGGCCGTGTCTGACGTGATGAAAAAACAAGGAAACCCTCACAGTCATTGTTTCACAGACGGCTCTTCCTCTGTGGTGTGGAAGGAACACACGGTCGCTAGCCAATGCTAATCTTGACTCATTTCTTTGGCTAGCGTTACCTTAGCACGGCGTCTCGACCTCCTGCTTATTTTGACAAGGCTATAATGCTAATCAGGCAGTGTCTCACTGCACCTCAACTGGTTAGCGCTAGCCAAGCATAGCATAATCCACACCCGCTCTTTGCAGTGTGTGGGCTGCGGCGGCAAGGCTGTGATTCGGATAAGTAAATGAATTGTGATTAGTGACTCACTGCTGCATGTATTAGCCTGCTAGCCTGGTGGACTAGTGCTGGATCACTGGCCCAGTCATTCTACTCATGGAAGCACTAATATACTGTACAAATCAGTTCTGACACACACACACACACACACACGCACGCACAACAAAGGCCTACGTCTGCTCACTTGGCCAAATTGAAGGTCTGTCTTGCATGCAAGGGCTGTTGGAAGGGCGTCTCATGCGCTGTGGCATTAAATTAGTTATAGCATCGGGGGAATACTGGAATACATGCAAGCAAACTCACGCACGTATGCAGCGACATGCATGGAAACACAGCTCCCAGGTACGATTCCCAGCCTCTGTCTGTCATGTAACCCAGCACTGACACCAGTTCCTGTTGTACTCGCCCCCTCTTCCCCTCCGTCTCAAGGATAGTGAGTAATTCGAAGCAGATGGAGCTGAGGCGACTGTCGTGGCTGCTACTTTAGACCTCTTTCATGTCCTCACGTTAACAACGCTGCAGCGCTAGCACGCGCTCCAGAGATCGCTGCAAGTGTTTTCGGGCACTAGAAGGATCGTGCTGGGGCTGCTTTGTGCAGCGACTGTTGCGTCACTGGAAATGCAAATAGTTGTGATCATTACATCAAGGGTTCCCTAAAAGGCACTGACACCCTGTAACCGCTTCAGGATTATGATCAATGGAGTTCCTAATCTGATTCCAGGTCAGCAATAAATACTCTCATCATCAGAGAGACATTTTTCCTTCTCTGCGGTTTTAGTTTTTAGCTCCTGCCCCGTCAGCAAATTCTACCATTACTTATAACAGTGTTAGTGATTCGTACTGCAGCTGTTAAAAATGCATTCATGTACATTTACTGTTAACTTTGCTATGCTCAAGTAATAATAATGTAATAATCACATCCTGTATGAAACCCCAGTCAGTTGTGTTTTAATACATGTCTTCACACCTGTTAACACAAAGCATTATACATGCATACACTGCACACAAAGTGGGAACTTGGGTACTTTTTTGTAACTTTTTTGTCGTGTTTTTATACATAAAATGCGTGAGTTCCAGTATTTTCTGAAACCACACTTCATCTCTCTTTCCACCATGTTTCCTGATATGTATTTATTCTTTTATCCCGTCAATAAACAAGCAACGATTCCCTCAGGACGACAATAAGGACAAATTCAGTGGACGTATGTGTCTTCTTCTGCACTCTGGACACATTCCAGCTTCTCTTCATTTATTTTTTCTTCAGCGAATTTATTCCTCCTTGACCAAACTAAGATGTTTGCAGGCGCCACGTTGTTCCTTTATGTTTCTTCCACATTCAGGCAATCACTGCCGCGTAATGCCCACCCACCCCGATCAAAACGTTCAGTGAGCAGCATCCGAGTCACGCTTCTTTTTCCAATAAGTGGGATGTGAACTGGTGCCTGGCTCCCAGATAATGACACATATTGCGGCGACTTTAATACCGGATCAAAGAGCTGCCGGCTTGATGGCATTTCAGCCGGGGTAAACAAACGCAGACGGCCCTGTGACTGGGCAAACAGCAGGGGGCGACTGCCACGGCTAACGGGACAACAAGCCGCTCTCATTTAGTTTGTGTGTGTGGGCCTTCCACTTTAGCTTCCGCTGCTTCCAGCTCATCTCCTTTTACAAGGCGAGGCCATTACATAATTACCCACTGTCAATTACATCACATCCTGCGTGGCACTGCTGGCGGAGGCCGTGTTAATTAATCATTGGTCCCCGGAGGAAGCTCCCGCTATGATGTCATGGCCGTTGCTGCCGTGATTGGCTGGGCTCACGGAGAACACCTGCCTGTCAGCTGGGAGGGAATTCCTCTCATCCTGTGATATAAGGTCAGCCGAAGCAAAAGCAACAAGTCTTTCGGTCAAAGACCGATCGAATAGTTCACGTATTTCCATCCATTTTTTCCTAATTTAATCCGTCCATCCGCTCAGACTGTTTTCAGCACCAGGAGGAGTCGTATCTTCGGTGACGGGCACCAGATCTGGCCAATTTTAGAAAAAATTGATTGTCCCAAATAAAAGAACGTATCTCTTTCTTTTATCCGGCAGGGAGGTAATGTTGTCGCCAGCATCTTGACCTCCGCCGAGGCGAGGCGGAGGTGATGTAATTGCCGCCGTTTGTCTGCCTGTCCCTCCGTTAGCAAGATAACTTCTTAAAAGTTCTGGATGGATCTTGCTGAATTTTTTGCAGAATGTTACCAGGAACTGATGATTACATTTTGGGGATAACTTTGGGGGTCTCTATCTCACCACCGAATTTCATCTGGAGCTGATCCAGAATGAGGTCCGGAAGAAATACTGTATTACATTTTAACATTAAAACCCATTTATGGATTCAAGAATCAGTTAAAAATACGCATCAACTCTGATTCACTTTCACTTTTCAGGGATGATGTACAATCTAGAACCTTTTGATGATGATCCAGATCACCATGTGGATGGTGTAGATCCAGTTAGGGGGGGGGGGGGATGAGCTGCTTGGGGGGGGTCTGTGCTCTGAGTGACTTTCTAGTTTTGTTAATTTGTTCCTTTTGGTTGTAATGGGATTACATAAAATATTGGTGGAGGGTTATGCATGGAGGAACTCCAAATTAATGTTGATCCAGATAAATTTGTAGGGGGGGGGGGGGGGGTTCTTTTTTTCTCCATTTTCTTTATTTTAATGATGAGATTTGATAATAAATCAAATTTGTAGTTTTTGATTGAGAAGGATTAAACTCTACTGGGTGCTCTTCTCGTTTCTACTCTTTTTGATTTCAGTATGTCACAGGAAAATAATATATATATGTAAAATATTACACAAATGTAATAGTTCAATGCAAAATGTGCAGAGGTCAAAAAAGAAAAGGTGGATCAGGCGTCTGCTGCAGAGCGATGTAATGTATCTGGGTTTTTGTGCGTCGTACGCAAACATCTAACCTTTGTCTTACTTTCGGTTATTTAGACATTAAATCCAGAAGAGCCCAAACGCTTGACCCGCCTCAAACGTGAACGGTGATTTGCTAACGCCACTGTGATCTGTAAATGTTGTGTTCCTGTCCTGTGTGCAGCGATGCCGACGTGGTGCCCCATGTACTTTTGATTAATCTCCTGTGTGTGTGTTGTCATAATCTCCCAGTGCCATGATCAAAGCAGGTAGGCCTGTGGTCACACACACACACACACACACACACACACACACACACAAACACACACACACACGACAGGCAAACATTCCTCCAAACGGTTGTTACATGCCAGAGTCAAATTAGTCCATGAGCTTTTTAAGTGGCACAAAAGGTTCAAATTAGAGGCAGGACTTTGAAGCCGTACAGTTTCTAGGGATAGTCTGTAGCCCCTCGTGGTTTTGGCCTCCATATCATTCCCTCAGAAAGAACATGTTCACATCAAAGGTTACCCGGGGCATGTGTACTGTAACTTGTCACCAGTGTAGCCCTGATTTCCAAACAGCAGGGAATTGGGACAGAATGGTATGTGGGCCGGGACGAGGCACAGTGTGTAATTACATCGGGATCTGTGGGCCGCTCTCAAGCCCTCCGACTGCACATTCTGGATGAACTCTGGTAACTTAATGAAAACATGTAGATTATGCTCATATAGTAAGAACTCACCTGGAGAATATCCCATGATGCTGTGCGTGATGAGAGGGCTGGGGCTGAAGCCACAGAGGACATTGTCACGGTGACTATATTTAGCGCTGGAACTTGTGAACGTTTCTGCTCTTGATTTCTCCACCTCATCTTTATGTCCCGATGTGTCCAGATGTTTTTAGCCTTGTGTTCCGGGACGCTGACGCAGGGAACTGCGACACGCGACTGATCTTCTACCAATGAAGGAAGCGCGATAACGCATTTATTTATTGTTAAATAAAGTCAAACGGAGCAGCGATAACAGCGAGTGGAGCAGAGATTGATTTCATTCCGTCCTCCTGCAGCGTCACAGAACGCTGAGAGAGTTCACGTTGCGCCGTGCATCTCCTGGTGCAGCATCAGGGCGGACGGGGCGTCTCCTCGCCCACCCGTCCCACCGGAGTGTTTTCTCTGTTTGTGTGAAGGTGTTCTCTCCATCTTCACCTTTCCTGACACTCTTCAGTGACTATGTGAAGTGACAGGCGTCCTGGGGCAGCTGGCGCACCGCAAAAGAGCAGCACACCTCCGTGATCACACACACACACACACACACACACACACCTCAGGCCATTCCCCAGTCTTAATTCCTAAATGCATTTGCTCCAGTTCCTGCTGTGGAGCTGCAGGGGAGGGAGGGGGGGGGTAGATGGAGGACTAGCTCTTCACACACTATTAACCCTAACATCGACACACAGAGGAAATCTAGCGCCGCTGACGGACACAGCTGAAGGGATCAGGCTGGTTCAGTGATGCCAGTGCAGCTAAGGCACGCCCACTGGCTGGCAGGGAGGAAAGGTGGCTCCGCCCACTGTCTGCTAACAGTGGGTACAGAACAGGAAGTCAGAACCTGCACCTGGGCCGAGGCGTCGCTGTGGCATCCATGCTAACAGTTAATAATTCTACTAGAATTAATAATTTTTTTGTCCACTAGGTAACCACAAAACAGGGCCTGCTAGAGTACACAGATGTAACTATCAGAAGTTCAGGGGGTGAATCAAATGTGTTAGTGGTCAAACACCCCCCATCAAGGCCTCAGACACCTACCCCTACCCCATAATGTCCCGCTGCCAGCAGATTTGGGACTGGGAAACTAGATTTGAGTGTTGGAAAAAGATCATCCATGAGGTATTAAAATGTTTTGTGCTTTGATCCGCGAGCGTCTGAAACTCTCCAGAACCGCTTCACCCAACGCTGCAGCGTATTCCCTGTCCACCTAGACTAGAGGTTGCTGTTGCTGTGCTTCGTGCTCTTTAGGAACCTGCCCAGCGCTGCATGTGAGCATCGCCCTCGAACCTGCAAACGCACGTCTTGCTGTCAGACGCGGTCTTCCCCTCGCTGATGTCTTTTTGCCTGCTGTGCTTTGAGGCTTGCTGGTAGTGATCCCAGCTGTCACCTCGGCTTCCGTTGGTTTCCTTCAGGTAGCCCAGACCTGGGTCTGCGTTTTAACTCTGCCTGTCGCTGATGGTTTCCTTCTGACGCAGCAACGAACGCCCCATGCAGTCCGTCTGAATGCATGGTAACTATAAAGGCTCACTCTAAGGGGATGATAAAACTCATTGTGTTTTATAGTTTGTTTGTTTTTAGACATAAAGGTCTAATTCATAAAACATAACACATAATAACAGTGCTCATGGTGACAGTGGAGGACGGGGGGGGGGGGTCACCCGGTGACCCCTGAGAGCGGTCCTTGATGGAGACGAGAGTTTTCTGAGGATGGCAGCATTGAAAAGGTGCACTGGAAATATCTTTGTGGCACGTGTCCTCCTCCGGGTTCACCTCTGGGTCCCGGGTAGCCTGCGGTACAAACCGGTCCCAGTTGGGTTTACGCCAATGTACAATACTCAGACGGCCATTTTCCTCTGATGTCACGCTTAAGGTGGTGGGGCTGGGCGCTGGGATATACTGTCTGCCACACATGTCCATAGTTTCATTCATTTTCTCCATGTTTGACTTGTTTTAGTTTTAACAAAGGGCAACTCCCTCCAACGTCTTTCATGGCCGTCGGTTCGTGTTGACGGTAGATGTGTGTGGCCCAGTTTCTGCAGCCCTGACAGCTGGACCCCCGTATCACTGGTCCAGCCTTTGTGTTCAGGCGTTAACGGAAGTAGCCCCCGTTCTGTTTGAGCGTCCAACTCTCAGGTTTGATTGGCAGACAATGGAGACGGCCCGACATGACCCCGCCCCATGCTGGGATGGAGAATAGGACTGTTATTCCTAAAACACAGTCTGCCAGTTACGGCTAAAGCAGGCAGAGCGTTGCTTAAAGTGTGTCCTGACTGGTATATTACACGCTGATGTTAAACTTTAAAACATCCATTTATAATTAAAGGTAAGGCAGAACGATAAACTACATCCAAATGAAACGTGCAACTTTTGTCATTATAAAACAAAAATATTCGTTTATGAACAATTTATCAATTAATTTGTTTTTGTCTGCAATCAAAAAACAACACAAATCAGTTTTGTAAATATTCATATGTAATAATTAGCACTTTATTTTCAGCACTTTATTCATTATTGATGTTACTTTTACCCTTGTTTGTCCAGACTTTAGATGAGCCAGTATCAATGTCTTTAAGGGAACTTCAGAACTATACATGTTACTTTATATTATTGTATTAAACACATCTTTGGAGACTTGCCGTCTGTCCAATCGTCTTCATCATGGTTGGCTTCCATTCTCCTCCTGTTTGACCTGGAAAGGCCCGACCTTGACTGGAAGGTCATCGTACTCCACACAGGCTCCAGGTCAGACCTCTTAGCTCCTGGCTGCAGCGCCGACCTGGTGCCAGTCTAGCTGGATATCAGCATGACACGGTGCCTCTCTGGCACCACAGGGTCCATTTAGCTGAGCCTTCCTCCCTCCGCCTTCCCACCCAAAACCATCGAGCCTCTCTTTCGCTCGCTGCGTCTCCTACACTGCCGATCTGCTGGTTGGTCTTCATTTTAAGGTATAGACAGACCGAGGCTGAACTTCCTCCACTACATTGCTTCATTGTTGAGTTCCTTCATGAGAGGGGGTTTAAGGTGGTCATTTAAACCTCGGATGTTTATTTTTCTGCTTTCTTTTGGTCTTCCTCCTCTCTCTAACCATCCATTCTCTCTCTCTCTCTCTCTCGTCCTCTTTCCCCTGCTCCTGGGCTCCCCGGTGGGGGTGCTGTTTGTAAAGCATCATAATTTATAACGGAGCAGAGTGGATTTAATTTCAACGTGCGGGGGCTCGCCAGCGGGGCGCCAGCCTGCAATCAGGAGAATCAGCAGTTCACACAGCGCCTGCAGACACACACACACACACACACACAGCAGACCCCCTCGTAGGCCCAGCCGGAATGGAACGTATTATGAGCGGCCACAAACGGACAGTGTTTCTCGTCACCCGGCGCCCTGATGCTTCCTGATGCTCCCTCCACCGCCGCCGCCGCCGTCTCAGCTTCACTTTCAGGCCGGCTGCAGCTGCTCTCACTCGCGTCGTCTGCCGCGTTTCTGTCTGCGTCTGGCTCACATTATCTGCATCTTCCTTGCCTCCCCTTTCTCTCCCTCTCTTGCTCATTGTCTCTCATTACCTCTCATTACCTATTTGTTGGGGGTGAAAGGCCTTCTCATCAGAGACTCTGTTCCCCTCCAAAGATAATGGAGGTTCACCAGAAGGTCAAACCCAACTGTTAGTCCTTGTGTGTCCCTGTTTGCTCTCGTCCCTCCCTCTGTCCATCCCGTCTCTTCTTCCGATTTGCGGAGGGGGGGGGTCTGCTCTATTCATTTGCCAGTTGCAATTTCCCCTTCATAAATCCTGCTTCTGTGGCAAAGCGTGCAAGACGGTGGGGTGATCGAGAGGCTGAGCAGGAGGAGGAGGAGGGAAAGATAATGCTTCTCTTTGGGTTAAAGTCAATTTGACAGTTACCCCGGAAGATGTTAGCATAGCATCCAAGCTGAAATTGATGTTCCGCTTTCACATTTATCCAGTCTTTCTCTTCATGTTTCACACCTGAACGCCAACCTGAAGTGTTATGCACATGAGGCAGGTATGAGCGAAAATGACCGATTCAGCCGGAGCGGTCTTTCCCCTGCTCAGATCCTGAGCCCACGTGTACGTACTCACTCACAACTCCACAGCCAGTGCATTCAGCAGCATCTAACAGAGATTCCTTGTCACTGAACACAGACTGTTACATTTCAGAAAGTTCCAAGTGGTCGCTAAACAAGTAAGTGTTAAGTTTACGTGAGGACCAGCTGTACTTCAGTATTAAATCAGTTAAATATATTGTATTTTAGGTTGTGCTGACAGCGTGCTCGGTTCTTGGAACTGTGAAAGGCTTTTCATTTACTCTTACTGGTAAAAACGGAGTCTTCCTGAGCTGCTCCCTCGACTCCTGAGGTTTCGCTCTAGTTTTACTCATTTAGATCAGAAGTCATTTATAAACGATGTCACAGTGGATAAAGCGGTTTAGACTGTGTACATGTAAGTACTGTACTGCGGGGTACCTGCTTTTGTCATCCCTGAATGTCACCTCTCCCTGCTGGCTGCACTTTGCACTTGTGCGGTGCTTTATCCTCTGTGAAGCAGATAGCTTTAATCTGAGTCCCGAGCCACTCTGTTGTTCTGTTGCTGCTGTTATATTAGGATGATTGGACATCTGTTGTGTGCTCCGGGGGGGGGGGGGGGTGGTAGAGGTGGGGGCGTGCTAAGATGCACCATCATTGTCTCTGAGTGGATGAACAGTCAGGAATGCACATGTTGAGGTGGAAAAAGGAACTGATGCAAAAACATAGAGTTTAATGTGATGAAACACTCGGTGCATGCCTGGTGCACGTTAAACACTCGGTGCATGCCTGGTGCACGTTAAACACTCGGAGACTGGTGCACATTAAACACTCGGTGCATGCCTGGTGCACGTTAGACAGTCGGTGCATGCCTGGTGCACGTTAAACACTCGGAGACTGGTGCACGTTAAACACTCGGAGACTGGTGCACGTTAAACACTCAGTGCCTGGTGCACGTTAAACACTCGGAGACTGGTGCACGTTAAACACTCGGAGACTGGTGCACGCTAAACACTCGGAGACTGGTGCACGTTAAACACTCAGTGCCTGGTGCACGTTAAACACTCGGAGACTGGTGCACTTTAAACACTCGGACATTTGCTCACCTTTATCTCACCCCACCACTGACTGCAAGAAATGAAGAATAACATGCAAGCACAACACTCACACACACACACACACACACACACACACACACACACTCGCATACTCACAGAGACTGCAATATTTTCTGCATCAAAAACCCAGAAGTGGCTCATTTATATCTGCTGTGCATTTTTGATCCATGTGGATTGGACAGGAAGCAGGTAATTTCTCTCCCTTTTATACAAACTCCAGCAGCAAAGGTTCGGGGGGGGGGGGGGGGGGGGGGGGTCATCTCATACAGGAGCCTTTTATATCAGGATGTTTGACCCCATAAGTCACCATCCTGTCAAATAACAGTGTGGCCTGTAGGTTTGTCATTTTCCACTTGCCAGATTGCTCTGATTATAAAAAACTGATAACGCACTAATCATTTTGATATTACCGAATATGATATTTGATATTACTCAACTGAAAACAGTACAAAGGTCAAAAATATTTCACACTTTGATTCATTAAGATATTCGTCACGCTTGTTCTGAAATTGACTTTAGCCAAAATATTCTAACCAGGTGGGACAGAGACAAAAATGTCTGAACAGGTTAATTACCGCCGGCGAGGCACGTCCGTCTGTCCATCCGTTACCAATATAATTCAGCAGGTTATGTACAGATCTTGATCAAATATTCAGGAAATGTTGGGAATGTTACCAGGAACAGATGATTACATTTTGGTGATGATCCAGAAGAGATCATGGATTCTGGATCACTTTGGACCTTTCAGTAACATTACAGTCAATGGAGCTTCACAATGTGTTCCTCAATATCTCTGTTGATTATTGACCGATGATTATGACACAATTTGACACAGTCATGTATGGTGTGGGTCTGTATCTCACCATCAATCTGGAAACAAGTAAATGGAGTCAGTAAAAAATATAACATTTTAACATTAAAACCCATTTATTTATTCATCAACTCTTCTTCAATTCACTTTTACTTTTCATGGTTGGTGTATAAATATACTAATAACAATCTAGAACCTTTTTGGTGCTGATCCAGATCACCATGTGGACATAGATCCTGTTAGGAGGGGAATGAGCTGCTTGGGGGAGGTCTGTGCTCTCTGATTGAATGAAAAGCTCATTCATTCACCAGCAATGATGGTGGGAGTTTCACAGTTTAGAGAAAGTCTTCACCCCAAAAGCTTTAACAGCGGTAGGCCATTTAAATACCAATCAAAAGTTTCATTAAGAGATTCAGAACATTTGGAGCAATCTCTGAACTTCAGGAGGTTCTGACTTGACATCCTTACATATGCCAGCGCCTCTGGGCCCGAGTTTACCTGAGACGGGTCCCATGTGGAATAAAGAGTTAGTGTCCTCTCGGCCAGCGTCGGGTTTAAAAGCCAGAACCTCATGCTTTGGAGGCACGTTAGCGCCCACGGCGTGCACACCTGTGGAGGCGCTATTTATGCAAGTAACCTATTGGTTCAGTTGTTTATTGCTGCAAGAGCATGCCAAGCGACATTCTGCATGCGTTACAGCAGCATTGCTTCATAATGAAAGGGTTGAGCGACTGGACTGGCATGTCTGCCATCCAGACCTGTTTCCCATCACAGATGCCTGGAGCATTATGAAGGGCAAACTGGGACAACAGCCCCGCTGTTCAGCAACCGTCTTGAACACACTGTGCGTGATGTGCAGGTGTTTCCTTTAATAAGTACACCCCCTGCTTTAAGAGCTCCATCATCTCTGGATAAGCCAATGATCACGCAGCTATAGCATTTCATGCTAATGAGTTAGCATGGAGAAGCAGAAAGAAGTACTGTCAACTCATTGATTTATTGGAATAGTTCAAGTCAGTAAATAGTATTAACATTCATTTGTGGGACTGTGTTCCAGAACTTCACTCTTTTTGTTGCAGCGGTTTTTTGCTTGTGTAAGAAGTTAAACGCTCTTCTTCCATCCGGCTGCTGCTCCTTCACGCTGCAGCCTTTGCATCGTGGCTACCAACTGTTTGCTTTTTGGTTTGCTTCTCATGTCGCCATTTTCTTGCTACCGAGTGAACAATTCAAGGTTTGGTGTGCTCTCCTCCAATCAGTTTTGTCTATTCTGATAAACCTGAGTGTCACTGGGCAGACTTTGGCTGCCAAAATCACTTCTTTGCCAGTGGAAACAAATCTAATGACCTTGGTTGCCTTGCCCACATCTGTCTAAAGACAGTGTGTGTGTGTGTGTGTGTGTGTCACACTAATGGCTATAGAGTTGTAGTTGTTTCATTTAAGCCAGACTTATGAAGTGTGATGGAGCCCTATTAGGTTTTAGCCTCCCTTGGCAGCCGTTAGGATCTATATTACAAAAGTTCGAAGGCTTTACACTCACTCATTTCTCTTTTTTCCTTTTCTGGACAAATGTACACACACTATCTCAAACACACACTTGAATGAAGCTGCACTGGTCATGGCCTTTATACTGGAGCTATACTCAAATTTAATCAAAAGTCCTAATGGCTTGTGTGGGAGACGTTTCCGTGTGTGCGTGTGCGTGCGTGTGCGTGCGTGTGCGTGCGTGTGTGTGTGTGTGTGTGTGTGTGTGTGTGTGTGTGTTTAGGCAAAAGGGAGCCTTAGAGGCAGCAGTGGTTGATTGGAGGGCACATGTGTGATGTGGCTGAGAGATCAAACACATAGTCTTGATGAATGTGAGAGTGGAGAGGCAGCGCTCCTTTTTTCTGCCTCTGATCAAGGTTGGGATATTCTCGGTTCATTACACGCACACACACACGCACACACACACACACACATACTCACTCCCTTTCCAGTCATTGACAGAATACTGGTGAAGTATGTTTATATACTTTTTGCCACTTATCTGAATTTATTCTGTGTGTGGGGGGGGGGGGGGGGGGGGTCCATTGGTTGGTGAGGTTGTTGCCAGCAATGAGGTCAATCTCCTGTGTGGAGCTAAAACCTCTGTGTGTCTTTATCTCTGTTACATGGGCAGCGGATTACTCTCATCACTCTACTCTACCCCCCCCGCCAAAGTCCACCCAGCACAACACATCATTATTTTGTCCCTATCAGTTCCAGAAATAGTAAAGTTCTGTGAATAATATGTCAAAATGAAAAGACATGTTTAACATTAATCACAACGTAGATTTGTGACGCTCTTGTTGAAGCCACTCTGAAGAACTCATAAAGAACTCAACACCGTGATCCATCTTCATGTGTCTGAGTCTTACAGCAGCAAATACAAATAAACAATTGAACGAGATAAAGTGGACAATTTGATGGAGCTAGTGAAGGAAACTAAAAAAACTCGAAGCGAGCTGATGGTGGCTGTGCTGAATGAATGAATGAATGAAGTCTATGAATTAATCCATACAGAATCAAAATGCACGGCAAGACTTAAAACCTCAAGTACAGTAATGATTAACTGTTTTAAAGTCTCTTTTTTTCTTATTATTTTATTTGGTTATATACTGAATTTAAACAAATATTCTTATCAGGTATGCATGTCTTTGTTTATCGTCTCATCAGATCCATTCATTGCAAAGTAAGAAGTGTATTTGTGGCGTTTGAATCAGTGTTTCTCCTGTGATGAGCAGCGCTGTGTCAGAATGACCTGGCGGTCACACCTGGTCGTATGTGTGGCTCAGAACCCCCCCCCCCCCCCCGCTGGTTGCTCTGCTTGCTGTCGAGGTCGTTATGAGGGGAGACGTTGCTGCTCGGAGACTCGGATCGTAGCTCCGTGCATGCTTCCTGCTTTGAAGAGGAGTGGTCTTTGCTAGCAGCTACTCTTGTGCTTCCTGTGATTCTTTTTCACCGCTCGTATGTAATCGAGAGTGGGAGCAGAAATAACGACCAGCCTTCTCTGGGGGAGCCTTTGGATCCGGCTCAGCGTGTTTGCAGCTCTGCAGCAGGGCTTCGCAGAGACTTCAGGCGGCTGAGGCCGTCTTTAACGGACTCCTGTCTGAAGAAAGCCGCCGCGTCAGCTGATGCTCTGCTTGTACGTCCATATATGGTCATGTACACCTTTTTTGTTGCACAGACACAAACACGTGTCTGTTTCCCTTTGCAGTCTGTTTCACCATAATTGCTAACACCCCCCCCCCTGCTCCCTGTTCACTTCACACATGACGTGGCCCACCTTTTCACCCATCTGTCGGAACTGCTCATTGCGAGCGTGTGTGTGTGTGTGCATGTGTGTGTGTGTGTGTGTGCAAGCCCGAAGCCGGTGGCATATGGCCATGTCCTGGGGTGCTGTGGCATGCAGGCGTGCAGGACAGGGGGCTGAAGGGACAGCAGCTCGTGCACGCGGCCGTACGGATAGTGATGCCAACATTGCATATGCAACTTATCAGGAGTCAGGCGGTGTGCGGTACCACACGACCCGTAGGAGTTGTGTTGTGTGTTCTGATGGAGTCTTCATGGGCCAATCATGAAGGGAGGGGCTAAGAAGAGTTGGGATTGGGTCTAAAACTGATCTTCTCATTCTCCTTAAAATTGAACGAGGAGCAAAGTAAATTAAAGTATAGTAAAGCATCTCAGCTGACACAGGGCTCAGCTGATTGGCCATGGTGCAGGATGCTTTAAAGGTCAGCTGACACAGGGCTCAGCTGATTGGCCATCGAAGGTGCAGGATCTCCCTTGACTTCCTGTTTCTCTGTCTCTGAGTGCAGCAGTCGATGTTGAGGACAGCCTGGATTAAAAGTATTCTGTGTTAGCCCTGTGGTTAGGGTGCGTGGTGTTGACGCTACGTGGAGACTGGGGAAGCATAAAGGAGGCGGCGGGGGCCATAGCGCCATTTACCCTTCAATTACAGCAGTTCAGAACACGTTATAATCACACAGGTGTCCTGGAGAAACATGGAAGCAGCTTGTCACGACGGTTAGGAAGGTACTGCAGTTTATTGCTTGTTTTAGTGAGCACAAAGGCAGTTACAGGCTGTCAACAGGCAGTTAAACACCAAAACAAGTCAGTAAATGGGACGGGCATAGGCCAAAAGGAGCGGGACGGAGTCGAAGCATGAAGTATAAAGACCTTCCTTGCTGCACTGCTCGTACCTGCAGAGTCATAAAAAACCCACAAAGGCAGGATCAAGTCCAGAGGACGTGTCATTCCGATGCCAAAGGGAGAACCATGTCAGTCCGTTATCGTGGTTCTGAGCATGCCTCACACAGGAGGTACGGTCAGGAAGGAGCCAAGGGCCGGAGCACCAGGAGGCGGGCCTATCCACTGGTTGGACGAAGAGCCAGTCAAAGATGGGGACGACCTGCAGGGAGCAGCCAGTGATGGGACTCCTGAGGGGACGCTGCTGAGGAGGAGAACATGATGATCCCCCCCCCCGCCGTCCTGTACTTGTAGTGTAGACGGGATGTCTCTGGGACGGGGTCTTGGATCAGAGCACTACGATCTGGGCTATTAAATACAGCAGCAGTCTTTGCTTCCCCTCATTATTTATGCATGTCTGATCGCATGTCTCCATGATGTGTGTGTGTGTGTGTGTTTCCACCCAGGCTTTATGTGATGGGCCTGGTGTGTGATGGCTTTCAGTCTGGACCGCTCCCAGTGCTACCACTACCAAAGGTTCCATTGGTTCCAGCCCAGTCTGTGTCATGTCTGCTGGGTGTCGTTCGGACTGATTCGCCCACTGGGTAACTGGTTACCAGTTGGGTTAGATGTTGCTTCTGGGCAGTGGATGTGGATGACCCTGACGGTTTCTGCACGATGGGTCATGCTTCTAATGAGCAACGACACAAAGATGAATCAGCATTTATAATATATAAATGACACAGAGTTCTCCATCGTGATCGTTTTTCGTGTTCCCGGTTTTCGATGCGGGGTCACTGTCTTCTGTCCAGCTGATGGACAGGACGATCGTAGTCACACGTCCACCACTATATAAATCAGGATGGGGTTGCTCTTCCAATTTCTTTACATTTAAGACATTTAAAGTTAAAGTATTTCGATTAAAGGTCTTCACAGGATGCAACATGGACCAGAAAAAAAAAAGACGCTATGGTGTTCCAGATGAAAGTGCAGATCCAGAGTCTTTTCCCATTCCCACAGTGAGGCATCTGGAGGCAACAGACTGGGGGAGTTGCCATGAAGAACGGGATTAAGTTCTCCTCCTCCGTGACTTCCTTTTTATTTGACTGAGAAGACATGTTGAGCTCTGGTGTCTCAGTCCTGTTTCAGCCTCTGTTATGTTATTTTACATCTTTCTCATACTTTAGTTCATCTATCCGGTCTCCGCTGCAGCAGGGATTCATTCCTTCTAACCTAATGCACATTGCTAGTCCAGATTTTAATCCAGTGATTTCACAATGGCGACATTATAATGACGACACGGGGATAGAATGTGAGCGAGTAAATGGGAGAACCTGGCATGACGAGTGGTTAGGACTTAACCCTTGCTCTCTGTGTTGTGGATTAAATATAGCCGGTTTA
Organism: Brachionichthys hirsutus; assembly: GCF_040956055.1. NCBI lineage: Eukaryota > Metazoa > Chordata > Actinopteri > Lophiiformes > Brachionichthyidae > Brachionichthys > Brachionichthys hirsutus. The sequence continues at coordinate 10,869,141 of NC_090907.1, forward strand.
TTACGAGCCGGGTTTGGGGATAGAGGATTAACTGGTCTCTCACCCCTGCAGGAGCAGCTCTGGGAATGTCATGGGATACAGCCGGTGCATTAGGGCCCAGTAATTATCCTGCTTCTCCCAGTGAGAGCATGGAGAACGCGATCACTGGACATGTTGACTTGACTTCCGTTTAATTAAGGATGTCAGGAAGGTGATGTCGCGCAAAAGGCCCAACAAACGAGTGCTGGTCTGGTTCAGAGATAGCTTCAGTCCAGAAGCAGGTTCTCTACGACGGGGACGGCAGGTGGGTGATAAACCCACGGGCAGGCCAGGAAAAGGCTTAGCTCGGAACGCTGCACATCATTTACTTCATCCCTGGAAGATTCCTCATTCTGTCTGCTTTATGATTGTGTTTGGAGGAGAAAGAAACCAAAACATTCCACAAAGATTCAGATAAAAGTCTGATTTGAGATGCATGTTTCTTTTCATTAAGCCAACGGTGTCATCTGTGAGACGCCGAGTCAAAATTACTGCTAATCCCCCCCCCCTAGATTCAGGGTTCATAAGTCAGTAAATCTTAAATTTTGGGATTTTGAAGAAACTATTTTTTGTTGTCATGGTTAAAATGTACGTCAGAGAGTAAAATGCATGTATTTTCACACTTATCCCATTTACTGCAGATCTGTTTTGATGTTTTAATTGTTTAAATGTAGATTTGTCTGAGATATACAGTCAATAAGAAACAATTAGAATGTCAGACTTTATGTTTGTGTTTTCAATAATCTTATCCGCTTTCTGCTTGTTTCCTTTAAAAGCAGGCAAAACGTTGATGTTGAAATTCCCCAGAATATTTTGTGGCTGCTTGTTTCTGTCTCATTGAAGGCTGAATGATGACACGTCTGATAGAATCGCTTCTCTAAGCTCACGTTGCAGCAGAGGCAGTTTTTACATACCATGCCATCGCCATCCGCCCGTCGCTCTGTCAGATAAGGACGAGGGCATCTTATCAATCAGATCAAGCAGCTGCTGATCAGAAGTGCATCAGGATTCTGTTCATTTCTGTCCAAACACATTTCAGTTCATTAGTGAAGAGGAGAAGTCACCACAGCATTTCCCGTGTGTGCGTGATAAGATGCCAGGAAGCTGTGTGTGTGTGTGTGTGTGTGTGTGTGTGTGTTTCATACAACTGTGTTCCTTGTCTGATGTTGTGTCTCACAATTGTCCTCTGAAGTCTTTTCAGACATGCCATACTTGAACACACACACACACACACACACTTACAGTGCCTCAGAGCCATTGTTTCTCACACAGCAGGGCACAGGGTCGACTGCCAGTTGTGAAGCATTATCAGCTTCCCTGTATTAGCTAGTGTGTGTGTGTGTGTGTGTGTGTGTGTCAGCTGAGGGAGCTGGTTCACGGGCCGGTCAGAGCTTCCTTATTTCCTTTTAATTGACTTAAGATGGGCCAGCAAGCCCTCAGCCGGCACACGGTAGCCATTAGACTGGCACACAAGAAGCGGCAGGCTATAAGAGCGCGCTGATGAAGCTGACGCAGCCACAGGTCCTCCGGCTCGTGTTGGCCGCTCACTGCTAGCGTGAGGCTACATGAGAGGGTTGTGTTTCCCAGGCGGCGCCGCTGCCTTCCTGGCGCTCCACCAGAAGTCATGTCAGAGTGGGCTATTTTTAGCGCACGCACACACACACACACACACACACACGCACCTTAGTTTAATTGTGCGTAAGCTCTACAAAGAGATGTCTCTGCATGTGGATGAAAAAGGTGTTTTGGAAAGATCATTGATGCTCACGTCTTCTAAAATACCAGTTTTTAGCAGCTCAAATTAGCTTTTGTGAGGCTAACAGTGGCGTTTATCTTCCTCAGCAGATATAATTACGATGATTCAGAGAGAATCGTGCAATAATTGACAATTTGCTGTCATAAAATCCTGCTTTTGAATCGCAGAATAAACCTGCCCCCCCCCCCCCCAGGGGTACGGACACGCTGGCTTTAGTCGCGTCGCTTCTCTTCTTGGACCTGCTGAAATGTTTTTGGTCTGAGAAACGGACCTGAGTTTGTTTAAACCGGCCCAAACACGTTAGTTGGGAAGCTGCTATAAGAAGAAAGTAAAGCTGAAGCCCCTACAGGCTTTATTAAGTATTATGAGAGAACTTTGGGAGCTGAAGCTAAAAAACAAATCAAGGACAAAAACTTTCCAAATCTGAAGAAAGTGCTTTTGGTAGTTTATCCCAGCAGTACATTTTAAAGAAGACTTGGATGGTTGTGTAGCATATTAGCTCCTGCAGTCTGAGCAGAGAGCTGCTAGCTAGCTAGCTGCATGCTTCTAACTCACTCATCCTCCAGCTCCAACCTGGATGTGCATGCTCAGGAAGCACAGACACACACTCTGATGTATCACCAGCAGACGTTTAAAACCCAACTTCTATTTTTATTTTGTATTTCCTGTCTGTCTCCTGCAGGTTATTCCTAAAAAGACGCTCCTCGCTCTGCAAATTTCCATTTCAGTTGATTTTTCTTTCCTTTGCAAGCATGCCTATTATTTCTGCTGCCCCTTCCTCCCTCCATCCATCCTTCCTTTCATCCCTCACTGCCCGTTCATTGTTTTATCATTGGTGTCAGAGAGAAGAGGACAGGCGAGAGGAGGAGGAGAGGAAGATGGCCAGAGCGCTGCTTGTCTTTCTTTGTCTGTGTCCTTGACTTTATTTAATCATATGAACTAATATCTTCAATGTAATCTAAAAGAAGTTCTTTCCACTCACAAAATCTGCGGGGGAAAGTTGAAACGCCGTTACTGCTCTCCGTGCGTTGGCGTGACTGTCAGTGACATCATCCTGGTGATGGCGTTGAGAGCATTCCAGACACAACTGATTTAGTTTAACTGTCTCTGCACGGAAGCTAAACCATGGAGGCATTTCATTATGAAGTTGGGACATTGTGCCAGTTTCATTTCTACTTATTCGAGAGGAGCCGGTAACGCTAACCCTTACCCAACACGACTCACCTTTACCTTCATATTCATTCATATTTAGACACAGGGTTTGTCCAGAATTAGTTCATTTCCAAGACATTTGAAATGTTGAGTTGAGATAAATGTGACGTCGCCTCAAAGGAGCAAGCAACTGTAGGGAATTTCCATATTAGATGGGATTCCACAACGTAATTACATGCCGACATCACTAGGAACGCACTACATTTAGTTTGTTATTGTAATGACTGATTTCAATTGAACGCATCACAGCAGTGACGTCACACAACACAGATAAACATGGGCTTAGATTGGCTGGGGCGGGACCCCCACCTTGAGGAGGACGGACTCATGGACATTGAAAGACGCGGACGCAGAGGGCGGCCCTTTGTTCGGACCTGAGACAGACACACGAAACAGGATCGAACCTCAGCGCTGATATCCGAACTAATTGTACTGATCTGTTAATTATATAAATGTCTTAATCTTAACCCACATTCTTCTCATTGAATACGCACCCACAACGGAGAACAAGAACCGGAAGAGGGTTTGGTAAAACCCTACACAACATAATTAGGAATAGGCAGTCATTGTCCGCTTATCCTGATGCAAATTAAATCTCAGGCCAGAGATATTTCTACAGTTTTGAAAAATGCGATACAAATATAGCATTTAAAGCTCAGTTTGTGTGTGCAGACAGGCAGACAGACAGAGAAACAAAATTCATGTTGCCTTGTTTTACCATGGAGTTTCACATCTTTTCTGTGATATTGGGTGAGTAGATAATGACTTCATGTTAATGTTTGGGTGAACTGTTCCTTAAATATATAAAGTTAAGTCGGTTAAACGTTAACATCTTAAGGTTTCAGGACACCAAAATGTAAGAAAAGTCTGGGGAAAATACAATTACCTGAAATTTATATCATGACATTTATATATAATGTTTTATATATATATATATATATAACATGATGATGTCGTCAGCCTAACATCATCCCAGTATTTTGAGCAACACTGGGCTCAGCTGTGAGAGTTATCACAGCTCAGTGTTTCTATGGAGCAACACAATCAGCAGCGTTTGCCCCGTAGGCACAAAATGAAGCACGTATTATTCACCCGGTTCAGGATGAGATTAGAAATATTGCATTATGAGGCAGAGAGTCCACGAGTGCACGAATGAATTAATGTTCATATCCTAAGTTAGGCAAATAGTCCTAAATACTCTATTTCACAGTGCTGAGGGGAGTGGTGAAACATTTCCTGCATCCGCAGCTCTTTCTGGATCCACACCAAATTTGAGTGGGTTGTCTAAATTTGTGTTGCCGTAAATGTTCCAAAGTATTTCTGTGTATATGCAGTCCATGTAAATATTGTGTAACGTTCGTGTTGGGTCAACACATGAAGCAGCATGTGTGACATCATGTGGGATATATGCGCCTCCATGTGTGTTGTGCGCTCAGACAAAGGACAGCCAGTCATCGTGGGGGGGCGCCTGGCGCAGTGATTCTGCGTGGCAGTGTCCACACGATGGGAGCCACCAGCGGGCTTTGTGTGTGTTGTATTATTTATGTCTATGGATGAAGGCGTCTTTGTTTCGACTAAATAAATAACTGCTTGCGTGTACACACACATACACACAATCACATTTAAAATTCTAGATTTCAAACGGAATTCTTTTTTTTACATTTTGTTCTGCTAACAGAGATCAGGTTTTTGCTTTGGGCGGGACGAGATGCGGTCGACGTTCACTGAGGTAGCAAACGTCGTTTGGTCGGATGCAGAAGCGACGTCTGGATAGATGTTTCTGCCATTTTGGTGCTGTTGTATCGATGTGTTGTACTTCCAGACAGCGCAGACATGTTCCGTCTCCATTGAAGCAATGCTGCAGCATCCTACAGTCACCTCTTCCAACAACAACAACAAAAGGCAACCTTGATTTCTGGTTATCGGAAATGGGGGAACAGGACTCACAGATGTTTTTGGACTGACAGCGGTAGCAGAACACAAAAGAGAGGCCGGGTCCCTCGGTGGATTTTAGCTCATTGTTGCTGGACGCCACGCTAAGCCCCGCCCAACTAGACCTCCATTTCTACCGTCTGTTATCCTGCACCAAGGGCAAACAGATATGGCTCGTGTTACTCTGTTGAGTGTCTCTTTGTATTCTTGTATTTTCTTATTTCCTGTTTTATAAAAGCACTCAGGAAAGCGGACGACACCATGCAATGTTATTTTCTGGATGGAGTAAAGAGAATTCCATCCTTATCACAATATAACACTTATCTAAAATAGTTTCAATATTTAAAAAAAAAAAATTAAAGCAAATGCATCCATCCAAATCAGACATGAAGAGGCCAATGACATCATTTGCTGATATAATTCACTGATAATGAACTTTGGAAACTCCCCTCCCAGCTCTGACCGACAGTAGAAGCCAGCGAGTGCGTTTGTAGACCTTCATTAAAAGCCGAGACGCCTCCCAGGAGTTCCCGTACGTCCGCCATGGCCGAGCAGTCCTACATTTCTGTTTATCTGGCCTGGTCCATGCCCCCCAACACCCTCCACCACAAGGAATGTTGTTAATTCTTTCAGCATGCACTGCTATCTGGATCTGTACCTAAATTTAATGGCTTCTTTCCTGACCCGTGTCCCACCCCTCCTCGTTTTGTGGAAATTTGTCTGGCGGTTTTTGCACAATCTTTCTGACAAACCAACAAACCTTTGGAGAAAGCTGAGAAGACTTGAAGCTGCTTAGTGGAGGCAGAAATAAAATATGTCCTTATGATATTTGTGGTGGGTTTGTGTGTGTTCCCTTTCACCTGATCCCAGCAGACACCCTTTGTCCCAGAGTTCCCAGTGTAGCATTCCTGTCCCGGTCTGAGCCATTACTTTGTAATCAGCTCCAACAATTATAGCCTCGCAGTGCACCTCCAAAAAATACACAATCTGCTCAGCAGAACTGGAGGTCACACACAGTTACAGTAACCCTGTGTGTGTGTGTGTGGGTTCTGTTTGAAGTGTTCATTCCCGCTAAATTACAGTGCTGCCATAATGAAGTATTACTGTACAACTCTAGGGCTGACCAGTACAAAGAAGTGTGTGTGTGTTGTGGAAGTTCAGATGCCTGTGCCAACATCACATTCCCAGCTGAGGTGTGTGTCCCTGTGTGTTTGTGCAGAACTGTGTTTGTGTGTGTAACAATGCGTAAGACCTAAAGACAGTTGTGTTTCTAGATGTGTTGATGGACCAGCCAGCTTTGACGCAGCGCACGCACACACACACATTTTGCTTGCAGGCTCCCCGGCCTGCTGAATGCTGCATGAGGCCCGGCCGCCTCGTGCATCGTGGATTAGCTATCCTGCATTGGCACCTGAGACACATGCAGTTTGCATGAGGACAGGAGAGTGGAGTGTTGTTGTGTCTTTTGATAGTGGCAGTTTTTCTTCTTTGTGGGTTTTCCATCAGTCTTCACTTTTTATTGTGGCCAGCCTAAGTCTCAACTGTCCAATCAGCATCTTGTTATTCCTTTGAAAGGGAGTCCTCCTCCATAAAATGACTGGGTAACTGTCCTCTGGGTTTTCTACAGTTTTCTAAAACGTTGATTTCTCCATCCCGTGCTGCAGCGAGATCCCAAACACAGATACCATTTCCATATTTGGAGATTATTTCCTTCTTTAATTCAACAGTTGTTCTCACTACTTCCCTCTTTTCTTTTCCAGTCGTATTACTAATGCTTTTCTTTGGATCCATGACTAAGAGCTAGCGAGAACAAAGCAAAAAGGAGTTATAGTGTGTGCTTGCGTATTTCTTTTGCCCTAAAAGGTTCAAGTAGCATGTTCTAGTACAGTCATTGAAATCTTCTCCCAGGTTACTACTGAAGGTACTTGAACACTCCCATCCCATCGAGAGTACCTTCGCCATGGCGCTGATGTCTCCTGCTCCTATCGGTGACCTATCCAGCTGCTGAATTGCAGCTAGCATGGTTGTAGCACTGGTTGTCGCTAGCATTGTTGTAGCACTGGTTGCAGCACTGGTTGCTGCTAGCATGGTAGTAGCACTGGTTGCAGCTAGCATGGTTGCAGCACCAGGCCAATCTCCCATTAGCAAGTCTCCCCTGCAGACCCGAGTCTCCTGAATGAAAACCATTCCAGTCTGCCTGCCTCCCCAGCTCTGCTCCGGGACAGAAGCCGTGGGGTCAGCAGCTGGTGGAGGATATGGCAATTGTTTAGGAAAAAATGCTTTCTCAAGCCCACCAAAAACACACACTTGGGGGGGGGGGGGGGGGGGGGGGGTCTCCGTCCCCGAACAACCAACAGCTGGGAAGGGTTGGGAGTAGCCTGGAGGCTGGCAAGTCTCCCTCCCATCCCCAGTCCAGATGGGGGAGGTTAGACTGAGGCTAGCTGCCCCCCCCCCCACTTCCCAAACTTCCCATTCCCATTAAGGAGAGGCCGAAGATTGCAGAGAAAAGCAAAGGAGGAAGAAAAGCAAGAGCATGACTGCTCTGTTTCTCACCCCGCCCCGCCCTCCTTCAGCCTAATCAAATAAAGCAGGAAGCTTCCGAGACGGAAGAGGAGTGTTTATTGATATTTCCGTGAGCTGCTTCGCCCCCGTCCCGTCCCTGCTGTTTATTTTCTGTCCGACACATTTGGAAATACTGATATTTCCAATGCCTTTGGCTCATGCATCATGTTAGCTGGATGTTTGAAAGCTGCTGAGGAAGAAAGCGATGCCATTACCTTAAATTGAGCCGCTGGGAAATTCCACACCAAGTTGACATCTGTTGCAAAATGACCAGTCAGTTCATTGCAATGAGAGGAAGTCGTGTGAAATAGGACGGACTCAAATAAGAATGGGTCGAGCCGTTTTCTGATCTACAGGCTCGCAAGCTGGTCCCGCCGGAGCCGGAAAGGCCTGTTGAGAGGACTGGTCTACCGCTTCTTGCCGTTTTGTGTGTAAAAGTTGAAACTGCATTTTAAAGGCCTGCGAGTGGCGCCAGTGGCTCCGTGGGCTGGGAAGCGGAGAGTCCGACGGTTCGAGTCCCGGGTCAGACGAAATGTGGAGTGTGTGCCGGTGGCTGGAGAGGGGCCAGTCTACCTCCAGAGCACTGCCGAGGTGCCCTTGAGCAAGGCACCACCACCCCCCCCCCCAACTGCTCCGGGTGCGCCGATCGTGGCACCCTATCCATTCATGTTACAGGGCCCCTACATATATGATTGTGTGTGGATTGATAAAGGGGCCCAATAAGCAGTAGGGTGTACACAATATCTCGTGTGTGTGTGTGTATTTGGATATATATATGACAATAAAAGTATTTGATCTTTAAATGTTGCCTTTAAAATGAGACTGAATGGAGACCTTAATATAGATCTGATGGGGAAACAGGATCGGGGTGTAGTAGCCCCCCTCCTCTGAAGCGTGTCCTGTGATGCTGAAGGAGTTCTGCATGTGAAACTCGGGTCACTACTCAACCAGTAGAAAGGTAAAGTGTGTTGAATCTGAACCAAAGCGCTGTCATTTCCTGTGTGAGCACATGAGCATGGACTCACAGAACATTTATAAGGCCCCATAAAACCAAAGCGTGATGCAGGAATCATCTGCACAGCTGCTTCAATCAAGCTCCACGTTCTCTCATACACTTATTGATGCCGTGCCCTTTAAGACAAACTGGTCTGGATGCCAAGCTGTGATGTCACCGTTCCTAAGGTAACCTGTAGAGTGCAGTGAGCCTTGCTGCTGGGACGACCTGGAGTAGGAATGGAGATGAGAAGCTTCTTGAAGAAACAGATTCAGACTTTCAGTTTTTTGTTGGAGGTCATTGTGAGGCGACTCAAACCGTTTGTGTGCGTCGCTTTGTGACATATTGCTCCTCATTCCATTGTGCTGTGTGTGTGTGTGTGTGTGTGTGTGTGTGTGTGCGTGCGCACAGTAATCCAGGCCTACAGGTCAGAACTCACGCCCTCTGGGGTCCGGGGCAGACCGGTATCCTGGTTGCGGTTGTCCCTCTCTTAAACATAACTTCTCACCCATGGGTGTTTTTTATTTACTCCAAGGTTGCGTAGTATGCACAACAACAATGCAGATTTAACAGTCCTATTGATGCGTTGCAGTATGGATTTAATGTGTGGAATGAAGAGTTCTTGCAGTTCTGCTAGCTTGTTTTTATCCTGTTGTCATTGGTCGGATTGTTATTAGCAGGACACAAAAACTACCTTTGGAAATGTGAGGATGAAGTTTGGAGCAGGAATTTACTGCATTAAGGGACAAATAAAGGTTCTGTAGGAGAACCGAGGTTCCGCTGTACCAGCATTTCACTGTTTAAATGCAAACACACAACAATTATCATTTCTGTAAATAACTGACGATGTTCAAGAAAGTCAAAATCTTTTTCCACAACTGCCTCATGTACTGAGCCCTCCTCTTCCTTCCCCATCCCACGGGCCAGCTCTTTACAAAATGAAACTGAAAACTGTGAGGATGTTTTATTAGATATCCTGCAAACAAACAAACAAACACCGATAAAAACTTTCTATCTTTAATTTAGCTACACTGGACCAATCAGGAAGCAGTTAGTATAAAGGTTTGAGGAAAATAATTTTTAGCTGTGGAAGTCTTGTCTTTTTCAATAAAGGTTTACAAAGCTCAACACACACACACACACACACACACACATCTTACAGAAAACCATTTGTAGGGAGTAATTGCGAGGTAATGGAGTTTGGTGGGAGGGGTGAGGGTGAGAGGTCAGGAGTGTGTTGTTGGAGAGGCCTCAGCCAGCAGCCGGGGTCATGTCACATGTATGTGTGTGTGTGTGTGTGCATGTGTGTGTGTATGTGTGTGCGTATGTGTGTGTTTATGGAAAATAAGCAAAGACTCTCTTTGTTAAATAACGATCAGTTTTTATCCAGAAACATGTTCTGACATTCTTAGAATATGCACACACACACACAGGTGTGCCCTGTTGCTCTGCCACCAGCCCTTCACCATTAACATGTGTCAGAGCGACAAGGTCTCGCCTTTAATGACACAAGCCAGGCGGCCCTGCGAGTTCATTGGCCGTCAGCCGGGTTGAATTAGACGCACTGAAGTGCCGCTCTTTCTCACGCCGCCACCCAACGCTCACGATGCCGCCGCCGTCCACCAGGGCGGCTGCTGCCGACTCCGTGGTGCCACCGACCTGTTAGAGGTTGGCGTGGTTGAATTATCAGAATGACGGTCCAGTCTGACATGAAGTCTTTTTAAAGTCGGCCTACACGTGTTTGAATCGATTCATCACATCCAAAGGATAATGAATACACTTAATGTTCACATTAATGCATCTTCAAATTAAATGTTGCACACTTTTATTTCAAAGAAAATAAATGTGCCTAAAGCACCAAGAATAGCAAATCATTGTTTATAAAATGCCAAATATCATTTATTTTGCATCAAAGTGTTCAGAAATATGAGCAGATTTGATATAAATGTGTTTTTAGAGGTAACAGTACGTACTTTAACTGTAATGTGCTTTTGCTAATTATATTTACGTTCTATCATGCTAGCTTTTATTAAAGCAATACTTATTCATGACTGCTGAGTCCAGCCTGTCAGTAATAATAATAGGAATAAAAGTGTGTCTGTCTGAGGTTAGTATGTCTTGAGAGCAGAACCAGCAGACCCGGCATCCAGACTGACAAGCAAGCCTCTCCTCCTGTATCTCAGCTGACGCTGCAGGAAGGCGAGCATGAAGGCATGTGTGGCCGCCGATGCTCACGTCACACAGAGCGCTGGAAAACGTCCATGAGCTCGTATCAGTCGCTCCGATGTAAAGACGCACTGCTGGCATTGTCTCTAACCCTGACAGTCAGGCGAACCCCCAGGACATGCGGGGGGAGACGCGCTCAGAAGACAGAAGAACACTATTTAGTACATATACTGTTTTCTCATCAATATTCTGCAGTAACTGCTCTTTTAAACTTTTTAAAAAGTAAAACATCAGAATCTTCACAAAAATGTGTGTAACTATGCATAGCATGTTTTGAATTGTTCTTTCCTCTCCCACGAAACCTCGCTCAGCCACTCAGGTGTGGTTTTTAACACTGAAGATGGATAAAGTGGCAATAAAAGCCTGTTGGCTGGTGAGCTGTAAATCACACCCTCTGCTCCCGATGACACCCGCTCACTGACAGCCAATCACAGCAGACAAACACTCCTATGGTCATCTTTCCTGTGATGAAGAGCATCAACAGAGAGGGGATCAGCGGTGTGTGTGTGTGTGTGTGTGTGTGTGTGTGTGTGTGTGTGCCTGTAAACAGACACCTATGAGCAGCTGGGCACTTGGCTCCGACACAACTCCCTCACAGAGAGGAGAGGAACTGATGACCTCCTCACACACACATCCAGACCATCGCCACACACAGACACACAAACATCCATAAACACGCAGATCCACTCGACAACACGCTCTCACACAAACACGTTTCCCTCGTCTCCCACAGGAGACAGACGCTGCCATGTTTACTGCCTCTCCGGAAATTTTAACAGGAAGGCGCGAGAGCCAATCGTTCCCTCGCTCTGTCGCTTCTAAACTTCTTTTGGTTTCTTTCGGACGTCCCTGCATCAACACTTCAGCCCGTTTATTTGTCCAAGGCAACAACTCGGCAAGCTTTATTGCTCTCCAAATCTAAATTGGGAGCTGCTGAAGGGGACAAGTTTCCGGATGAACACGCCAGAGGACGCACTCAGGAGAATGTAAACCGGGCCTGGAGCATGAGCGATAACAAATGAGAGATGAGCTGTAGCGCTGAGACGTGCACGATGTCTTTGTTCTGAAGGACAGCGAAGAGTCCGGCCCAAGTCGGCCAGGAAAACGCTCCAGAAACATCGAGACACCGCCGGGGTGACCCGGACCTCACACACCAGAGGACAAGCTTTTTGTCGGATGATAAAAATAAAATGGTACCTTCATCGTAAGGAAGATAATTCACCTGTTCACTGGTTGAAAAAATGAGGAGGGTCATTTGATCTTTCCTCAGGTAGGCCAGAACAGTGCTCTATCCTCAGGTAGGCCAGAACAGTGATCTATCCTCAGGTAGGCCAGAACAGTGATCTATCCTCAGGTAGGCCAGAACAGTGCTCTATCCTCAGGTAGGCCAGAACAGTGATCTATCCTCAGGTAGGCCAGAACAGTGATCTATCCTCAGGTAGGCCAGAACAGTGCTCTATCCTCAGGTAGGCCAGAACAGTGATCTATCCTCAGGTAGGCCAGAACAGTGATCTATCCTCAGGTAGGCCAGAACAGTGATCTATCCTCAGGTAGGCCAGAACAGTGATCTATCCTCAGGTAGGCCAGAACAGTGCTCTATCCTCAGGTAGGCCAGAACAGTGATCAATCCTCAGGTAGGCCAGAACAGTGATCTATCCTCAGGTAGGCCAGAACAGTGATCTATCCTCAGGTAGGCCAGAACAGTGATCTATCCTCAGGTAGGCCAGAACAGTGCTCTATCCTCAGGTCGGTCAATTGATTAGTTGGTTTTTGATCGGTTGGTTGGTTTGTTGGTTGATTCATCAGTTGGATGCAGCATTTGCTCTTTTTCAGACTCTTCCAGTTGGAATTGTAAAACTTTGTTTCTTAGAACATAAATAAATGAATGAATAAATGCAGGTGAGTCAATAAAAGCTTTTTCTGTTGATCTGAAGGATGGATCAAAGACAAACTGAACTTGATGGCTCACAGCGCACATTTCAATTTGAAAGTTGGAAGATATTTTGACTCAGTTAAACATTTTCAAAATATAAAAGTGCAAGATTTCAAAATAATGCAATTGTGCACGACGGGTCTCGAGAGTCCAGGATGAGTCAGCACTTCTTAAAACTGTACTCATCGTGAAATACACTTCAAAGAACCCAAACGTGTCGTTTATCACGAGTCTCTCGACGGTAAATCGCTCCTGTTGGAAAAAGAAATGGTTTTCATCGCCTGCCTTCAGAGGAGGGAGCGCGTCGAGAATAAAGTATTTTCAAATGTAAAAGTAAAACCTTTTATGGTAGAGCAAGACTCACACATGCACACACACACACTGTCCAGCTGTTATTGGCATTCAGGAACTACTCATTCTGTTCATGTGGTTCTCTCTCCATCACCTTTCTCTCCTTTCATCCTCCGTTCCACTCTTCTGTTAACCCACCTTCCTTCAGCCTCTCTCGCTCTCTCTCCTTCGTTTTCCTTCACTGTTGAACTAGCTATTTCTTTATTATCAGCACCAACAACAAACTCCAGGCCAGTCGGCTCCAATGGAAACGCTCTTTGTAGCAGAAGATGCACGTTAGAAGTGTTCTGACGGTTAAATAAATGTGTTGCTACGACAACACAAACCTGCTCACATTCAACTTCTGCTAACTTTGTTCACTAAAAACAAGAAATAAAATGATTTCTTCGTGAAGTTGATGAGTTGGTATATACAGTATGTAAATATTTATATATATATATACACACATGATTGTGAATTGTCAATGAAGCATCAAAACAACACATGAGCACATAAGGAACCTTTATGATGTACGCAATAAAAAATGAACTAACTCTAAACATGTTTTATATTTTAGATTCTTTAAATAGCCACCCTTTGCTTTGATTGCCGCTTCGTACACTCTTGACATTCTTTGGATGGGCTTCATGAGGTCGTCTCCTGCAATGGTTTTCCAACAGTCTTGAAGGATTCCTTAGGTGCTGACACTTGTTGGTCCTTTTTGCTTCTTCACTCTGCGGTGCTCAGCCCAAACCAGCTCCATTGGGTTCAGGTCAGGTCACCTGATGCAGCACTCCATCACTCTCCTTCTTGATCAAATAGTCTTGACACAGCCTGGAGGTGTGTTCGGGGTCGAGGTGTGTTTGGGGTCGTCGTCCTGTTGGAAAATGAATGATGGTCCAACTAAACTCAAACCGGATGAGGCGGCATGCTGGTTGAGTGTGTCTTCAATTTTGAATAAATCCCCAACAGTCCCCCCCCCCCCCCGCGCATACACACACACACACACACACACCATGATACCTCCTCCTCCATGTTTCACAGTGGGATCTATTCCATCCATCCACCTTTTCTGCATTGCACAAAGTCGCACCGGGTGGAAATATAGGACTCACAGATTTTTAAAGTTCTTAAAGTAATAATGGCGTCATTTCTCTTTACTTAGCTGACTGGTTCTTGCCTGTCCATGTCTACACTGTCCATTGTGTACCCAACCAGACTTCTGCCCAACACAGCTGATGGACCCAACCCCATTAAGAAGGAAAGAAACTGCAGCTTTTAGGGTTCAGTATCTTTCCCAAGGACACTTTGACATGTGGACCATCAGAGCCGAGATTCAAACCGCTGACCATGCAGTCGCCGAACGCCCCGCTCGAGCAACTGAGCCGCAGCCGAGCTTTAAAGCTCATTGTGAGAAGGCCAATGGTTTGCAAAGCTATCCAAAAGCTAAGGGTGTCGACAATGAATCTAAAATATAAAACATTTAGAGGACTTTCACCATGTTTGTGTTTGCTACATAACTCCATATGTCTTGCGCTATAGTCTTGATAACTTCAGTTTGTATCTACAATGTGCAAAGTAAGGAAAAAATATATATTTTTAACTTAAATAAAAGGTGTGTTCAAACGTTTGACTGGTAGCAGATGTCCAATGTCTACTGTAGCAAAGAACACATTGATTCTTTGGGGGGGGGTTTACACTACGCTCGGCCTTTTATCTTTTATGACGTGAATCCGGGAACAAAAGGTGATGTTAGCAGGGCTGCGTTTTCAAGGCAAATTTAAATTGATGAATTGTTCCTTGAAGCACATGAAGCAGATTCATGATCACAGCCGAACATCTTCAGTGGTTTCTTTTTACTGCAGTGAGTTATGCTGTTAGTAGGTCATACTTCATTTTCAGAATTCAGTCATTATAAATCATTTCCAAACTGATTTTTTTTAATGCCTTGTCCTGCTAGCATTCGTCACATTGCACAATGAGAATGGTCTTTACCAAGTGTTAATATACAGAGAACAGCTTTTCTTGGTACTGTCCAGCCAGGACTTGTCATACAGCAAATATTCTGCACGTCCAGGACGACCTTGAACTTTTGCTTCTCACACACTGGGCATTCAGTGGCCAGGGCAGAGAGGGGAAAACCGGCTGCCTCACATGGCTGAACACACCCATGTAAACCCTGACTGCCCTGGGTTAGAAGATAAGCCCTGTCCTCACACACAGACACACACAAACACACACAGTCCTGGGCAAAATCACATTAAAGGGTGAAGTTAGAAAGGAATTGAAGAGGGTGAAGAATGGGAAGGCAGTTAGCCCAGATGACATACCTGTGGAGGTATGGAAGTGTCTAGGAGAGGTAGCTGTAGGGTTTTTAACTGGGTTGTTTAATACAATCCTCGATGGGAAGAAGATGCCAGAGGAATGGAGGAGAAGTGTTCTGGTGCCCATTCTCAAAAGAAGGGAGACATACAGAGAGAGGAAACTATAGAGAAATGACGCTAATGAGTCCTACAATGAAGTTATGGGAAAAGGTTGTTGAGGCTAGAGTACCACAGATGCAATGTTAGCGTTGAGGCTAGTAATGGAGAAGTACAGGGAAGGTCAGAAGGAGCTTCATTTTGTCTTTGTAGATCTAGAGAAAGCCTATGACAGGGTGCCCAGAGAGGAACTGTGGTGCTGCATGAGGAAGTCTGGAGTGGCAGAGAAGTATGTAGTTCAGGACATGTATGACAGCAGTGAAGTGTACAGTAGGAGTAACAGGGGAGTTTAGTGTAGAGGTGAGATTGAAAGGTGGAGGAAAGTGTCAGGTGTGCTCTGTGATAGAGTGTCAGGAGGATGAAAGGAAAGGTCTACAAGACAGTGGTGAGGACAGCCATGATGGACGGCTTAGAGAACATTGATTTGCTGTGGCGACCCCTCACGGGACAAGAAGAAAGTACAGAAGTAGTCGTAGTACTAGTAGTAGTAGTAGTAAACTTCAAATTAAAAATACATTTCAAACTTTCCTCGTCTTCTCACTTTGAATAGTAAAAAATAATCAACTTCATAAAGACATGTACATAGTGTCCTGGACAAAGATCTGATCCACACTATATGTTCATCAGTGTCGTATAACTTCATGTGCTTGTTGTCTTTTGCTCTTTTGAGCTTGTCACATGACAAAAACGAGCCATCTCTCGATCTAAGCATTGAATCTACATGTGCTTCAGCTTCACAAATTGTATTACAATTATATAGACTGGTAATCAATCGGTTAATCAACTACCTGTTGAGGTTCTGCTGGGGACTCGGGGCTACTTACGGCTGGTTTTACAGATTATTCTGGCTACGGCCTCGGAGGTGAACTGGTGTCGTTTTTAGTGCAGGACACGTGTGTGCCGCTTAATTCAGAACATACTCACCGCCCCTGCCTCTGTGTGAACCGGGCCTCTGGTAGCCGAGGATGCGGGGGCAGAGTGCTGTTCTCTTTCCCCAGGGCTCGGCTGAACTTCCTGTAAAGGTGTGAGAGATAAACAAAGAGAGGGATGATGGGTAAGGGCGAGGCCGTGTGAGGAGATGAGAGTCTGAGCCCGGCTTAGACATCCTCCTTTCAGAGGCTCCTGACATCGCTACCGGCTATCATATCCTCTGCTGCTTTAACACACACACACGCACACACTTCCCCTGTTCCAACCCTGAGCGCTGCTTTCACTGGCCAATTGTAAAAGCTTCTGTCCCTTTCTATCACTTTGCTTTCATCCGGTTGTATGTTCAGGCTGCGCTGCAGCAGGGTGGACCTGATTAGGATGCCTCTAAATAAAGATCATCCTTACCATCGATCAGGCAGCGTTGTTGACCTATTGTTGAACCCTTGACCAGAAGCCTTTTGTGTTTATGGAAGTAACTGCTGTTAAAGGAACAGTTCAGCCATTAAATCCACTCAATAAGGGTCCCAATAGTGACGCGAAGTTTCTGACTGTTTTGCCTGTTCAAGTATACGTTACATATCTGACATTTACAGAAGCCCTGAAAGGCCTCTGGAGTTCAGGTGCAGGCTGTTGCTCCAGGAAAAGAGCACCCCCCCCCCCCCCCCATCAGCTGTGTCTCGTAGTTCCAGCTCTACTTTTCTCCGTGTGCTGTTCACTCATTTAGTTTCATGTTCACGAATAGTTCACCGTATATTCATTAATACTTTGCTTGTTTCTCTTCCATGTATTGCTGTCCATTGGTGCTACAGGTGAGTCGTGACAATCTCTCTCTCTCTCTCTCTCTCACACACACACACACGCCTCCTCTCGGCCCCTCAGTTTCGGTTTCAGGCCTCCACACTCCCACCAAGGTACCTCTGCATTCTGACCCGACACCCTGTCATTACTTTAATCTAATGTAATTACCACCACTCTGAGGACAGTTGGGTTTTGTTGAGCAGCCTTTTTTCTGTTGCCCCTTGCCCCTGCCCCAGCCTGCCCCCCCACGTAGCCCACCACAACACACACACAGAAAACAACTGTCCTGGACAACAGTCTAAAAGTCAGAAAAGCTTGTGGGCGGCGGTGGTTGTGTGGGTGGGGGGTCTCCATTAGGTTTGAATACACTGATTGTACTGTTCATGATTCAGCATCTTCATTTTGTTTTCGAGGCGGGGGGGGGGTATGCTGCTGCATGAGTGGAGCGTTTGCTTTATGTGTGAAGGGCGTCTCATGTTCAGCCGGGCTGGAGTGTGTTTGTGGCCGTGGCGTATCATCCTGGTGTCGTCGTCATCGTCGTTGCCCCCCCCCCCCCACCCCAACCCCGGGGACTAGATTGTTGACACTATCATGGAACGATAACTGACCGCTTTAGTGCATGGCAATGGGTCGGCTTTTGCCTCCTCCCACCCCTAACCCCCAGTATGTTTGCATCACTGCAAAATATGATTTGAAATCATCCCAGAAGAAAAGAGGATGCCGGGCGAGGATGGGGGGGGAGGGGGGGGGGGGCAGTTGGGTCTGTGCTTGTGAAGCAGGGAGGCGAGGAGGAGGAGGTGGACAGCTTCTGAATAGCCTCCTCTGTAGTAATCAGCAGGCTGAGCCCCCCAGGATGGGGAAGAAGAGCAGGATAAAGACTGTAAGTGTTCTGTCGATGGGACTGCGACACCACCACTTCGTTTGCCTTGTGGGCACAAGGAAAGAATTCAGAGATCTGTCATCTGCCAGACATTACCCCGTCCCTCCACCCCACCCCTTCTCTCACTCCCTCCTCCTCCCCCAGTCATCCTCCAGATTCTTTCCTGTAACTTTGGGTGACCTCCAGCCCAGACCAGACACACAATAACTTGGCTGATCCCTTGGTGGACCCCCCCCCCCCCCCCTCTGGTGTGAGAGAGGACTTAGCCATCGTCTCAGGAACTTATGACTCGCCTTCAGGTGGACAACGTAGACAGGGTAGAAGCCGAGGAGGAGCACTGACGATGCTGTTTCTGCAGAAAGAAGGCGAAATAAACACGACACACCAAGAGGGTGGGGGGGACCCCTCCTGCTCGGTTACTAACCAAACATGAAGTGTTTGTGTTGTATGAGTATGGAGGCTGTGTGGATGTGATGCTCAGGAAAAACAAGGTTGACTCTGATCTGAGCGTAGCGTCTCCCACTGTGTCCTCTGTTCTTGCAGCACAGTGTGGCTGGGAGGGCGGCTGCCACCCCCTGACCAAAGATGTGGTTATTGAACAGCACATACTGTAACATTAACATTTCACCAGCACCTCTCGCTCCTCTCTTGGCATGGCACCGGCCCTCGCCGGAGTAGCAGCACACTCGGAGCCTCAAGCTGGAGGCATAGCCACCCAGAACAAAGTGAGCTGAACAGAGGTCTCGCAGCACTATTCACTGGGGTGGGGGGGCATCACCCCAGGGGCTCGGGGCTCCCACAGCTTTTAAATGCACCCTTTTCACACGTAGATTTGAATGATCAGTGATCTATGCTGCAAAGTCACGAAATCCTTCCGGTCTGGAAATAACTTATCATTGCATTGGTAATGAATATGAAAGATCTATTTTTCATTTCACTTTGTAAACCTCGATGTGGCACACGAGGCCCTGCCTTATTTACCCAGGCCCTAGGAGGGTGCTTACATTTACACCCCCAGTGGTTGGGCTAACTAGTCACCACATGAATAGTTGTATTGGACTGAGGTACACTGTGTAACTGACTCTTTGCAGCACCTACAGCTGTCTGTGATGATGCACTGGTAACAGGTTTAGGTGGAAGATGAATGAATGTCATCAGATCCCTCCACGTTTCTAGGCCTTAAATATAGCAGTGGTCCAGAAATGACAGGGTCCGTGTAGCCTTTGTTGCTCTTGCTTCATTCCATCCAGCTTCCTAATAAAAGACTAGAAGTAGTTCAGGACAGAAATAGTGACTACCAGCAGCCCTGTTTTATTTGAGCATGACATTAACACCCAGCATACATGAGGGCCCTCTCAGAATGTACAGTGTGTGGTCAAGGCAAGGGATTTGTTCAAATTAGGCTCTTAAAGATCATGTAACCCAAGTGGAAACACACGTGGATGTCTCTTGTTATTCTTGCGATGCTCCACCAAAGCCCTGCAGGCTTCAACACACTTCATGCTAAACCGAGGAAGAACAAGACAGAACTCGAGTATTTCTTTAACTCTGGACATTGGGGTTACGCTCAAAGCGTTTGTTCTGAGACACCTCGGAGTATTTGGGGCAGCCTGGCTCTTGGGATCTCTGAGAGTGTGTAGGAGGGCAAGCTATGCCTAACGCACAATGTTCATTGGGTCGTCTGTTACACATGGTAATGAATGGCGGTCAGAGAAACAGTGTCCTGTATCAAAGAGCAGAACTAACATGCCTTTCTCACGGAGCCGGAGAAGTGGCCCTTTGTCACGGCGGACGCCCGCTATCGGCTCCCAGCATCTGGCAAAATATGCCCCATTGTTGGAGAAGGCCAACTCAGTTTACAACGCTGAACTGACAGCATTCCTGAAACCCCTCCTCCTTTAGCATCTCACAGTGATGGCCGAGGATTGCATCTGCATTCACTCCATACAATTAAGTGTCTTTTCTGTTATTATGACATTGCTATTCAATATTCGATGAATTGGACGTCCTTGCGGCTGATGCTGTCGCTCCTCGGTGAAAAGCCTTTATCTTAGAAGCATTAAAATATTTTAATTAATCTCCAAAGTGACGTCTCTATGACTTATACTTCATTATGGAGGTTGGTGTCTGGGTTTCATCTCAGTCCGCTGCATCTTGAACTCCAGGAGACAGATTTGGAGACGACCCTCTTTGCAGCAGCATCCGACCCAAATACCCCGAGAGGTAGAGGGGGTTTGTGTAATTCCTTCCCCTCCCAGTCTGGAACATGCAGTGCACAAGATGAGTCTTTTCTCATCTCTGTCTGCATCTAAGCCCGGTAAACCCTTAGAGAGCGCTGGGGGCTTCTCTCACTGTAAAAATGGTGGCAGTGAAAATAGTGCCTGGGAAACCAGCAGCCGGGTCCATTCTAAAAGCCTCACCACGGCCACCCCACCCACCATCCACTCCCCTTTCACGGTGTTGGTAGTGTTGGAATGTTTTTCATCAGAAGGGGCCTATTTACTTGGCTCCAGCCCCTGCATGAGTGTGTCTGCGAGTGAAATAGAGAGACAGAAAGCTCAGGAAAGCATTTATTTATAGGCATCTGAAAGCTGCAGGGCTCTGAAACTCTGGGACGTATTATGACGAGCCTTTGCAAAAGCAACAACAAAACCCCTTCCAACCAGATCCAGTTATTTTTACGGCTTTGGTTCGTAAAAGCTTCCTTCTCACCCTCCTCACCCACATTAGCTTCAGCCTGCTCCAAAGACAGGCAAGTGTCCAGTGAGTCCTTATAGTCTCTGGCCTGACTGTACCAACATTGTGAACACCTTTCAGTGCTGGCCTCAGACGTGTGTGCTGCTGGGCTGTGGTGCAGGTCCCAGTGCGCTGTGGAATACTGTCTGAATCGGATCACTACCCCTGGATCTAACAACTCCGATGATGAAGTCAGCGCCTCTCCACATCGCGCCCTTTAATGGAGTCTTCACTGCCTTTGTCCTTAACCATCCATTTCCATTAATTATTCAAAGGGAGAAAGGAAAACCGTTTGAGTGGGTAACACTGATCCAGTGTACTCAACCAATCTATGCAGTGTAAGTAATAAAATACCACGCACTCAGACGACACAATAAAGAGATGGAGACAGAGGAGACGCTTGTTAAAAATGTAAGTAGACGGAAGCTACTCCAAGACAACAAAGGGAGGAGGTGGCGGCTCGGGAGTCCAAAGACATGGCAGCGACATCTTAGTGTCTGGGCTAATCAGCAAAACAGGCCAATAACAGCTGGTGTTTCACTGTATCCGCCCCGTCCATGAAGGGCGACTGTCTGAGCAGAGGCTGAGTCGATGTGATGCACCCTCAGTGCAGCTGAGTGATGCTAATTGGGATTAGCACCAATAGCACTAAACTGACACAAGACATTCCAAGGCCAGTGCTTCCAGACTCCAGTCCCTGCACTGTCAAACTGCACCGTATGTTTTCCTCTCACCTTCGGGGTCTGGGAGAATGCAGGGCAGAGGAAATAGAAGCCAAAGATAAGTGCAACCAAGAAAGAAAAGGCGATGGAGTGCAGTTTTCAGAAACAAAAAGACTGTATATAATATGTGTAGAATACCAGTGCCCAGGCTGGGGGAAGGTCACGATGCAACTTTCCCTCTCAATCCGGCGAGTTGAGGAATGGAGGGGTTGAAAATCCATCCGAGTCATCCTACAAAGATCAACCCTCTCCAGCTTTGCCACCAGACATAGATCTTAGACTTCGAACAAGAGGCTATTGCACGCCGGGTCTGATCAATCCTCCCAACCCGGGGCTGTGAGGTGAAGATGTGGAAGAGATTATGTTTTTCTTCGGGATTGTAGAGGGGCGGCCTTTCCAGAGGTATTAGATCCATGAACTAGGAGTGCTGCATTGAATATTTTATCGACTGTCTGCTTGCCCTGTGCTGACCTGCCTGACATGCTAAGTTCCTGGCTCGCTGGAGACGACACGTCGCTTCACATCAGCCCAGCCACCCGTAAGGCTCTCCTGCATTTCCTGTGAATAAACTTGCACACAGTGGGGGAGGAAGAGAGGCCGGGGCACAGGGGCTGAGAAGAGGAGAAAACACACACATTCTTTCTCTGCAGAACAACACACACAACCTTGGGTACAGTATGAACTCCTTCGGTCAGGGCCTGATGAGTCCTCCCAGAAAACACCCAGTGAATTGAAACGACCTGAAGCCTCGTTTTTAATTACAGCTTCACTGTCCGTGAAGTTAAATCCACCGATTTGGGTCATGGCTGCCAGCGGTTCTGTCCAATTATTTATGATGAATAATCCAACGGGTCCTTGTACCTAGACAATGCAAATATCTTCCCAGATCACCCATACAAGCATTTCCTGATATCTCATCGGTACTTAAACCTGAATAATAATCTGATCTGTAGATCAGTTATGAGGCGCCTCTAAAACAAATTACTAAAAATAGTTTCACTACTTCCTGTTAAAGTGGTTTTAGCCAATTAGAAAGAAACTTTTTGTAAGAAATGGGATGAAAAATTAATGCACTGATGTTAAAGTTCAACGATTTGCACACGCAGCCGTCCATCCTCGGTAGGCCTCTGGCGTTACGGCGCAGCTATGCTAATTCAGTTAATTACACCTCTGCTGGTGAGAAGGAGCTGTCATGATCCACAAGTCCACAAGAGGTCACTAATAAAGGCGTTTGATTTTAATGACAGCCTTCGTCCAACAGCGTAGTCGTGATGATATACAGTGATACGAGAACATCTTATGTCACGTGAACTATTCATGGCTTCAACAGATAAGGCAGCGATGGGGACAGTATGTGATCGTGCTACGGCAAACTGTCCACCATCAGTCTCACCACCACGGAGTTCCAGAATGATGCTGACATGCCATCAGTATTTGGCTTTAATTAGCCCTGGTGCGCTTCCTGTAAACGTTCACGACAGGAGTGCCATCTTCTTCACGTGACATGTGAGAAGCATTTGCACAACAATAACAGGTTGGGAGAGTCACGCTCTGAGGGGGGTGAGCACTGAGCACATTCCCTCACCCCTCGACTCCCCCCCCCCCCCCCTTCCATCCCTGTCCCTCTGTCTGTGGCTCATTACTGGCAGTGAAGCTTCCTAATGTGTTAAAATTCACTGGGGCGGAAACGTCAGCCAACGGACTTTGGTCCCCCAACGGTCTTTACTTATTCATGCAAGCGTTGGCCTCTCCCCAGGACAGTGTAGCGCCGACCCTGGAGGACAGCGGGGCCTGCAAAGAGTGACCCTTCATTGGGGTCACTCAGCATTTTGGACCAATGAGTTGACAAATGGTCACATCAGAGGGACGCTGCTGCTGCTGATGGAAATAGACAGCTCAACACGTCCGTGTTGCATGTCCCTGCAGGCAACAGCCCCTGTAGCACGTAGTCATTATTTATTACCTCATTAAGGTAAGGCAATAAGAAAAATAGATTCTCATTAACTTATGAAAAGTATTTTTTATCACAGATATTGAAGGACTAAGAGGAGAGAAGTGCATCTCCATCCACGGCTGGTGAGCTGAGACATCTGTAACTAGTGCATCACACATTAGACATCTTTATTCTGAGTGTCTTGTCTCCTGTGTTGTCTCCTGTCTTGTCCCCTGTCTTGTCTCCTCATCCCCATCCTGTACTGCTCCATCATGTGTCTTTTATACATACTGGTCTCTGCGGGCCGCCTCAGAGACAGAACAACAGACGGCCACATTCCTCGTTCAGAACTTTTAAAATGGGTTTCATGAAGTCGGAAATGATGAGGGTTGTTGTGTCCACCGATAATTTAATTATAATTTATTTAGTCATGTTCTCTGTCCTCCTTCTTGTCCTGTAAGCAACACCGCAACATGCAACTCAATCAAGTCCAGCCTCACTGGGAACAGACGGATTTCTCTCAGTTTGAAATGGACAATATTTCTGGAAGTGAAACATCAATTTGCAGGATGTAAGAGTTTTTGATGCAGACAGGGTTTGAAGTCAGGCTGGTGTGAAGGTTGAGGTGGATGAGGTCTGGTTGGGGGCAGGGGACGTTCTCCATCAGAAGTTAGAAACTTGTCTTGGAAAAGAGCGAGGCCTGATGGCTGCTAAAATGGAGATTGAGTCGCCCTATTGGACCGTCTGTCCTCAGCGGCGTTCCTGCTGATGCTATCGCTGTGAGCGGTAGAAGTTTTTGGAATCACAAAGCACAGGTCCTCATTTCAAATTTTCTTTTTTTTGGGGGGGGGGGGGGGTGAGTGCTTCAATAAAACAATCTGAAATGTTGAATCGAAGAAGAAACAGACCCTCCGTTTTCATATTGAATGTGTGTCCCCTCCTGATGTCTTCATCTCCACGTCCCTCTTCCTCACGCTTTCCAAACAGCCCTCTCCACTGTCATCACTTGTTTTCTCCCATGTGGTCCATTCCTGCCTCCCCCCCTCCCACCCGGTCTTTCAAAGAGCATTCGGGGAAACCCTCCAAGCCTGTTTGTTTGCCTTGCTGTCCTCGTTCGCTGAAGATCTCGACCGCTGGGTCCTGACAGCATGTTTTACAGATTGAAGATGGAGTTGTTCCGTCGCTAGGCAACGCGACGCTTTCGACAGTGTTGCGGCGCTTGAGTCGTCTGGGCTTGAGGCTCGGCGACCGTAAATGAGACTTAAGCGTGACTTTAATCACCATTTCAAGTGCGTAGAATTATTTTGTTTTCATTGATTTGCCCAGAAATGTGGCTAATTGCATCTTTCCTCCAAATTATGAGCAGATTTTCCAGAATGTGTTCACGTCTTGATCCTCGTACCTCACATTCAGTCTCTGTGCTGAAGACACTCATCATATAAATAGTGCATGACTGCTTGTCACTGACTGACACTGAGTCAAATGTAACCCTCCATTAGACCAGCAACAATGAAATGGGGCCTTAAGATATTTTTATGTGTTCATTAATAATTCAAGTTCCTACTTAACCTCAGCTCCTTTTCTTTGTATTATCACTATTCAGCTTGCACGTGTAGTATTTGTGCTGTGTGTGTATGGGATTAATGTTCCTCATTGCTTATTTAAGTTATTGTATTTTTTATGCAGTCTTTTTTCACCAAGCAGAGATCGCCTGTTTCATGGAAGCAGGAAAAGGAGGAAAGCCTGGAGGATGTGGCATTAGCATTAGCATTAGCATTAGCATTAGCATTAGCATAGACGCTGACCAGCCAGGACACAAAGGTGGAATCCTTTCATATCTGAGCCCAGATTATTGGTGAAACACTTTTCACTTTAATTCATATTTGGGAGATGGGGTTCACCCAGAAGCGGTCAGCAGTTCATCACTGGTCAACACAAACTCACCAGGAAGCCAGAGAACCCACACAGACACAGGGAGAACACGCACCTCGGTAAAAATCACCGTGCAGGAAGTCACGATGTTCAGATATTATTGA
Organism: Brachionichthys hirsutus; assembly: GCF_040956055.1. NCBI lineage: Eukaryota > Metazoa > Chordata > Actinopteri > Lophiiformes > Brachionichthyidae > Brachionichthys > Brachionichthys hirsutus. The sequence continues at coordinate 10,894,619 of NC_090907.1, forward strand.
AATTAGTCATACTTCTCTGTAACTTAGCATTACTGACAACCAGTATGACCAGTAACGCTCTCGGTAGAGTTCATAGCGCAGGATCAGACCGATGACTCCCCATATTAGAGCGAATATCTAGTCTTACAATGTAAGTAAAAGAATGAACTGGATCCATATTTAGATTTCAGGAGGTTGATTGTGTCCCACGATGATCCCTGCGGCACCTCCCTTCTCTTCGTACAGTCTCACTGTCAGACAAACACCATCCGGCACTCAGGACGCGTCTCCTTCGAGCTGCCGCCCCGGCTACGACCATCCCGGCGTGTCAGGAGGCCATTAAATGCCGGCTCCTCAGCGCGCCCATGCTGCTTCTTCTCTCAGGCCATGCTTAATAAATAAAGCTGCCGGCACTCTGCGCCTTGGCGAGAGAGCTCCGTCTAAGTGTGGAGAGTGAGAGGGTCACTATTATATCTTGCTAAAACACTCCAAATGTAATTCAGCCGCAGGTCAAAACTTTAAAAGCGCTGGCCCGTGTGTGTGCAGCGGCTGCCGGCGTGCACGTGTGTGAAAGGGTTCGGTCTTTAAAGGCTTTTTAAAAGGTTTGGAGGAGTGAAGGTCAGGTGATGGAGGGAGTGTAAACAGCAAACATGTCTGCGTGCTGCTCTTCCCCTCTGCTGCTCATGAAAGTTTGATGTTAGAATTAGGCTGGTGACTCATCTCGCACCTCTGTGCTCATAGTATTGACAGCAGGCCGCCGGGCGGGCGCTCTCGCCCTCGCTGCCTCGCTTCTCCTGCTTCAGCATCAGAAGTGTTTTAACAGGCCTTTAATGGCCTCGGCCCCAGATCTCACCTCCAGCAAACACACATGCACACGCACGTGCACTGTGGGTTGGAAAAGAGTCGAACAGAAAGTAGAGAGAGTTGTGCTGATGGAGGAGGACTCACCTTCCTTTACTCACCTGCAGCTGCCTGTTGTGTCCAGCCCCTCTGGACTCCTGTCGTCTTCTGCTTGTCCCTCTCTCTCTCTCTCTCTTTCTCTCGCTCTACATCTATGGGTTTGATGTTTTACACTAATTATCCTTCAAATGACGGGTTGATCATCACCGGGTTGATCTAAGGGCTGCGTTGTCTCCATCGGCAGGTCTCACTGTAACAAGCACGAATCAGAATTCATCATCACGCGGCTTCCTGTGCTCTTTGATTCAACAGGAATGAGTTGTTCTCTGTCCGTTCAACCTGTTTCAGGGTTCATGGAGTACTCGCACTCACAACTGGAAATGTTCAAGTATGTGTGCCAAGGGGGTCCGGGCCCCCCGCGACCCTGCGCAGGACCAGCAATTACAGGGAATAAAAGGATAAATGAACATTTGCCATGGTAGTGGGTTAGGGTTAGGGATCAGCCCAAATAAACTCAATAGAATCTGCAGCATGAACAAAAGCCAACAGTCTGATGTTGTATCTGTGTTGTGGCCCTGGCCATAGTAGCTGTGTGCCTACGAGAGAAGGACCGGCAGGAACCACGAGGTGTTGCTGTGTTGCCACCTTTCCAGCCCGAGTTGCATCGTGTGATTTCAATCTTTTCCACTCTGGAGTTTGTTTCCCGTTTGAATCGGCAGAAACTAAAAGTAAAGAAGCAGAACGTTTCTGCTCTCAGGGGGGGAGACACAGCCCGCTACATCCTCAGCTTCAATCGTGTGTTAAAGTCTTCGTACATTTCAGCCTCAACAGATTGATCGCCTGTCAGAGAAAAGCCCCATCGATGAACAGAAACGCCCGTGTCCTGCGTTTGAATGTTGAATGATTGGCTAGCTTTGCTGTACATTTACAGTGATGTCTGTGCAGTAATCTACTGTATTACTATCTTGCAGTATACATTTTAATACTTTGAACTCCAATCAGAGTCAGAAAAACACGTGGCTCCAGCAATTGACTGCAACGCTGTGATTTACAGGTGACTGCAAACCTCCCTGTAAGCAGGAATACAAGAACAACCCGTTACATTTACAGTGAATGGATGTAGAATCACAGTTCATCTCTCACAGTGTCGCTTCGTTGTCTTCTTCATGGGTTCGCTGCCCCTCTGACTATTAGTCGGTCTGGGAATGTATTTCCGTTTGGCTTCATTGGCTCTGATTATCTGCTAAATCGAGGAACTCTGAAAAGACTGGTCCAAGACTTGACTATCTGTCCTCTCCCCTCAACAGTACGGAGGCCATTCCCTCGCAGAACGCACATTTAACTGCCGATGGCGACAACGCAGCCCTGCGTCTCCCTCAGATCAACCCGGAGATGTTTTTCACATTGTCATTTGAAGGATAATTAGTGTAAAACATCAAACCCATAGATGTAGAGCGAGAGAGAGAGAGCTGGGTTCCCCATGGATCCGTTTTCAGCCACATGTCCTGAGTGGAATCACTGCATTTGTATCGGTTCGTATTGTTTGTTGCACAATGACACGTGACAAGTGTGTATCCTCCAACTCTGATCACACAGTCGAAATCCTCGTGTTAGACCAGTGCGCGTGTGTGTGCGTGTGTGTGTGTGTGTGTGTGTGTGTGTGTGTGTGTGTGTGTGTGTGTGTGTGTGTGTGTGTGCGCGCGTGTGTGTGTGTGCGTGCCTGCTATCGACTGGGGATTTTCCATTTTTCTTTTGTTTTTCCATAAAAGCAGTCACATTTACTGCAGCTGTAATTTGTCATCCTTTGATGAGGTCGCATCCTGACTCATTCTTTCCTTTCCCCGCTCTGTTTGGCTCTGGAGTTGACACACTCTCTTACCTCTGTTCTATCTTTACAATACCCCCCATTCAGCCCCACCACCGTCCTCCGCTTCAGGACTGGAGCGTGTGTGTGTGTGTGTGCGTGTGTGTGTGTGTGTGCGTGTGTGTGTTTAAGGGTTTAGCTCTGATGAGTGCTGTGCTAGTTCTGCCCTGCCAGAGGCAACGCTCATTAGCAGAGTTTAGCCACAGAGGCGCTGAATGGGACGGCTTGTTGACACACACAATGGGATCAACCGCCTCACACTCACGCAACACACACACACACACACAACCAAGTCATGGCTCCAGCTTGACGCGCCATGCCCCCCTCTTTTACCCTCTCCAAACTGGGTTGTGTGTGTGTGTGTGTGTGTGTGCCACAGCAACCTACCCAGATCACTCATCTGATGCCCCGTTTCATTTGTCCTCTTTCTCACCTCGAGATTCAAATGTTTTATTGTCATCTGCACAGACGAACAACACATTAGAATGGGATCAATAATAACATTAGAAAATATTTCTGCAGTAAATAGATGAATCTACTCTAAAATAATAAAAATAGCTCCATTGTGTTTCAAATTATTTTTATTTATTTTTCTCACAACCTAAGGGAACAACTGAGGAATTAAAATGCTTTCAAGTGCAAACAAATAAGTTTGTTTATTTGTAAATTCATTTTAAACTTGAAGTGTAAATTAAATAGTGACAAAATGTGACCAGCAACAAAGTGCATGAAGGCATTTCAGTGCAAAAATAATCATATTCTAACTAAACTAAGACTAAACTGTTAAACAAGTCGTGTTACTGTTGCACCATAAGGTTTCAGCACACGAAGCCTTCGCTTTCTACTTGCGACTACGGCGTTACAAACCTCCGTTATCTTTACAGCCCGCGGAGAAACATGTCGTAAAGCGAGTGAATCCGTCATTGTCGTTTGTTTTGCCCCAGACGCCTTGTTGTCGGAAACTAGCGCTAGCTAGGGCGATGCCTTACCAAGTGGTTTCTGGGGTTTGTAGTGTTTCTGCAATAACTGCCCTCCGCTTGGCAGATTTTGCAGATCACTTTGGATTTATCAAGTTCTTTGTTTGGTTTAAACTTGAAATGGTTCCAAACGTCCGATTTCAGATGAGAGGGCTGCAGACCGGAGTTTTACCTGAGTCAGCATTCTGCATATGCGGGATTGCGCGCTTGGCGTAATGACGTTGAGGTGAGGGTGGGGTCACCGTGCACGGGAGCGAACGTAATGAGAGAGAAAAATATCGATCTCATCAACTATGAAGTGAAAAGGAAATCGATCCAGAATCGATTAAATATATTTTTTTACCCAGCCCAAATGAAGAAACCGCGCAACCTGCTGCACCACCCTGCCATCACTTCTTAACTCTTTCAGTGCCAGCCATTTTCAGCTCAGCTATAGGCTGAGTTCCCCAGTTTTCGCTCATTTTGCCCTATTTTCCGAACAGAATATTTGTACTATGACTATGCAAACACCTAACCTACTAAATGAAATATTAAACTCTCTTCTTTCATCAGGAATAAAAGGTGTGTTCCTACCATGTTTTGTTCTGGAGTTATTGGCCGTTGAAGAGAAGCAGAATTCAATGTCAGGGTTGGCAGTGAATGTCTGGGTTTAGATAGACGTCAATGACATTGAAAGAGTTAAGCAGGATCACTGCAGCCAATAGTGGACCAAACAGCTCTGGTGTGAAAGCGACTTCTGTCTCAACTGTGTCACATCCACAATGAAACCGTTTCCTCAGGGCCTGCATCATCCCCAAGATTCAGTACACACACACTTAGCAGACACTCTAAATGAAATCAGCAGTCCTAATACTCAGTAAACTGAGCAGTTAGTGCAAGTAGTTCATTTCGCTTTGGCCCAGTTTGAACGTCACATGGCAGTAAGACAAGGCCCGATTCTGTGGCCCCATGCTTTCTGCCGGATGGGACAAATCAGCTCCAATTTGACCCATCACCGCCTTTAAGAAAATTAATCAGGCCTTCATTAGGAATGAAAGCGGTCTGTGTGTCAGGAGCCAGGAAAGATGGAATATTAGTTCAGGCTCTCACAAAGCAGGAATGTACTATACGTTTAGTGGGTAAGCTCCACAGGTAGGATGTGAGTTAGAGGAGAAGGAGAAGTTCTGGAGTGACTTAGATGAAGTGAAGGTTAGACGTTTTGGAGACGAGATCAGAGAGACCAGACGTCGATGGTTTGGACATGTCCAGAGGAGAGACAGGGACTATATCGGTAGAAGGATGCTGAGGATGGAGCTGCCAGGGAACAGGACTAGAGGTCGACTCAGGAGAAGATACATGGACGTAGTTCTATTTGAGCCAACACTAAAGGCTTCTTCACATCCAGGGATGGGTGTCGATACACCACTGTCTGCGTCCAACCTCTCAGTTCACTCAATGTTCACACTTGCTTCATGATGACTTGACAATGTCCATTTTCACAATCGCCTCTCCTCGGGTGGGTGTCTTTGTCCTGGAAACAAATTTGTAGTTAAGGCTGCAGCCTCTGAGCTGAGGAAGGTGCTTTCAACCTCCCGTTTGTAGGTAAATGCTAAGGTGCACAGAAATGCAAGCCTTTGCACCGCCCTCTGCTGATGCAAATGCAAATCCTTTTAGCTTAAAGGCTGCTGCTGTTTCTGGATACTTTGATTTTGTGCTACAAGCTGTTTGGAGTCATCTTAAATTTTGTTGTCAAGCTTGCAAAAAGTGGACTCAACTTCACTGCATGGGGACTGTCTTCGTTCCAATGTCCTGCTTCTTATTTTGGGATGTCAGAGTCGGATTTGATACGTGTGCTTATGGTTACATGCTGCTCTGTTATTCCACACTGTTTCTGACATTGTTCATTATCTTCAGGAAGCCTGAGAAGGAATCGTTTTCATGGATATCACTGAAGGAAATTCCCGGACCAAGGGCATTCACTGTCGGAAGATCAATTTCTAAATCATGAGACGGATTGTTTTTTAACTTAGATTCAAAAAATACTTCCAATGCCACACATGTTTTATTTTATTCAAAGAAATCTCACTATCCGACTTTTTCTTTCTCAGAATGCAGGGTTTAATTTTGGAAGCATTGCTTTTTGTTCATGTGACTCTGATCTCCATCCTTGTGCGATAAAGCACAAAAGTAGCCTGGCCGTTAAACGCTTGCTGCACGAGACCGCTCTGTAATCAGGGCCTTTGGCGTCTATGGTCGCCTTTTCCTGGTTCACCACGGACGATATTTTTGCTCTCTGCGTTTTGATCGCCACTCCTTCGGATTCCACGCTGTTCAGTCACCGCTGTGACTGTGATCTGTGGAGTATCAGCAAACAAAGCTAGCGGTTACATTTACAGCTTTCCCTTCACGAGAGAACTAGTCTTATCTGTGAATGACATTGAGAGACAAGAGCCAAAAACCCGGGCGTCTTCACGTCCACTGCAGCCTCTCAGCAGGACATAATTCTGGCCCGGTGGCAGCAGGACGCGACGCCACGCTGCACGTCCCAGTGTCCTCCGGTCCTACCAGCCTGAAACTCCCATCCCGTCCCTCACCTCAGTGGAAGGAGTTGAGTTTTGTTTTTTTTAAGAATTATTTTGCAAGTTTTGCGAAGCTAAATTGTGTTTGCTGGTCACAGTCCAGACCTGAAAGGGATGTGCACCCGCCCCCCCTCCAATTTGTTTCCCTGTAACGCAGGGAACTCGGATGAAACCCGGGTAGCATCACATTGGCGCCTTTACTGTTTCCCCTGCTGTGGTCTCTGTGGTTAGCAGCTGAAAATGTAGCCGCCATGAACTCCAAATGCCGCAAAAAAAAAAGAGCCACATAAACACTAAAACAAGAGTATGGTGGCAGGAACTGTTCCCTGTCTGGTCCTGCTTGTCCGACCAGAGCCAACTCCTGATTGGGTTCATTTAGAAAACATCCCTTGCGTTAAACCGAGAAGAGAAAAAGGTACGTTCAAATGTCTCAATGTTTAACTTTCATTTCTTATGTAGCAAGCAGTTAAATCTCTTGAGTTCGGAGTTCTATTTCACTCCAGCTTCGTCAGCCTCACTTCAGTGTGACAGACACCAGACCCGCTGTTAAAGAGCTGAATACACCCCAGCATGTTTCTGGATGTCTGCAGGATCGCCGTGGTTCTTATCGGAGGATGAAATGTCTCACTGTTGCAGCACAGATGCAGAAGGTGCAGCTTTGGCTTCACGGGAGATTCATTGCTGTGTTGCGTTTGCGCTAATGCAAACAGAATCTTTCTGGCTGTTTCACATGAACAACACTGAATATGGGTGAACGAGTGACACGGCCTGAAAATGCATTGCCTTGCTGTTGTGATTGGCTCAACTGCCTGAACTCAGTAGCAGGATGCAGCTGCAGGGGAAGCGTTAATAGAGATTGGTGTGAAAGGCAATGGACCAGGTAGGTCTGAGGCTAGAGGGAGCATGGTTGGGGTTAGCGTTAGCAGAGCTCTGTGCATCTGGATGCAGGAGATACACCTACGTAGAAGCAGCAGAGAGGCTCAGGGCGATGCAGAGACAAGGTGTCAGAACATTTGTCACAGACTGGAAGCTGGTTGAATTCTGCAGGTTGATTAGCGGCTGAGCATCAAGTGTGTCTGCTTAAAGCCATGCACACACACACACACACACACAAGGAAGGTGAAGGCTAGAGGATGGAGGAGCCGTTGGAGGCATGGCAACCAGGGCTTCACGCTGACTAATCGTTCCTCACGCCAACATGTTCAGTTTATTAACCCAGCTTTTGTTAATGAGGAATATTATACTGTCTATATTAAAATGTCAGAACGTGAATAACAGGCCTACACCTGCAGCAGAAGGTGTGAGTGTGATGAGGCCACGCAGATATAGAAAATCACGTTCATGTATGATGCGACTTACTTGGAAAACCATTTTTTGCATTTTGCACAAATGTATGAGTCAAAATGCAATGGAAATACTTTCATTTCATTTCCAATCACAGGCTGATCCGTTATCCGTCATACCAACGTCCTGCCAATCATATTACGGTATGAAACGGCATCATTAGGTGCAGGAACCCGGGCATATTTGGTGTCACAAGAACATGCGACGCAGCTTGGAAGGTTTGGAATCGCCAGTTACCCTGACGGAGCGGACATTAGAACCTTTTCAAAAGTCGAAGTCAAAGATGCTTCAAAGGAGACCCGGCCGGATCTTACTGAGTCCCGTGTGTCGCTGCAGCTGCACTCTGCTTCACACTGTCTTTAAACTACACTTCTGTGTGTGCGTGAGGGTGTTCAGCCCTCTTCTATCCGGTTGATGACGCGCTTGTTGCATTGCAAAGGGTGGAGATGCTGCATTACCGTGTGATGCAGACGGAGCTTCAGGAGCGATTAGGCAGCAACTCTGTCCAGCAGTCCTGATCTTGCCCTCATCGAAATGGTCCTGGTGAAAACGAGCTAATGCGGCGTCACTCCGGAAAAATCTCGGTCTTCTCTTTCACTTCTGCACATCGAGAGCGATACAACAAACAGGATTGAACCTGAGCAAATGAACTGATACGACACAAGGGACCTGTGGAGGATGCTGTGAATCGATTCATTTCAGGAAAAACAGCTGTCAAAAGAAAGATGTCATTAGATATAATGTTTCAGATCTTTCAGTCATTGTTCTTTAATATTTCTTCCTAAAAATAAAAGTTTCAAATTCGATGAATGTCCTTTTCTAATATCTGAAATTGCTTATTTCAGTGTGTCTAAACGTGTATTAGAATTTAATTTACAAAATAATTAGAATTTGTGCATACACCAGTAAACATGGTAAATGTAGAAGTTATAATGTGCTCATCATGTTCATGTTTTGATGATCCTGCACCTGCATGAGGGGAGGCGTTCATCACGAACACGTTTCAGTAATGTTCCTGTCGTCCTCAGCGTGTCTGGAGGCAGGTGAGATGTCCTGTGAGCTTGATGAACAAACGGGAGTCAGACCTTTTCACCCTATTGGTGCAGGTTGCTGTCACACACACACACACACACACACACACACAGATGTCTCTTTGTAAGACAATGAATATATTTTGTAAATAAATAGCCACCTTTTCTAAAGTGTTTTCCACCTATCACTGTTGTGTCGGTTGGTGGATGATTTAAAGGGCAGCGTTCGCCTCCTCATTCTGCTTTTATGAGGAAGCGGTTTATTACTTGTCCTGAGTATAAAAGGTGCCAGCTAGCGGTAGAGACGTGTGTCTGCTGGTGTTTAGTTGTTTTAACACAGTGCGGAATGTTGTTAGGTGTGTGTGTGTGTGTGTGTGTGAGCGTGTGTGTGTCTTATCATGGGTTATTGCCACACGGCAGCCTGATTGCTGAAGTGAGACAGCCACCTTCTCGCTCTGTCTCCCTGTCTTGCTCGGTGTCTCTCTCTCTCTCTCTTTTATCTCGCCTCTATCTATCACATTCCTCCCTTTGATCAATGCCAGGGGCATGTGCGGTCGGGGCCGCTGTGTTTCCATGTGTGTTATCATGTGTACTGTGTGTCAGTGCCGCGATGGCATGCGCTTGTGTGTGCTTAGCAGATCGGCCGTGCTTTGATCTCCCATGCAGCGTTGTCTTTGAACCGAAGAGCTGTGCATGACAGAGGCCGGTGTTAAAGCAGCGAGGGCCCGTTGGCTGATAAGGCCGGAGTCCCTGGGGCCACATGGGGCTCAGTGAAGTCACACGTCTCTGCGGTGAAGATGATGGACCTCCTCGAAAGCTGGGCCGGATCCAGACTAAACACAGTTCACTGATCAAACTGCTTAACTGTATGCAACTGATCTGCTGTCAGCCGCATCATGGCCTATAGCAAATTGGAGCAGACAGTAAGAGATGGAGGAGGCCGTGGCTCAGGAGGAGCCAGAGGAGTGTTGGAATGTCGCTCTGTGTGAGCCACCCTAAGACTGAACGTCTTCTCTGAGCTCAGTGAGACACCTGAGTTATTTACACGATGAAGCCCTGCAATGGCCTGAAAATACACAACTGAGCCTGCAGAGAAAGACACCGAATGCTGCCATTAAATGTTTGATTACAGTGAAGAATGATATGAAATGAACGAATGACTGTCCGGATCGGCAGGCCGTTCCTGAACCACGCCTCGTCTTGCGTTAGGAGACCTCCATGCAGGCCCCATGTTGCATCCTGCAGCAGGTTTATGACCATCAGTTGCTGTTTTGACGTAGCCATGCTAACAAACAGAGCCTCCTTCAGAGAGGGAACCCTTGACACCCTGGATACTGACTCTGGAAGACAGATACGTTCGTACAAGCGTTGAAAAACAGAAAGGAGTAACTTAGCATCACAGTTGCTGCACCTTCCTGTCAAGTTGATCCATGTTTCATTCCCATAAAACATGAATGCAAAATGTCTCCCCTTTCCCCCTGTTGGAAGTGTTGGATACGCTTGAGAGCTCCTTCACCCCTGCCGCACCCTGTCCTCCTGACCCCCCCCCCCCACATGCTTTTCATTTAGGGCATCAGGCATCAGGCACAGCTCTGACCTTCCTCCTCAGGGTTTTATGAGGCAGCCATTAACTTCCTACCATCGCCCCCTCCTCCCCCAACCCCGTGGCCTGCTGGCCAGATTTACAGCTCCAATGAAGTGTAAGTGTGTGTGTGTGTGTGTGTGTGTGTGTGTGTGTTAGGGAATGCTAAGACTGTTGGTAATCACGAGGGCCAACATAACTGGCTCACAGGGTGCTAGCAGGATAAGGTGTGCGTATGTAGCCTAGTCATCTGCTATGTTAGCGCTAGCTAGCGAGTTAATGTGTCTGGCCACAGCGTCGGCTGTCAGGGTGTCAGGGAGACGGTGGCGCAGGTGGTTGAGAGGGTCGTCCTAAGATCGAGAGGTTGGAGGTTCGATTCCCGGCCACCTGTGTCGTTGTGTCCTTAGGCAAGACACTTTACACATTGCCTGTGTAAATGTAGTGAGCGAATGAGTGTCGGTAGTGGTCAGAAGGACTGATGGTGCAAATTGGCAGCCTCGCCCTTGTCACCTTACCAAGTATGGAGTGAATAAGTAATGCACATACGATGTAAATTGTCTTTGAGTATCTAGAAAAGCGCTATATAAAATCAATTCATTATTATAAGTCCAGGATTGTGGGATGGAAGAATGCAGCATCAAGATGAGTGGCTGCAACAACGTGGTATTCTGATCGCTGCGATGAATTGCTAAGCTAAATGCTTCTATGTGTCTTCCTTCTGTCAGCAGAGGACCAATGGGACGTGAGACCTCAAAACTGTGATCTCAGTCCTAAAATTCTGATCTGTGACCAGCAGATGAGTGTAGCCCTAACCTGACAATCTGCCCCTCTGTGAACGGGACATGAGCCCCGTCCATGCAGGATTGTGAAGACACACCTGCCCTGTGCACAGGTGCGCAGTGTGAATGCAGTGAGGGTGTAACAGGCCGTCTGTTTCTTCCACCTCTGCGACTGCAGTGGAGGTCGAGGCATTACTGAAACACACTGATAGGACAGGCTTGTGAACCGCAGCCGGTGAGAGTTAGCAGCAACCACAAAGAAGAATCTCTCCTATATCGTCCGAGTAGAGGACAAAATTCACCTCCTTGAAACAGGGGGGGTTTGTCATTTGGTAAAGTTAATCAATTCTATACAAAGCACTGCTGGATTTTAGACATCATTCCACCCTGAAGCTGCTGCTGTGCCGCTCTCTGTTTGAAGTAACTCACCGGAGCGCCATAATGCTGCTCTCTGGGAACAAACAGCAGCGCAGAGAGGAGACGGAATTGGGCTTATATAATCCTGAAGGCTGACAAGTTGCCCGTTACAGCAACACCTTTTTTATTGATTGAAATTCACTTGAAGTCATGCTGGAAGCCTACGGGCTGAACGGCAGTGCAGAGTACCTCGGAGTCTTTGGGAGGAGTTGGTTCGCATTGCGAGTCAAAGTCAAACCTGTTCCAGGTGCTTGTTGGACCCCGGCAGGGCTGCCCTTTATCACCGGTCCTGTTCCTAATCTTTATGGACAGAATTTTTAGTGGCAGTCATGGGCCGGGGGGGTCCTGTTTGGGAACCAAAGGATTTCACCTCTTTATTTTTTCTGTACGATGTGTTCCTGTTGGCCTCATGGAGCTTGGACCTTCAGCCTGTACTGGGGTGGTTTGCAATCGAGTGCAACGCAAGTGGAATTAGGATCGGCACGTCCAAATCTGAAGCCCATGTTCTCGACCGGAAAAAGGTGGTCTGCCCTCATCGGGTCGGTGGGGAGTCTTTGCCTCAAGTGGAGGAGTTCTAGTATCTTGGGGTCTTGTTCACGAGTGAGGGAAGGATGGAGCGTGAGATTGACAGACGGATCGGTGCAGCGATGCAGTCGTTGTATCGGTCTGTCGTGGTGAAGAAGGAGCTGAGCCGAAAGGCAAAGCTCTCCATTTTCCAGTCAAGCTACGTTGCTACTCTCACCTCTGGTCATGAGCTTTGGGTCAGGACCGAAAGGACAAGCAGTGGAAATGAGTTTCCTCCGCAGGGTGGCTGGGCGCACCCTTAGACAGCGTGAGGAGCTCAGTCACCAGGGAGGAACTCGGAGTAGAGCCGCTGCTACTCCACGTCTGGAGGGGCCGGCTGAGGTGTCTCTGGCATCTATTTTGGATGCCTCCCGGTTTACCCCGGAAGAGCTGGATGAGGTGTCTGGGGAAAGGAAAGTCTGGAAATCCGTGCTCAGACTGTTGCCGGCGCGACCCGGCCCCGACTTATAAAGCGCTTTACAATTAAGCCTCACATTCACCCATTCACCCTCCAGTGGGCGACTGCTGCCATGCAAGGCGCTGCCAGGCCCACTGGGGTTTGGGGTTCAGTCTCTTGCACAAGGACACTCCGGCACGTGGACAGTCATAGCTGGGATTCAAACCACCAACCTACTGATCACTGGATGACACATTCTACCAACTGAACTACAGCCACCCCTGATAAGCACACAAAAATATGGATGGATGGAGGGAGACACTTTGAATCTGTGTGTAAAGTTAAAAGACAGCAAACAGGTCCCATCAAAGATTTACTGGCTGATTCCAAAAACACTAACTAAACACGTAAAGAACAGAAAGTCATCTCCATAGCCCAGAAGTCTGTGTTTGATAGGAACGGCGGCGGCGGCTGACCTTCTTCCCTCTGAGTGGCACTCGGAGACGAAGGTGTCAATTTTGTGTCAGAAGCACTTGGGAGTTGGAGTCCCAGAATCCCAGAGTGCTACTTTATGTCTTCAGGCAAAGAGCTAACACCTAGCACTTAGGTCCATAGCATGACCCCCCTCCATCCTTCTCACCCTTTAACCATGTTACCCCCCCGCCCAGAAGGAGAGCTGGCATCACAGTGTGAAAGGTGTTGCTGGACCTGTCCACGGCCTTGTGTGTGTGTGTGTCTGTGTAGGTGTGTGTGTTTGTGTGTGTGTGTGTGTTTGTGTGTGTGTGTGTGTGTGTGTGTGTGTGTGTGTGTGTGTGTGTGTTTTCATGTCGTTGATTGCCTCTGTTTTCATGAGTGACAACATTTTTCTCACAATTGACTAAACTGTTCAGGATAGTTTTGTAAATCCACCCAAACGTTTTTACAATCTGTATTTCTCATTCTTCCACTGAATGATTTTTCTGAGTTTCTTTCATTGTTCTTTTTGGGGACATTGGAGGTCAGCCCCCGGCCATACCCACAGGCTGACGCCGTCAGAACGGCAGGCTGCAGAAGCACTCGCATGACGCCGTCTTGTTGAGTGCTGCAGTCTGATGGCTTCCACAGACGGCTCGCCTGTCTTCACGTCTTACCTGTCGTTTTTCACTATTTCACACCTGTCCAGCCAGACAGGCCCAGGTGATCGTCTCATCTTCTCCTGCATCAAACTGCTGACATAGCGGTTTCTGAGAAGTTCTCGCCAGCCATCGCCGCCAGGAGGCTACATTTCCAACGTTGTGTGTTGTTACTTGTTGCGTTCTCATCACTGTCGACTGAAGGGTTGGCCCTGACGAGGGGGGGCCCATTCCAGGCTGGGGAGGGGAGCAGGGGGTGGTTTTCTTATAGTTTTGTCATAAACGTCTTGCCATATTAGCATGAAACTGGATGGAGAGACGAGTTCTGACTAACGGATTCCCTCCCATTATCACTGAGGGGGGGATCAGTTATGCATAAAGAAATTAGACTTTGATGGACACTTATTATTAGAATTGAGATATGCTGCAGCCTGGGATGCAACCTCCTGAATGCTCTTTTAGTATTTACACACATCTCTGACACTTTACATCATTCTTTTAACACGGAGCAGTGACGTTAAACGCAAACAAAAAAAATTCCTAATTTTTTACTAGCAGCTGCTCCGTTCAGAGCGCTGCAGCCGAGATGTTAATCTTCACAAAAGTGTTTTCCCTCAGTGGCAATCAGGTGAAAAGCTTGTGGCCTTTAGTGCCTCTTAGCAGAAAGACGCTCTGCCAAGAAGGACTGCGTGATGTGAGTCAAAGCAGCATGTGTGTGTGTGTGTGCGTGTGTGTGTGTGAGGGGTCTGTGAGTCTGTATGTTAGGGGGCTGATGGCCGAGACAGCTTTGATCCCGAGACCTTGTCATGTTTATGGGGGTGTTGAGAAGGCTAAGCCATGCCAAAGGAACAGGTCACAGACGATCAAGGCAATATGTCCTTGCTAGGTTAATCGTGTGTGTGTGTGTGTGTGTGTGTGTGTGCGTGCCCCTTTGTTGTCTTTATTGCCTCTTGTACATGCTTGTGCTCACACACACAATCATTCATCAGAATATCTTCAGAAGTCTCCAAATGGCTTTAAAAGCTTTCGAAGCGAACCCAACGACTGCTGCTGCAGAGATGGATGCTCTATATTTGCTAAATTGGGGTTCCAGATATTCAGAGTAGCATTTAGGAAACAATTTAGAAAAGCTTTTTGGCAGGACAAGGGCTGTGTATTTAACAGTGACGCTAATTAGGTGCATGAATGTATTCTGAGCACAACATTCGAAAAAGCGAGTTCAGACAGAACCAAATGTCAAAAGATGCAAGAAGCGTGAGCTCGAGGCTTTTCCATCTCTCAGGACTGCAAGGCGGTGGACCGATGGCATTGTCGTATCTTTTTTGTTCTGGCATATTGAGATATGTAAACGTGGGTAGCTTCCCTTGTACGCTCCTCTTTAGGAGGTCATGGAGAATGAGAACCTTCAGGTCGTCTTTTCATGCCAACCAAATAACAAGTTGAAACATCCTGCATTTGAGTTCACTATTGAAGCTGAAACAATACAGAGCAGAACTGATTCCAGACCAGTTTAACTTCAAGTACTGTAATCAATATTTCATTGTTTTCGTCAAAGAAAACCAATACATTTGTCATCGAGAGGAAATGATGAGCCACCGTTTCATCAGGGCAGTTCAAGAAGAAAATAAAGCTCTAGAAAAACGAATATAAAATATACATGGTACACTGACCAAGAATCACAAATTAAACTACATAATCACTGAGAGAGCACAGACCTCCACCAAGCAGCTCGTTCCCCTCCTGACTGGATCTACACCGTCCACATGGTGATCTGGATCAGCACCAAGAGGTTCTAGATTGTTCTTGGTATCTTTATACACCAAACCATGAAAAGTCAAACTGAATCGGAGTTTATGTGTATTTTTAACTGATTATTTTGAAAAGGCCTCTATTATAAGTAAATGTGGACATCCAGATGTTTTTGTATCCAGACGGGTATCCGGATCGCTCTCAGAATTTAATGGAATCTGCGCCAGATTTTTATTCATCAAGATCCATCCAGCAGTTTTTCTGTAATCCTGCTAACATACAAACAAACACCGTCAACTTCTGTCTCTAGCTATTGTCTCACCTCAGACTCATTACCTCCTAACGGTGTCACCACCCAGCTTTGTCGTATAAAAACGAGGACAGCCCCGTCCAGCTCGATGCAGTGTGACACAACACCTTCAGTTTCAGCCGTATTGTACGCCACCTTGGCTGGAGGTTACCGGAGGTAGTTTACGCATCAGGCCCAGAGCGAGCCAGAGGCCCAGAGCGAGCCAGAGGCCCAGAGCGAGCCAGAGGCCCAGAGCTAGCCCCTTCCCGTCAAACAAAGACTGATTATCCCGCGTTCCAACAGGAAGGAAGGAATGCGCTGTGCTGTGCTCAAGCATCCAGCAGAAGAAGGGTCAGGATAAGTTGTTTTTGTGTGATTGTGGAATGTCTATTAGAGTGCATACACATTTTCACTGTTTGTGACTCCTCA
The DNA here is from genome assembly GCF_040956055.1 of Brachionichthys hirsutus. Lineage (NCBI taxonomy): Eukaryota > Metazoa > Chordata > Actinopteri > Lophiiformes > Brachionichthyidae > Brachionichthys > Brachionichthys hirsutus. The sequence continues at coordinate 10,910,590 of NC_090907.1, forward strand.
AGTGCGTTTGGTCTCTGCGTGAGTGTGTGTTAGTGTGTATGTGTTTTAGTGAGTGAGTGTGTACGTGTGTTCAATCAAGCGTAAGCAGCCACGCATGGCGCCAAGACCTCCTTATTCATGAATTCTTGGTAAAGATGCTTATTTGAGACCCGCTTCTTATGTGTGTGTGTGTGTGTCTGTGTGTGACTAAAGCTGCCCTTTAGCCCGGGGCAGTCGCTCTACGTCTTCTCACTCATGAGTGGCCACACACTGAGGCCAGATCCACTCAGCAGAGACGAGGACGCCCTGACGACACAACACACTTCTACTTTTACACTCACGCTCTTTTCCTACACGCCGCTGCATTTTTTTTTTTTTTACTTTAAACTCTGTTTATTGAGTTTTCTCAGAGACCATAGAGCAGTTATGATGATTTTTACCTGTTTTTTCATGAAATCTTTGTTGTTTTTGCAGCACTTTTTATCCGTTCTCAGTTGGTTTCTCGCTGTTCCCGCAAGGATCTTTGTCATGTTGGAAGCTTTCCTTGTTTATCCTTATTTCAGTTCCAGAATCTGTTCCTGGTCATAGACAGAATAGAGGTGTGATGATCTCATGTTCTGTTAGGTGTGACCTACAGATAAACAGGCTTGTAGCAGTAAGATGAAGAACATGAACTTGGTCGTGGGGAGACAGGGTGAGATCCGGGAGCTCCTCACCCCCCCCAGCATGACATCATGGAACAGGGATGGTGAATGATTGTTGTTGCCGTGAGAAACCAACAGAAATATAAAATACCACAGCAGACACAGATGGTGACACCACACCTGCTACCTAAAGCCACAACCCTCGTTGATGCAGATGAACAGATGATGAGGGGCGGGACCTCAGACTGAAGGCTGTCTCTCTGCAGCCACTTCCTGTTTTGTGGATCAGACATTCTGACAAATCAGAGCGACCATTAATGGTTTGCAGATGATTATTACCTCTGTCCATCCGACTGTTAGCAAGATAACTCAAAAATGTCTGGACGTATCTTGATGAAATTTTCAGGACATGTTTGGAATCTTAGCAGGAACAGGTGATTACATTTTGGTGATGCTCCAGAAGAGATCCTGGATTATGGATGAGTTTGAAATGTTCAGTAACATTACAGTCAATGGAGCTTCAAAATGTCAAAATCTCAATTGATTAGTGACAGATGTTTATGGAATTTGACACAGTCATAGCATGGGGGTCTCTATCTCAGCACCGAATTTCATCAGGATCGGATCCAGAATGAGGTCAGGAAAAAATATTACATTTTAACATTAAAACCTGTTTATGGATTAAAAAATCCATCAATTCTGATTCACTTTCTCTTTTCACGGTTGGTGTATAAAGATACCAAGAACAAGAACGAGCTGCTTGGCGGAGGTCTGTGCTCTCTGAGGGTGTTTCTAGTTCTTGTTGTGTTATTTTTTCCAGCACTGTAACCTAACTTAGAACATGCTCAGGACTTAAACACAAGTATGATGTTAAATTGAGAATCACGCGGATTCATCGTCTGAGGGTTTTGTGTATGTGAGAAAAGCCCAGATGTGTCTGACATCGGTTAGTTACAGTGTCCTGTGAGACCAGACTCCACACACTCAAGCCCCCAGAATGCATTTCTCCTCTTCATGCTGTCTGGTGGTGGCAGGCAGTTTACAGGAGAAACAACTTTTGTTTTTTTCATTGCTATTAGAATAAAGTCAACTTTATACAATCATGTACAAGAGACAAATCCTCCTCGTCCACCAGACGTTTCTACCTTACAGTCTACTCCTCAGCTCATCCACAGTCTACTCCTCAGCTCATCCACAGTAGACGACACAGACCTCTACATCATTGTCAGTAGCAAAGTCATTTTGACTTTGATAACTTCCTGTGGCCAGGAAGCTGGTGGCGTTGTGACGTGGAGAAGGCTTTTAACTGGGAATACTTCAACATGGTAATATAATCGTTGTTTTGCTGTGTTCTGCCTATTAGATCATTAAACATGTCATGGGACATTTAAAATACATCAATGGAGGCTAATTTTGATTTAAACGCACACTAAAATCTGTTTTGGTACAAGATACGACATTTTCTCGTGTTCGCTAAGACGTGATTGAACGTGTGGATCTCGGAGGGCAGAGTTCTACATGCTGTCGTGTGATGACTTCATGTCATCAGGCCAGAGGGTCTGATGTCCATCCTGTCTCCATCTGCTGCACACACACACACACACACGCACACACACACAGTCAGTTTGCTGCATGTGTGCCATAGACAAACCTCTTAGTCCTCGCTGTACGACAGAATTGTCGTGTGAAGGCGTGAGTGTGTGCTATTGTCACGCATGGGTTCTTTGCATGTACATTCAGACAGAACTCTTTTACCCCGTGGTGGAGCCGTCGTGAGGATGTGTCGGCGGTTTCTGGTTGGCGGCGCTGGAGCAGAGGGCAGAAGGAGGGAGAAAAGCCTCTCTGTCACTGTCTCCTCGTCTTCCTCCTATTGGCTGAAGAGTCTGGAAATGAAATGTGATCCTCAGAGTGAAACATCAAACAGCCAGCAGCTGCTGGGCTGTCGGGTCATTGCCCGGTCAGAGGATGGACCATGGCCTGCGTGTGTGTTTGTGTGTGTGTGTGTGCGCGCGAGCGCGTTGGCGTTTGTCTTCGGGGTATTTGTTCTGATTAGTTTATCACGTTTTTACGACCCAGTTTTTGCGTGTTGATGATCCTTGTTACCTTCTTCAGCACACAGCTCATTAACATGAAACCCACCCCCTGTAAGCCCCACCTCTAAGCCCCACCTGTGCGTGGCGCACTGATAAATCCCCACCGTCATCACACAGCATATGTCTCCTGACAGACTGAGGCTAACTGCTAGCCTGCTGCTGTGGAAGAAGAGGAAGATGGAGAAGGTCAGGCCGTCTGGTCTGGACAGCGGAGAGAGGCGCTGAAACAGTATGATGGGGGCTTAGGGTAGGAGTTTGGGTATCAGGGGCATCTGTCTTGTTTTTGGCATGTGGAATGGGTCGGTAACAGCGTAGACAGCCGAGCTGAGAGGCTGCTGTAGCCCAGCCAGAGCAGATGGTAGGGGGTCAGCGCTGGGTCACGCCTGTGTTATCCATGACACATGTACGTGACATTCTGACAGCATGGACAAATCTATACATGTTGATCTCCCACAGGCCGAAGACAGGGCGAGGAGATCATCTCTCTGATTGGCTGCAGCGGAACCGTTCCACACTTTAGTCAGTATTTTGTGCTGTTGGTTTTGTACTCCTGACAAGGACGAGGGAATTTTCCTACTGAAGTGACCAAAGTAATAGAAGTTAAAGAAGTATATGATCATGCATGACGGTGCATCAGCTCAGCCTCCCGTCAACATGCCAGATGTTAGTGATCGTGTCCTCTGAATAACAGACGATGGGTTCCACTGTGTTGCTGCTGCAGAGCTGCAGGAGAAACACAGGATGCATGCATTGGTGGAAATGCAGCCAGAATATGACTTTAAAAAAGGGATTCTGGTCAGACTTGCCTTTTACGACCACTGCTGATGGCGCACCAGTCTTGGGTCCAGGCATGACCACAGGTGGGTTGATCCCATCACCCAGTCTGACGTCCCCATCGTCTGTGGCTGTGGTCCAGCTTCGGGACGACTAACCACCACCTCAATGGATTTATTACTTTCCCAAACACAAGAGGAGGGATTGTGTTTTAGCTGCTGTCCAAGGGCACAGCCTTCATTGGCTGTTCCTGTGGCAACAAAAAGATTTTACTCTGGTTTCCTGTTGGACCATCTGTTAGCATGTCGTTAGCCACACTGTTAGCATTAGATGGCTAAGCTGATCAATCAGTACTTTAGCCTGGCTCTAAGTGTGTGTGTGTGTGTGTATATGTGGTAGGAAGTTGCTATATATATCCACCGTTCAATCTACCCTAAACTTCATATGTTGGATATTTTCAGGTGCTTTAACTGGCTTTAGTCGGCTACATTTACATTAAATTGGTTTTAATGTTGTGAGTTTGGTTAAATGGTGCGCATCTGTTCAACGAAACAGGAAGTTGAAACTGTTGACGGTCGATCCTCAGATCCCTGAAGCTGCTCCCGCTGAGTTTCACCTGCAAGTACAGTACACGTGTTAATGTCATTAGGATCTTCCGAGTCGGGAGCTAAACCCAACAGGACGTCTGCTGACTTTAGTTTCCTTTTATATGAGGTGTTTTTTGTTTCACGCTGTGTGTTTTAACAGATCACGCCAGATTGACTTGAAACTCTCGACCCCTAAATGATGGTGTCTTCTCGGTGTGCCTTCCTTTCTTCATGTGCGGGGAGAGGAATTTTCATTTCCAGCGCGAGGCGAGTTCAAGGCGTCTTGAAGCTTTAATACGTTTGTTGATTTTGTGAACAGGCGTAAGTGAATGAATGGTGGGCCGTGTTTAGGGACACGGGTGATTAAAATAGATCCGGAAGATGGTAGGGAGACTTTGGGCCCACATGGGAGCTCCACTCCCGGTTGGAGTGATGTTCCCTCTGTTTATTCACCGTTTACCGTTCAGACTTGTATTGCTGCACTTTGCATGAAATACTTTCCACCTCCCGGCCCGAATCAGGACTAAAATCTTGGTATTTATTTTTCCTCTTTGTGTTGTCTTCTTCTGTGCGTAATCTGGAGCCCCTGGTAATAATCCACCCCGCAGTGTCAGATGAAACAGAAATCACATTGGAGGCAGAGAAACAAGGCCAGGGCTGAATATGAAAACAGCTGGACAGGCAGCCGTGCAGCGACCTTGGAAAGTGGGTCTGCATAAAGCATTACAGAAGCCCTGGGAGACACTCAGCCAATACATAAAGGACACTGTCTGCTCATCTTCTCTCCTCCTCTTCCTCCTTCCTTCCTCTTCATTCCATTCTCCAGACTACTTTCTCCTTTTATAATCCTCCTGAGGTTATCTTTTCCCTCTTCTGCACGTCTGCTGTCTGTTTCTTCATTCATCCTTTTGTTCAGACTTTTTCCGCTTTTCCTTTTCGAGTGACCGAACCCAGTTTTTTTCTTTTAGACTGGCGGTGTTGACGCTGAGGGCAGAAAGTGCCATCAGAGGGGGGTGAACAGGTGAACACTCCAACCGACGCAGCTTTCGCTGTGTCTGTCTTTGTGCACTGATGTAGCCCGTGTGGGCCGGTCGTCTGCCCCCGCTACGCTAACAGCATGGATGGCATTGGATGCTGCTGGTAAATGCCAATGAATCAGAATTTGATTTTTAACGGTGTTTTCTGATAGCATGAAGTTTTCCTGAGCCCATGTAGGAACGTGTACTTTACCTGTAATCATGTGGCAGGCTTCCCTTTTCGCTGATCTACTTAATCCTGACGCCTGCTACCAATATGTTCCATATTTAAACAAACATGATTTAAATATTGTCCAGGTATCAGTCCAGAATAAAGATTGATGTGCAATGATCACATGGAGGCAGTATGATAGACTAACAGATGGTCGTGTTGTTTATTTAATAACCCCCAGTTATGTTTTACACATGATTTCACTTTTGTTTGGAGCTGCTTTTATGGGACACATTTAGATATTTTTTTCTTTGCTGTTGGCATTTTCTTATTCCTGCTTCCTGTTACGCGTCCTGACAAAGGAATGAATATCAGTGTGAACCAGAGGTGGTGAGAACGTTTGGACAGTCTGGACATTCCATGCACAGCTTTCAAACAGCAGCGGAACTTTGAAGGTTTACTCGTGCTGTTTGACAGGATAGACCCAGGATATAATCAGGATAGACCCAGGATAGACCCAGGATAGACCCAAGATAGACCCAGGACAGACCCAGGATAGACCCAGGATAGACCCAGGATATAATCAGATTAGACCCAGGATAGACCCAGGATAGACCAAGGATAGACCCAAAATAGACCCAGGATATACTCAGGATAGACCCAGGATAGACCCAGGATATAATCAGATTAGACCCAGGATAGACCCAGGATATACCCAGGATAGACCCAGGATAGACCCAGGATATAATCAGATTAGACCCAGGATAGACCCAGGATATAATCAGATTAGACCCAGGATAGACCCAGGATAGACCAAGGATAGACCCAAGATAGACCCAGGATATACTCAGGATAGACCCAGGATAGACCCAGGATAGACCCAAGATATACTCAGGATAGACCCAGGATAGACCCAGGATAGACCCGGGATAGACCAAGGATAGACCCAGGATAGACCCAGGATATACACAGGGTCCATACCTCGGATCCGTACCTCGGGTCCATAGCTCGGGTCCATAGCTCCACCGACCAGCCAGGGTTAGGGTCAGCATCAAATCAAAATATTCCTGGTTTGGTCCCATCTTCTATCAATCAATCCAATCAATCACCCGTCCTGTAGTTCAGTGCACCATTCATTATGTTTCTGACAATAGCACCAAAATCACTCTTTCACCCGAGAACCAGAAGCTCATTCTGAAGTCAGCGCCGCTCTAAACGTTCAAACACTTTAGAAAAGACTCTACGGCGGGCAGCCAACTTTGAAGTCAACGTCATTCCTTTCTCAGGCCGGCCCTCCAATGCTAGCGACCTCCTCGAGACACACTCTCACCGCCGTAGACCAACTTTAATTAACTTGTGTGCACGTCTGAATCTCCCAGCTTAACCTTTGACACGCTGCCTTACCTGAGCACTGCCTCAACAAGTGCCCCCCCACTCAGAGACAAAGGCTGCATAAAGACAAGATTAGCTGCTTGCCATTGTCTTCTTGCTCGTCTTAGTGGAAGGGTTTTCAGGGCTCCAAGCCCAAAAGGCCATTCAGTGGGCCAGAATCAAGCACTTGAGCTTTCATACTGGAGGCCAAGGGCCAGCTGGTAGTCAGCTTGTAGTTAGTAGTGGCTCAGAGATATTGGATCTAACCTTGTAAAACCTCTCATGGTGAATAGAAATGGAATTATCCTGGGCAAATCCCTTGGTTGTAGTTGAAAGTTGTGTGTTTGTGTGTGTGTGTGCGCGCACGTCTGTGTGTGTGTGTGAGAGAGAGAGCTGTGTCTGGCTCCTCTGTGGCTGCCTGAAAGAGGTTTGGACACTTGGATAATTGCTTGGACCTGACGCCGACCATACACCCTTCTCCCTCTCACAAAACCATATCCGCTATTTCAGCTTTGTGTGAGGTTTTTTTGCACATCCACCTAAGTGTAAATGTGTGTGTGTGTGTGTGTGTGTGTGTGTGTGTCTGTCTGTGGTCAGGTAAACTGTAGAGAGGATCATAAAACATAGGGAGAAACTGTCTGTGTTGTGCGTGTTTCCCAACTACTCCTCACTTAGGATCTGCTCGGCTGACCACACTACTGCGTGTGTGTGTGTGTGCGCGCGTGTGTGCGCGCATTACAGCACAGAGAAGTGTCTTTAGGGGAGGAAGCTTTCCTACTTACACTGACAAGTCATTTTGTCCTCCAAACCTTCCAGTCTCACCACTGTCCTTGAAACTTGATCAAGATGACGGAGTGGGTGTGTGCGTGTGTGTGTGTGTGGGGGGGGGGGGGGGGGGGTGGTCATGTCTCCTGGTTCAACTCCCAGTCTGCTTTTACGTCACTTTTTAGCATCAGGGAACACACACTGGTGAGAATGAATAATTGTGGGTCTGTCGTGCACTTTGTGTGCGATTACCCGACGCAGTAGCACAAGCAGGGCCTGTGTGTGTTTGAGCATGTACATGAGTGTGTGTGACACCGAGCCCATAAAACAAGGCTGGTCTTTTCCAAGCACTTACAGATAATCCCAACAATTAGCCACAAAGGCTGCAGAGCACTTTGATCAGCATGGGGCAATGTGGAACTCCTCAAAGATACGCTCCTCTTCATCGCTATCTAGCTTTCCTCCCAGTCGCACATTAGCAAACTGATACTCCACACCGCATCTGCCGGAGTAGGAGGCTCAAACATGGCAGCGCTCTCCTCTTTGCTCGTTTCCTCTCCCTGTTGTTATTTCTCCGTAGCTGGATGAAACATGGCCTTTTAATGTCTGGCAGTTTGGGGTTTGTGATTACATCGTGTAAGGCAGTTTGTTTATGGCTTGAGTTACTGTCGAGAGGCAAAGCCAGGCCACACAGATATCTGGGCAGGCGGAGAGGAGGAGAGGAGGAGAAGGCAAAGAGATCAAAGGAAAAAGGGACCGGAGCAGAGAGAGAAATGGGACAGGGATGTGATGGCATGATAGCGAGCAGAGGGTTGGAGGAAAGGCAGGAAAAGAGGGACGTTTGAAACAGCAGAGGCGCAATGATGTGTCATTCACACATTTGTTCTATAATCAAACTGGTTCTATTTAACGAACTGGAACACAACAATTAATGCTGCAGCGAGGTGTGATTTCAAATCATTACTTCTTAAGAATGCAGTTTTTGTACATCAAGAAAAAAAACAGGATTCCTCACCTGATCTGGATTCATGGTGAACTCCTGGTGGTGCAGGGTTTCACACTCAACGCAGGTCCTGGCTTGGAATCGAGCCCTTAGGATTCTGTGTGAAGGTTACTGAACGGTACTGATTCTGAGGTTCCCTCTGGACTCCACCAGAGATGAGCTGGGGAGTCTGACATCGTTGTAGCGGCTCCTTTATGGATGCTGCCCTGGGATGAACTGGAGACCCACAAAGGATGAGTGGATTTACAGGGATCTGTTGCCACAGCCACGTTATGCTTGTTCTCTTGAGCAGCGCAGGATTCCCCCAATCTGACCTCCTCCTCTTCCCTGATTTTGGGATCTATTTTAGATTAAGCATCTTGTTGAATGTAATGAAATGTTTTCCCTCAGCTGAACTCTAAAGGGGGGGAAAGGGGGGAAACGGCGCAGCCGAGAACCTATATCACAATAATAATAGCGTTTCAGACTGGGAGAGTTTTAGCTACGGAAGAGGATGATCCTGATTGGAAGCATGAGATGGAACATTTTGAGTCTTACAACCTTTGCAGTTAGCAGACGAACTTCTCACTTTACACTTCTGTTGTGGTCGGCAGCACATGCGCAGAAGCATTTCTGCCACTTTTCCACTGCGATTCTACACACACACACACCCCGGTCCAACATACGTGTACCAGTTGATTTGTGTGGTTTTAAAGTATCCTGAGTATGCCTGTTAAAAGGGTTTGACAGGTATGTTATACTCCTGTTAGAGGGTCCAGATACTTATACTTCTGTTGGAGGGTACAGACACTTATACTCCAGGAAACAAACAGAACCAAAACCACCAGGACAATAAGACTCATCAGGAGTCTGAAAGGCAGTGATTTTAAATACAGAATATATAATAATATAATCGAATATAATAAACTTTATATAACTTTTTTAAAGTGCAGAGAATATATGCAGACATCGAGCTTGAGAGATTTGGTCAGATCAATGAAAAAGTTAAATAAATAGTTTGTTGTATTTTGTGATACGGTAGTAAATGTAGGAAAGATTCAGGCCATGTGGAAAGTAAGATTAACACAAAGCAATACACACATGCACATGGAAACACACACAGACACACACACACACGCGGCCAGCCCGACCAGAGAATATGATGACTCAGTAATGACCCCCACAACATCCCTCTCCTCTTTCACACTCCTCTCGTCTTTTTCTCAGCCCTCCTCCCTGGCTGTTCACATAACCCTCCCGGACTCCAGAGGGGAAAGAAAAAGGGGGATGAGCGAGGAGGAGGGATGAGAAATTATAAGGAGGGGGTACAATAGGGCAAACTGTGTGTATGTGTGAGTCTGCAGAAATAGCCCAGGGTAAACACAGGCTAGCATGGGAACTGGACCATCTTAGCACTGTGCCACTATCAGAAAGCCCCCACCAACTGCATGGAAGCGGGTTTTTTGTACCATGACTTTTTGATTTTTATATAGTATGACCTGTGGTCCGGGTGCACTGGGAACACATGCTCATGTACCACGTTGTTAGTCCAGTCCAGTATCGATGACTCCTTTAACCTGAGCTGTCATTTCTTCATATGTCTTTTATTGTTCATGTTTGTCTGCAGAATTTAACTTTAGGAACAACTCCATCCTGGAGAATGTAAGGTGCAGGTGAAAGGTGTTGTTGATGAAGGATAATAGAGAGAGAGATTGGCATTCAAATCCTGTTTTCAAGCCACAAATACAACTTTCACACTCAAAAGATGGAAATTACTTACTCTTGAATAGCTAATCTAATCTCGAATTCATGTCGTATCGCAAGTCGCTCACCTAGGGTTCAAGCCCTATCTCATATCTTTGCGCTAGAAGCCAAGTGATATTTCAAGTCTTTAAACTGTCCAAATCATGTGTAATGTGTTTGTCTCAGGTGGAAAGGAAGCAAGGCTAGAAGCTTAGGAGCAGGATTCAAGTTGTTTTATAACAGAGGAGATGGAAAGAGGAATGGAGGAGGGGTTATTTTGAAGAAAGAGTTGGTGCAGAGTGTTCTAGAGGAGAATCGAGTGTCGGAGAGACTGATGAGTTTGAAGCTGGAGATTGAGGGTGTCATGTTGAATATTGTTAGTGGGTACGCTCCACAGGTAGGATGTACTGGGTGTGTCTTCTGGGAGGTAAGGAGACCTGATGGTGGAACCAGGAAGAGCAGGCGTATACAGGAAAAGAGGTTAGCTAAGTAGAAGAGGGACATTCAGAGGACAGAAGAGAGTAAACAGGAGCACAGGGAGATGAGACGCAAGGCAAAGGTAGAGGTGGCAAAGGTCAAACAGAGGTCATATGATGACCTGTATGTCAGGTTAGATAGTAAAGAGGGAGAGAATGATCTGTACAGGCTGGACAGACAGAGAGACAGAGATGGGAAGGATGTTCAGCATGTTAGAGTGATGAAGGACAGAGATGAAAACGTGATGACAGAGGCCAGTAGTGTGTAGGAAGATGGAGGAAGTATTTAGATGAATTAATGAATGAGGAAAATGAGAGAGAACAAAGGGTAGTAGAGGCACCTGTTGTGTACCAGGATGTGACAAAGATTAGCATGAGTGAAGTTAGAAAGGCAATGAAGAGGATGCCCATTTTCAAAAAGAATGGCGACATACAGAGTTGTGGAAACTATAGGAGGATAAAGCTGATGAGTCATACAATGAAGTTATGGGAAAAGGTGGTTGAGGCTAGACTAAGGACAGAAGTAAGTATTTGTGAGCAGCAGTGTGGCTTTATGCCGAGGAAGAGTACCACAGATGCAATGTTAGCATTGAGGCTAGCAATGGAGAAGTACAGGGAAGGTCAGAACGAGCTGCATTTTGTCTTTGTACATCTAGAGAAAACCTATGATGGATTAAACTCTCGGTAAATGTATCACGCACTCCAACACTAGATGCAGTTGCTTCGTTGACTGAGCGTCAGACATGGGACATGGATAAAGTACCACAGTCCTGGGAAAGGACAGATAAGAGACGCAAGTGGCCGAACTCTGGGTCATTTGGCAAGGAGAGAGAGTCTGAGCTAGCTGGGCATAGCCTTGGGAAAAAGCACCAATCCCCTGGAGGAAGGCAGCATTGACCCAGCAGGCAGAGTTATGGAGCTCGGGAAGCAAAGGAGCTCGCGCTGCTGGGAACAGAGTCCCCAAAGTTCTACCAGGATGCTGCCTTCTCCCCCGACCCCCTCCTCACACACTATAGCCCTCATCCCACTTCAGGTCAGAGGCTTATGGGCAGCTTCCCACCAATTAGGTTCTCTTCCTCTATCAGAGTTTTTTTTTACTTATTTTTAAAGGGAGGATGGAGCTGGATGCTAGAATTGTCTGTGGCTGAACTCTGGGTGTCACTTTCCATCCCACATCCCCCCATCTCTCCTCCATCCAGCTTCTCTGGTGCTTGTATTTTATTTATTGTGTCACTTTCCCTTCTGATTTGCCGCCCATCTGATCATGTTTTACACATTGTGACTACTCCAGTGAGTCGGACCGAGGACCAGGACGTCCGTCAGTAACGATATAAAAACAGGATCCTGGAGAGCAGAGAAAATTAATTTGCATTTCTGTGAGAAGGGGATAAATTACAACCACGCTTTCTGTTTGTGTTTATCGACTGCTTACATGTTTTAGCATCTATTTTAGGACTATCGTGGCGTGTTAGAAGTGTGTTAAAGGTAAAAAGCTTGTCTACAGAACGTTTTAATCGACTCCACGACTTGTATTTCTCTAATGTTCCTTCCTATAACCGAATATTTGACGCTACGCTGGCTAGTTTCAGGCTGTCGGAACTTATCTGGTGAGTTTGCACTTGTGAATGGTACGGTCTGAATTATCTGTGTGTTTACTGTCCTTGAGCCTGAACTGTGGATGAACCTGGTCAAATCTGCTTTTATGATGTGGCCCATTTTCATTAAAATGGCTCCCCCAACCTCCATGTGTAATTAAAAGACAGTGGGAGGCTGGTGGTACCACCTCATATACCAGACCAGACGGTACCTGGCTGGGGGTTACCACAATGTTTACACGCCCCTGACTTACCACACAGAAAGGGCTTCAAACAATATGACTTTTAGAAGACTGACCAGGGACAATATTCATTTTTATATTCAGTGGTGTTTTTGTGCCGTAAGATTTGCTCTTTGAAGAATCAGATTGATTTCACAGTAGATTCACATCATCGGTACCTTCAAAGTTGGACTTAATCACCTGATTGTATATGTTCCGTTTGTGTTCTAAGTAATGTCCTGCAGTCCAAAGAGGTGCTGCTGAAGCAGCATGATAAACAGTGGGAGGCACAAAGCGGGCCTGAAGCACACAGACTTGCGCCGCTTGTATCGCCTGCGATAGGGATAAATAGTTGCACTATAGAACCCAGTGCGAACACAACGGACGTTCTCCCGCTATCAACACGGTGGGGGCTTGTAGCCTGCAGACATTGAGGGAAAGAGGAAGTCGTTCACATGAAGCTGATTCATTTCACCGATGTCACACAACTCGGCCTGCACCTTGCTGACGTCGTCTACGGCGGCTTTATCCTGGATGGCTTGTGGAGTTAGCGGCTTCATTGCCCTCTGGACGGCAGACTTTTTCTTTGTTTCCTTCTCTTCTTTTGTGCTTCCTTTAATTCCATCCATCCATCATCTTCACCTAAATTGCATGTTTTTGGAGGTGGGAGGAAACCGGTGAAAACCCACGCGGACACGGGGAGAACATACAAACTCCACACAGAAAGGATTCGAACCCGGAACCTTCTTGCTGTGAGGCAACCGCGCTAGCCACTGCGCCACCGTGCCAATGCATATTTCATATATGTCTCTCACCAGTGGGCTCTAGCCACCATTTCAGTATAATCAATCATCTGAGAGGCAGCAAACAAGAACCAACTCGAGCCAACTGTGTCGAAAACACCTCAAAGACAAGCCGCTCACTGGCAGACCGACTTGGTTATGTCACATTTAAAATATGACAAAACACTGGTTAAAGTAGCTCAACCCTACCCAGATATCTAGTCATTGATTATTGATTATTGATGAAGAATGTTCCTTCAGTCACAAGTGATGTAATTTGACTCAATGAGGAAAGTGTGATGCAGCAAAACACCTGAAATGTTTCTTTTAACATCAACACAATTACCAAAATCTCACTTATCCGATTCCGGGTCATAGGTCAGGCTCAAGCATATTCCAGCTGACTTTGGGAAAAAGGCAGGGAACACCCTGCACAAGTCACCAGTTCCTCAAAGGGTCACATAAAGACAGACACCCACTTACTCTCATGCCTACGGACAGTAGTCACCAAATGACCTAAATTGCATGGTCGTGGTAGGAGGAGCCAGAGAGCTCAGAGAAAACCCTTGCAGATGCAGAAAGAGCCTGAAAGAAAGGAAAACAAAGTGCAGTTCTCTCCGGATACACTTGGAATCAATTGAGTCCAAGTTTCAAAGTGTTTGAGGATGGGTTTCCCCTCGCTGGGATCAGAAAGGAGCCACTGGCCGGGCTCTGAAACTGGTAACATGAATAATGGCTAACGGCTAATCTGTAAACAAACTGTAAATGGTTGTGAACGACATCACAAATCCAGCGTGTGTGCTATCTGATCTGACTCAGCGCATGTGCCACACAGGATTAACCGGATTTCAGCAGAACTTTGTTTGTAAAAACTGATAAGGACCTGTCTCACTGCGCTTCATCGCGACTTCTGACCGCTGCAAGAGGATGTTAAATTGACCTTGGCTCAAACTGTGGCTCTGCTTCCAAACGTTAGCCACTCCAGTCAGTGCCTTTTAGAAGTAAGGGAGCCAGGATGCTCAAAGTTCTGATGAACATCTGTATTTGAACATGTGTTGATGGGAACACAGATCAAAGGAAAGCCATAGATGATGGAAATGGTGCTTTTTTTGGGGGGGGGGGGGGTATCCTCTGTTTGGGTGTTGGATTGCCCCCAGATCCCAGAAAGGCCCATTACGTGCTCGCACTGCGGCCTTGTGTAAAGGGTCCTGCCGTTAGCATGCGGGGCTTCCTGTCTCTGGGTGTGTGTTTAGGCAGGGCTGAGTAGATAATGGCTCTGGGAGGCTGAGCCCCAGCGCCGTAATGGAGACAGATAACCCAGCTCCACTGTAAACACCTGTCCATAGGCTGTGATTCATGGTACACACACGTGTAGACACACACACACACACGCATCTGAAGGTGTTGTAGTGTGCTAGCCTAATGTGTGTGTGAACGCTGTGTCTCCTTTGAGTCTATCTTTTATCCATTATTACATGCCTTCAATTCATTTTCTGGCCTGCCAAGGTTTCAGCCTTTGACTTTGACAACATGGTGTAAACAATTTAACTGAGCTTTTTCCTCCAATCAAGGCACCCTGACTGCAGAGTTACACAAACCCAACCAACACATGCCAAAATCGAGCACTTTGAGCCTGGTCTCGTTCCCAGGGCCTCTCTTACTGCTGTTTGGCCTCATCCGTCAGCATCCCAATGCGAACACACAAGTCACCGCTTCAATGGAAACGCATCCGCATCGATCTGAGGCCAACGACACTGGGCTGGAGGTCGGTGTGGAGAGGCAGGTCGCACGTCACACCAGGAGAGCCTGTGTGACAGTAGGCAAGCATAAACAACCCTTCACTGAACCTGTGTAGTTTCAGTTTCGTCTTAAACGCGTGTCAATAAGTCTCTGCTGCAGGACGGCTTTAAATGTCGGCCGTGGATGAAGGTTATATTCTCTCAAGTGTCGTTTAATTATGCAAGACAATTCTATAATTATTAAAATAATAAAACCTTGTTTTATGCAGCTGTTTTTGTTTTTATCCCAGTATCTAGTTTTGTATGATGGTTTGGTGTTTTCTGATTTAACCCTCCTCCTGGAGGGGGTCAGATGGACCCTCTTTATTCAGTGTCGTGACACACAGTATATAAAGTGTGTTGTCGTGTGTGTTTTGATATTTATATTATGAGTAACTTTTCTGTTATTTTTAATAAAAGGTTGAATTAAATGTTGCAGCTGCGTTTATGCCCAGCTCCAATTTACCCCATGCTGATCATTCACTACTCATTTAAATACTCTACTGATATAAATCACATAATTTTCCCAGATGCTTTCGTGCATAGACAAATCGTCCTTCCTGTTTGTGTGTTTAATGTGTGCAGTGGAAAATGAGAACCTCGTGGTGTTGATGCTGAAACCGTGCAGCCCTGTTATCTCTGCTACGGTGTTGATCCGCTCGCCGCTCTGACAGCATGCAGACACTTTTGTCTCTGAATCTGGTGTTCATTAGCTTCAGCAGCGGGTCCATGTGACTGGGCTACGTGCAGCAACAGTGGAACCAAGAGAATCCTGTATGAGTGTATTCACGTGTCTATCAGCATGCATCTTCTGTGTGTGAGTGTGAGTGTCCAGGCATGTGTGTGTGTGGACGC
The DNA here is from genome assembly GCF_040956055.1 of Brachionichthys hirsutus. Classification (NCBI taxonomy): domain Eukaryota; kingdom Metazoa; phylum Chordata; class Actinopteri; order Lophiiformes; family Brachionichthyidae; genus Brachionichthys; species Brachionichthys hirsutus. The sequence goes on from NC_090907.1 coordinate 10,926,423, forward strand.
CAGGCTGTCTCCAGCAGAGGAGGCCCAGTGTGTCGGCGTGGAGGTGGAAGGGGAGAGCAGGCCTAGTTTCTATAAATCAAGCCAGATTACAGAGGCAGAGAGACCTGCAACTCCCTTCCACAACCCAGCCTCCTCTGCTCAGTGTCACCCGACACACACGCACACACACACACAAGTGTTGTCTGAGTATAGCAGGTATTTTCCTGCTGCACTTGGTGCTTTTAAAGCTTTACGTGAATGATCCTGCTTGCATTATTTGCATTTGATAGTATAGCCATCTAGCGGTGCGGCTTCGTCGCTTACCAAAGTCGTACTAAAACATTTGGAGTGATGTTTTGAGCGCCGTGCACAACATAAAAGGCGCACGGTGAAGTTTTGAGAAAATTAAAGGATTTTAGGTGTGCCTTATTGTTGTGAAAATACAGTACTTTACATGGATAACCTGTCGAAGCAGTTGGGGAAGTGTAAGACAGGTTGTCTGGTCGGGGACACTCTGTTAAACCATCTGATGTACGCAGACGACTTGGCAATTATGTCCCCCCAGTACTGTTGGGTTCCAGCAGCTGTTGGATATATGCTCCGAGTATGGGGTTGAGTTTGATGTACAGTACAATGCAAAGAAGAGTGTGGTATTGATATGTAGGACCAAGGAGGATCAGAAGCTGCACTTTCCAATGTTTTACCTGTCGGGGCAATCCCTCTGTGTATCTAACTGTGTGAAATACCTTGGGCACATCATAACAGACAAGATGGAAGATGATGCTGACATGTATAGGCAGAGACGGATGTCGTATGTCCAAGCAAACATGCTAGTCCGTAAATTCCATTATTGTTCTGATGATGTGAAAGTGAGCTTGATTCGGGCTTACTGCACGCCTATGTACATTGCCCCATTATGGGTCCGCTACAAGAAGGAGACCCTGCGCAAACTTCAGGTAGCATATAATGACTGCCTGAGGATACTGCTGAAAAAGCCAAGGAGCAGCAGTGCTAGTAAGCTTTTTTGTGACTCAGGACTAAGCACTCTACAGGCCCTCTTGAGGAACCTGATGTTTAAGTTCATGTCCCGACTTGATGGGTCCCGAAACAGTATTATATTGATGCTCACAAATCCCAGGTGCAGCTCGGTCAGATATCAATCATATCTATGGAAACATTGGTATTGGTGTCTGTTAAGACTCTTCTGAATAAGATGATGTTTTGCTGTGTTTTTGTGTTGTATGTTTTTTACTATTGGGTCTAGAGCCTGTAATAAAGTTTATATATATATATGAGCAGTATATCAGTAGTATATACTTTAATTCATATATCAGTAGTATATTACTAATATATCAGTAGTATAAAATCATATATATCAGTAGTATATCAGTAGTATATACTTTAATTCATATATCAGCACTATATATATCAGTAGTATATACATATTATATCTGTAGGAATAGGAACCTAGAAGGACAGATGGTGGTGGACTTTGCCGAAAGGATGGAAATGGCAGTAGGTAATACTTATTTCCAGAAGAGACTAGAACATAGGGTGACCTACAAGAGTGGAGGGAGGAGCACACAGGTGGACGACATCTTGTGGCGACGGAGCAGTTTAAAGTTGACATATTATACTCTTTTTCCACAAGTTAATGCAGTTCCCAAACACTTATATGAAATATCTGTGACAGTCTTTGGTCAAAACAGCAAACAGATGCTGCAGGACAGCGTCCCTCTTTTCTGTCTCAAACAGCTCTGTAAGAAACACCGCAGAAAATGAAAACGAAATTAAATTCATAGCGAGCGCAGCTGCACGTTACCATGGTAGCCAGTGAGTTGACTTTTTTAGCACACACTAAAACAGTTTTGCCAATTTTTGCCAGAATATTACCACCAAAAATAAACTTTATTCACTCTGTTCTTCTTCTTTGATTCAAGAATGAGCTGTCCTTGGGCCGGTTCAGTCCAGAGCTGTCCTGGAGCCGGTTCAGTCCAGCGCTGTCCTGGAGCCGGGTCAGTCCAGAGCTGTTCTGGGGCCGGTTCAGTGCAGAGCTGTCCTGGGGCCGGGTCAGTCCAGAGCTGTTCTGGGGCCGGTTCAGTCCAGAGCTGTCCTGGAGCCGGTTCAGTCTAGAGCTGTCCTGGAGCCGGGTCAGTCCAGAGCTGTTCTGGGGCCGGTTCAGTGCAGAGCTGTCCTGGGGCCGGGTCAGTCCAGAGCTGTTCTGGGGCCGGTTCAGTGCAGAGCTGTCCTGGGGCCGGTTCAGTCCAGAGCTGTTCTGGTGCCGGTTCAGTGCAGAGCTGTCCTGGAGCCGGTTCAGTGCAGAGCTGTTCTGGGGCCGGCCCCAGAGCTGTTCTGGGGCCGGTTCAGTCCAGAGCTGTTCTAGGGCCAACATGAAATCCTTGCTGGACTGTTTTAGCAGCTGATGCTAGCTCAGAATATGCAAAGTATTCATCACGGATATATTTGCACTGCTATAGCAATTTGTCTTCGTAGCCACTTCCCGGTCTTGACGATATTTCCCGTTTTCCTAAAGGCTCTCACCATGTCTTGGCTTTTGACCCTTGGATCGGGCTTTTAACGTGTCCATCCTTCATCGCTGACACAGAGAGTAATTATTTGTTATGTTTTCAGTAACCCTATCGTTTGAGCAGCTCTGATCGCCCGTCTACAAAATGCCCCACCAAACCCTTCCACTGTAAAGTAATGGTCTTCGTGTTTTTCTTTCCTATTTTTGGGCAAGCCGAGCCGACAGTGTGATGTTATGACCATCAGATGCTTTCTCCTCTCACCGAAGTTTGAAATTTAATTGTGTTTTGACAACTCTTTTCCACGGCTGGCCCAATTATAGTCTCCAGTTGGGCTTGTAATGATAGTTGTTAATGGGGTGAAAAATGGATGTGCATCTCTGACAGAAACCATAAGCAGATCCTTTGAACGGAGAGATGGGAGCCAAGGAAAGCAGGGCAGGGATGACCTCGCCATGCTCCTGTCCTCTACGGGCCTTTATATAGCCTTCATGGCTCCCAGCGTCTACACCAGGATCTTCACCATCCCATTATGTCGGCCATTGTGTCACTGTTAAAACATCAGAGGAGTTAGTCGCGGCGTCATGGCTACTGTACGAGACCATGGGAATGACTCTGAGTGACCCCCCACACACACAGACACACATTTTTAAATGTCATCAAATTTCTCACGCCTTTTTCTTTCCCTTCTGCCTGCTCCTCCTCCTCCTCCCCCACGACCTCTTTTTTCCTCATGTCAAAGGGAAAGTATTGATCGGCCTCTTCCCAAAGTTATTTATAATCAAAGATAAACAAGAAACCCGTTTCCTTGGGAGATGTGTGGTTGCCCAAAGTGCTAGACTCTTTCTTACGGTTTTCTTTATGCTCCGGGGTGGGAGGCTGAACGAGAGACATGAAGCAAGAGATGTGAACACTGTTACATGAGGGGGGGGGGGGGGCGTTGAGACCGGCGAGTGTTTAGAGAATAACACGGGTGCCACCAGCGAATGGGAGACGTGGGAAGTCCGGCTTAAGTCTCAGTGAGTTGTAGCACATCCTATTATTATCCCCTGGACTGTGCGACAACGCTGACCAGAGGAGACCCTAAACACACACACACATGCACACAAGCACAGGCAGAGTTCTCCCCTCTCTCACACAAGCGCCGGACAGGCCTTTCCCAAGTCTTATTTCTTCTGGACTTTATGGGAACACTTAAATTTAGCCCTGGCAGGGAGTGCAGGCATAATAATCAAAGCTTGTCACCAGGCTCCCAGTGCTCGGTGGTCTGGCTGCTCAGCAGGGAAGCTCACCAAGTAGAGGACACGTTTCCTTCTGTGCACACGAGGGACCTGTAACTGGTTTGTTCTTGGGTCTGCAGCTCGGGCCTCAGTGGGCCAGTATAATTGGCTTTGGAAGCAAACCTGAAACGGTGGATGGATGGATGGATGGATGGATGGATGGATGGATGGGTGGGTGGGTGGATGGATGGGTGAGTGGATCGATGGGTGGATGGATGGATGGGTGAGTGGATGGATGGATGGGTGGATGGATGGGTGGGTGGGTGGATTAAATTGGTTTCCACATGCTGTTTTGCTGCCATTATAACACCCTGCTAACTTTAGATCAGCATGATGCCAAACGATTATATTCTGTTTAATGTTGTGAGGAAATGTTTATAAATGAAATGGGCAATTTCCAGAATAATTTCTTCAGAACATTTCAGGAACATTTCTTGACGGTTGATTGTATTTGTTTTCTTGTTCATTTACCAAAATGAGGATGTTTCGCCGACGTAAAATAAAACTGATTTTGTTTCCCAGAAGTAACAAAACTACGTTTTGTTTCACAGAACGGGACAGACGGACGCTTTTTGGGACTCAGCTTGTGCAGATGTGTTTCCTTTGCTTTGGACCATTGAGGAGTCGAACGACTACACTTGTGTTCTGGTGTCTACGTGTGTCCGTGGGTGTTCAATACGATGTTAATGCTATTCGTAGCGTGCACGCCTCCATGAGGTCAAAGTTGACGAGGTGCTAAAGAGGTCTTTGACACTTGACACATACCCAGTGGCTGTCCAGGCTCCCCATAGAGGAACCTGTCACCACCTGGAGTGGGGGGCTAATTAGCCTATGATTTGTGTAACACACTCTTGTGTTAGTGTGTGTGTGTGTGTGTGTGTGTGTCCGACAAGGTGAAGGTGTGTGTGGCTGACAGTCTTCTTCTCACCAGAGTCTTTTCTGTCTTTTCCATGTTGCCATGCAGTGTGGCCTGAACCCCAACAGGTTTCTGTGGACAGAGACACAGATCCAATGAATCCAAACCACAGAACACCAAGTTCTTCACCGAATTATAGTCCAGTTGCATCATGGAGACACTTTTAGTTCTATTCACAGAGAATCTGCGGCCCCGCCAATGGAAATGAATGATGGTGGCGAAATGTCCGTGAAATGAAAAGGTCGAAAGGTCAACATGTCGTCGACCTGCTTAGTGGTGGCTTCACACCGCTGAGTTTACATTAAACTATCACTCACGCAACTTCAGTTCAGTTTCATCGCCATGGAAACGATCTACAGATGTTATGTGCAGTTAGAACTTTTGGACCAGAGATGACGTTCACTCTGCAGTTGTGGGTTCTGTAAATGTGTGTCTAAGTATTGGCAGCTCAGGACACGGACCTGAGCTGCACATGATCCTCGGGGTCCACGTTTGGAGACGTGTCATCAATGTCAGTCGCAGGACTGGGCGGCCAACGCTTTAGAACGTATCCCTGGTTAACTGCTTTGTCCTTCCTAATGATGTGCTGCCACCTCAGGCAGTACACTGGTGTATAAAAGCTGTCTTCGGTTTGGATGGGTTTTTGGACCAAGAGAAGACGGCACCGACCGAGGAGGTAAACCAGCCCATCTTTCAGAGCTTGGCTTTTGTGCAACAGAGACAGAAAACTATCCAGGCAGTGTGAAAAACATCAAACGAGTAATCGGTTATTGAGGTGAACGTTTCAGATAAACCTCATATTGATTTAAAGTCATCTCATCCACCCATCCACCTTGGTGGTGATGTCATCTCTGGGTCCAGCTTTGGAGCTCTATTTGTCACCCATTTGTAGTTTTTTTTCACACTCCCAAGAAGAAGAGGGATGAATGATGGCCGCAGTCTCTGCTTTCTTCGCTCTTTCTTTTCTCCCCCTGTTCCGTGAGAAAGTCAGGGAGGATGGCGGGAAGTCAGGCTGCTCATCAATCCTTCCGCAGGGTAAGGGAGAGAGGGATGGAGTTCTGAGGAAGTGAAGGTGTAGGAGGCTCGGCTGAGCCAAGGAGAGTCCCAGCAGGAATACGCACACACATTTGCACAGAGGAAAGGAAGAATAACAGTCATATATCTGGCACGTCAACAACTGGCCTCTGTTTGCTCGGCGCTGACACCAGAGCAGCCCAACTGCTACCGGAGTTTCTCTTCACGGCATTTCACCATGAGGTGCCCAAACGGCTGCTGGCACTGCTTTCGCACCTGTACCGTGGTCCAGTGGGGCATCTCTGTGATCCGTGTGTTCACTATCAGGCCCGAACCCCTGTAGGGTAGGGTGTCCCGTTTCTGTAGGGGTTGGGGCAGGGGCGGGGGCGTGGGGTAGTGGTCATCTGGCCCTGCACATACTGTTTCTAGGTGCAAACTCCAAAGGGAGGGGTTGGACACAGTGGTAGAAACAGTGGAGGCAGTGCAAATTCAAAAAAAAACCCGCTATTCCTGTAAAAAAAAAAAAGTGTATGAATGTTATATCTTCCTATATCTTGTTGGTTATTCCCACCTGTTCCTTTGTCCTGTCCTGTGACTGAGGTCCGACATGGCTCTAGTTAACAGCAGCAGCAACAGTCGAGAATACTTTCATGTTTTCAAGGGACGCTGGCACAAACCAGGAATCTGATCCGATTTCCAGCAGGGAATAAATCTGCTGCCAAACTGCTGTGGGAGAGAGAGACCTGACTGTGACTGCTAATGATCAGAACCAGAACAAAACCGATCGACTGATGACGTGAGGAGTGGCGCACCGTGTCCTAGAGAGAGGTTTCAACCAGTAGCTCTCCTGACTTTGTTTAGAGGGGGGGTCAGAAAGGGAGGGGTGCTGGAAAACAAAGGGTGGGAATTGGGATCAGGCCGGAGTTTATGGTGGGGAAGCTTGTTCGGCCAGCTGCTCGGGTTCAGTGATGTTCGTAGTGATGGATGGGAATAACAGCAGCCCTCAATCAGAAGTTATCAGCCAAGGTCCGGTACTGAGACGCTGCATCATAAAGGCAGTCTCAAAATTCCAGACATTCAAACTCATCGCATCACCTCGTTAGTCACCGCAGCTTCCCACTGCTGCTCAGAGGGCAACTTCCAACTGTCTCCCCCAGTTGAGGAAACTCTGGCTCCCCTCACCGGAGGAGGCGGCTCAGCTCTCACATCCCTGCTGGGTGAACGGCATTCCATAAGAAGGGAAAATACTTCCAGCTGCCTCTTCAAGCAGTTGAAGTAACATCACCCTCACGTTTTGCATCTCGGTTGTCACGACTAATCCCCTGTCTTTTCATCGGGTGAAGGATTTTTTTGTCATTGAATATGGACTTCTAAGTTATCACACACAGAGGCTTAGCTTGCGTTAGCTTCCACGGGACTTTAGCTCCCTGGACTCCGTGCGTCAGATGGAACACCATTAAGCATTTAATCTGCTCTGGTATCAGCCACAGCGGCACTTTATGTTTGTGAATAATTAGCAAATGTTAGCATGTTGCTAAACTTGCTAATCATCTATGTAATATAATGTTTTTGTGAACACAACACAGTTTTACATTTACCTCACCACTGCTGTCAATAGATGGCTGTGAGGATGACTTCTGACTCTTCGTCCTGTCTCTTTTTCTGACTGGACACTTGCAGCCTGCTGATCCCCAGGCGGTAAAAATGCCTCTGTGTTGTTCTGCTGTTAGATTTAGCTTTGTTTGTTTGTGCGTTTTGCACAAAAAGCTACTAATCCTTTTGCTCTTTGAAAGTGTTGAAATAGAAGTACTTCTTCTTGCTTCTTCTGTTTTGAGCTCGTGCAAATCTATCTCCTCCAAGGCCATGGAAAGGATCTCCAGTAGAAGTTATTGCTCTCAGAAAATGAAATCAGTTAGCTGCATGTTTGATCTTCCTCATGAAATATGCTGTCAGACAGCGTTTCATATAATCCCATCCTGTTCCGAAGCCAACGGCGAGCCTTATGACAGTCGTAAATTACAAGATGGCCGACCTAAGCGGAGGAGCAAAGAAAGGGAAAAAGTGAGGGAAGGGATGGCAAAAACACACTCTAGTAACCTAGCATCGCCCCCGCTCCTGCTCCGTCTCCCCACGGGATCAAACAAGCGGGAGGATTTGGACCAGTAAATCATTTCCTTCAAGTGGTGAACTCTCAGGGCCGGCAGGAGTTAGACGACTGCGTTCATATCAAGTGGAGGCATCGCTGCAGCACTTTGCCAGAAAGCCCGCCTGCTTTTCTCTCACACTCTTCCTCAAATGCTGGAAAATGTTGGGCTTTGAAGTCCTGATAAGGCAAATTCATCACATTCTCTCTGGCTGCTGCTGCCGGAGCTGAATAAATCCATAAATTCTGCTGACTCCAGTGTCAGGAGTCGCAAATTGGAGGGAGAACAAAGTTCTTTCATTCTGGCTGAAAAATGTCTTCATTGTTCATTTCCAAGAATTTAACGGCATGTTTTCGTGTTTCTTAATTATCCTACAAATATACCCGGTTGATAAGGTTATTTATTTACGAGACTATCGAAGCGATAGTTCATCTTTTATTCTTTAATTGGCTGTTCAGTCATTTTCTCCAGAGTAACAGCGGCTGATAGAGCCGTGAAACGCCCACCGTGCCTCTTTCCAGTCCGATTATGCAACTAAAACTGTGGGACTTATATCCGCTCAGTATCTATAATAACCAGAAAGTTACAGGGAAATATTTTATTTGTTAAAACTAAAATAGCAAACTTCAATTATCTAAAGAACATTCTACAGTATTTCCTATACTTCCAGTGAAAAATGAGCTGCTTTCTCCATCCAAGTGTAAATTCTATGTGATTATCAGAAGTACACATGAGGAAGACTCACGTGTCCTCCCTGCGTTCCTTTGTGACGAACCTGTCCTCTGAAATCCTGGCGTCACTTCCGCCTTTCACGCTCCTCCCTCCAGCCGTCACGCAGCGAAGGCAGTGCTGCCGCCGCATCTTTCCTCAAGGTGGAAATAGTACTCGTGACATTTACAGCCATGATCTCATATTATTGCACCCCTGTGTTCAGACCCCCCCCCCCCTTGGAAACAGCCCCCGTTTTCCTCTTCCAGCTCCACCAAGCACTCCTGCAGATATCATGAGAATCCTGTGTGTGTTTGTGTACATGCATGGGTGCATTGCATCATGTTTCCTTGCTTACCTGTTAGTGTGTGTGTGTGTGTGTGTGTTTGAAGATGTGAGCGCCGGGTGAGAAGAAGCAGAGCCTCGATCTGCTTTCCATCACACTAAGCTGCCCGGACCTGATTTCACACACACACACACACACCTATTCATACACAGTGGATTAAACCAGCCAATGACAGAACAGCATTGCTCTTCACAGGAAGGCCAAACATGACTCCAGCTCACAGCGGTACTCGTGTAGAACACAAAAGCACAAACGGCACCTCTCCAGAAATACACTTCATGGTCACGCTGATTTGTAATCACCAGTAATCCCCCCCCCCCCCCTCAAACGTAAACACGTTCATCGCTGCAGCCGTCTCAGCCGGCAGGGGATCGATATATGGACAAGCACCTTGGTATTTACCGTCCTCCACACTCCGTCCAGTGGACATGTCTCTCACTTCAGAAGACTAGAACATACATACCTTATTTCTCTTTTGAATACGGTAACTACAGAGCGATTAATTCAGCAGCTCACGTCTCCCTAGTTTAGCTCCATGTCATTCAGCCCCACCTGCTTGGCAGGTGGTGGAACAGCCAATCGCCTGTGTCCTAGGATTATACACCACAGTTGAACTGTCTCGGTTGAACTGTAAAAGTTTGGTGTAAACTTAGAGTGAAAGTAAAGTGCTATGCATTGTGGGAGATTTAAGATATGGTTATGACACCTTTGATAATGTGCTGTAAACAGCAGAGCATCATGGGAAAGTGGTTTAGATTTTACTAATCTGTTGCCTTCTGCACAAAATGCTGCAGAAATCAAGTCGCTCTGCTTGATGAAGTCGAGCACTGAACGAAATCACATGATTTTATAATATCCTGGTTTTAACCGTGTCATTTTTACAGCTCTGTTGTGTTGCTTGAACAAACTGCGTGAACTCTGGAGCGTCACGCTCGTAGTATACATGGCTGCTGCACAAAAGGCACATGCTTGTGTATATGTGTGTGTGTGTGTGTGTGTGTGTGTGTGTGTGCGTGTGTCTCTGTGTGTGTTTGCAGGAAGCAAAGTCATCACATGTGTGAAAGGCAGGGTGCTGAGAGCCGGGTACAGCTCCATCTCCCGAGGATGAGCCTGTGTGTGTGTGTGGGGGGGGGGGGGGGGGGGGCAATGCATGTGATGTGTTCACGCTGGTTTACAGCTGAGGCCATAACATTGTCAGACCCCCCCCCCCCCCCGCCCCCACATGTGTTACAAGCCTCATTAATAGCGTAGCATAAATCCACACAAGCTGTCGATTATATTTACATATTTATTCGTGCTGTCGTTTGTCTCATTAGTGACGAGAAATGGAGAAATGGTATTTCCCAGCATCTTTTTGGAAACCCGCAGCCCTCGCCGCGTGCTTCCGCCCTCACTTGCCCCCCAGTTGCCCCCGTGCTGCCCTGCCGAAATCATCAGTTCAGCTCAGCTCTGCTCTGTCTCAGGGATACATGGTCCCACAGGAGGGCCGAGCTCCACTCATCCACCCAGCTTAGGAGGGCAGGGATTGGGTTTAGGCGACAGGTGCCAGAGGGAGCAGCCAGTCCTGTCGCAGCACACACACACACACACACACACTGAATCTGGCCATGTCTTAATCCTCAGCCAGCTGTTGCAGTTGCTAGCCCAATCAGTCTAAAGTGTCGAGCGTGAAGCTAGTGTGTGTGTGTGTGTGTGTCAGCGAAGACAGAAGTGTGTGGGGGTCAGGTAGCTGCCATGCATGCCGGTCATCCTAACAGTTTGGCACACTTGGAACCAGACCCCCATCCAGCTGATGACGGCAAGGGCGCCCCCGCCTGATAGATTCATAACACATGTGCTCAGCACCGTCAGCAGACACACACACACACACACACGCACACCCTTTATCTCCCCCCTGACTCAGATAGTCCCAATCCTATCACAGTCTACCCCGAAGGCCAGCGGAGGTGAGATGGGCCAGACGCTATTCTCCTTTGAGCCCATCCCTGAGTGACCCTACAGACGGGGGGCTAATCCATCAGGAGCAGAAAACAGGGGTGTTCCGGTAGAGGGAGGGTGGAGGGTGATGTCAGAGGGGGGTGATGTCAGAGGGGGGGGTGATGTCAGAGGGGGGTGATGTCAGAGGGAGGGTGATGTCAGAGGGAGGGTGATGTCAGAGGGGGGTGATGTCAGAGGGGGGTGATGTCAGAGGGAGGGTGATGTCAGAGGGAGGGTGATGTCAGAGGGGGGTGATGTCAGAGGGGGGGGTGATGTCAGAGGGGGGTGATGTCAGAGGGGGGTGATGTCAGAGGGGGGTGATGTCAGAGAGGGGTGATGTCAGAGGGAGGGTGATGTCAGAGGGGGGTGATGTCAGAGGGGGGGGTGATGTCAGAGGGGGGTGATGTCAGAGGGAGGGTGATGTCAGAGAGGGGTGATGTCAGAGGGAGGGTGATGTCAGAGGGGGGTGATGTCAGAGGGAGGGTGGAGGGTGATGTCAGATTGGGGGTGATGTCAGAGAGGGGTGATGTCAGAGGGAGGGGGGGGGTGATGTCAGAGGGGGGTGATGTCAGAGGGAGGGGGGGGGGGGTGATGTCAGAGGGGGGTGATGTCAGAGAGGGGGTGATGTCAGAGGGAGGGGGGGGGGGGGGGGTGATGTCAGCCTAAACAGGACTAGATGTTCCCACGGCTCCAGGGACCCAAACAGGCTGTAATTTTAAGGGAACTCAATGTAAAACTATGAAAGATCAGTCTGCACAGAAGTAACCACACTGTTAGAGATGTTGTTGTTGTTGTTGTGCTTGTTGCTGACCTTAGTCCACACTCGTTCTCCTTATATCCTATCTCTCGGCCGTTATATCCAGCACAAACAAAGTTGTTGTAATTTCTCCCCCCAAAAAAACTTTCTGTTTTGTAGCAGCAACAAAAATGGAGACGAGAAAGCCGAAACCAGGAATCTACTAGATTCCCCCCGGAGGATGAAGACCCACCTGAGACAGGTTCTCCACCTGGGCTCTGACTGAGTAATGTTCCTCATCTCAGAGTCAGGACGCGACTGTTCCGTCCACGGCTGTGAGCAGCATCCTACTCTGGGTGTCTGAAAAGCAAATCCGTGCCTTCGTTTCCTGTCACACAATGATGATCGGTCTATGATCGAGTCATCAACGTGCGTGAGGTGAATCCCTCCCAGCTGTTCCGCCTCCCAGCAGCATCCCGTTGCCCCCCTCTGTACGGTGTCAGTGAAAAGCAAATGCAAGTCTTATGAGCGTGATCCACATAATGCGATGATTTCATGATGTCATTAGTCCATTATGTGATCACAAGACGAGGCTCTGGGCTGCATCACCAGTTCATATGGGGCATCTCCACACATCAGGCTGTGGATGAATATGATATCTGTTAAAAGCCGCATCAATACGATGTGTTAATATGATCCACTCTGCAGTCAGGGTCTACGCATCATCCGGTCCCTCCTCTCTCCGTCGATACCGCAGCTAGCGAAGCTCCCCCGATAGTGATTGCTGTGAAAGAGCCCGATCTTTCATCAATACTGGAAGAAACAAACATATACCCAAATGGACTTGTTCATATTTCACATTGACTTTTTGCTGGCGGTCTTTGGAGGAGCGGCGGTGACTTAACTAGCACCCTCCGAGTAGATCCAGTGTCAGAGCTCTGGGCCCATATGGCCGGTCTCCATATAATCAATGCAGTCTGACTATCAGCAACAATTACCCCAGGAATACACGAACTGAGTAGAGCGAGGTTCTCCCAGGAGTTCATCCTCGGTAGGGTGGACTCCTCCCTGGACCCGCCTTGTTGACCATCTCTGCTCAGTAAATGTCCATTACAGTCAGCAGTGAGGCGAGTTTGCATGTTTTAAGGAACCGTATTATATTCATGTCCATTGGAACCATGTCCCACTGCACCTGAGACAAGCGTCGTCACTGTCCCAGTGCACCTGAGACAAGCGTCTTCACTGTCCCACTGCAGCTGAGACAAGCGTCTTCCCTGTCCCACTGCACCTGAGACGAGCGTCTTCACTGTCCCGCTGCACCTGAGACGAGCGTCTTCACTGTCCCGCTGCACCTGAGACGAGCGTCTTGACTGTCCCACTGCAGCTGAGACAAGTGTCTTCACTGTCCCACTGCAGCTGAGACTAGCGTCTTCACTGTCGGGTTTTAAAACCGTCTTAAAACATATTTATTCCTCGCCGTTCAGCACAGCGTTGAAACTCTGGTTTTGTTCTCTGTTTCATGTATTTTATGATAATTTTATTGATTGTTTAGTGATTTTATGATTGTTGAATTGTTTTTTATGAGTATTTACGTGCAGCACCTTGTTGCTTTATATATAAATTCCAGTTGGGACCGAGAAATGGCGTGTCAAACGAGTGATTTAATCCCCGGTTGAGATTAAATCCATCTCATAGGCAGCACATCCAGTAGTAGTCTGATCATTTTATCAAACTTCTGCTCTTCGTGCGGGGAACGGGCTCAGATGTGGATCCCACTGTGGTCGTTGGCCATGCTGGTGTGTGTGTGTGTGTAAGTGAGTGTGTGTGAACTGGAGAGCCCCTGAGTGCTATTTGTGCTAATAAAACAGCAGCTCTATAGGACACTGGACACCTCCGATCAAACTCCATCACATTACTGTAACACTACACCTCCCCAGGCCAAGGGCCTGCACCCAGTGGATGCATGTCAAGGGTGTGTGTGTGTGTGTGTGTGTGTGTGTGTGATGAAGACATAAAATGACTCCATGTGACTTGTTCTGTCGAGAGACCCGGAAACCCCAAAGTGATTGGAAAATACGCTATCACCTATTTCCGAGCTAAAGGTGAACAGCCTGTTTGAACTGCAGGTTTACACGCTTCAGTGCACGGGCAAGACGCGCATGACGTGATCTCTGGGGTCCCGTCTGTCTTTGAGCAGCAAACAAGACACAACGAACAGCAAAAAAAAGAGGGCGTGGCTTAATAAAAACAGAGAAACAATCTGCTGACGAATGAAATGCATCGTCAGCTTCTTTTACACCACCTGTTGAAGGTGGGGCTGCATGTAGTTCAGTGGCCTAAATGCAGTGCTAATGTCTGTAAGAGGAGCAAGGCCCAAACCCATTTCTCTTTCAACACCTTGTGACCCGGAAGATTTAATACAGCAGCAAGTAGCAGTTAGCCGCTAATTCAGAAGGCTGGTGGGGGGGGCTGAGCCTGGGCCGCTCAGCCCCCCCATCAGGGCAGGAAGTTGCTGTTCTCAAATGTTTTTTTTTTCTTGTTACAAAGCTGACATACTTTCTAAAAGCACACGCAGAGGAGGCAGCAGTGTGCGACCTCGGCGTCCGGAGGGCTGCCGTACGATGCAGCGCGCCAGATACACCGATTAGCACTCACCCGGGGCACGGAGCTGTTGTTGGAAGAATTAATGATCCAGATTTGTGTCTCAATCCCACCCAGGGCAGATTAGGTCAGGGCCTGGCCGGCCGTCGCAGCAAACACCACGCAATCAGATCACACTCGTCCTGTGACAGGTGCTTAGCATCAGAAGGGATGAGATGAAGCTGTAATGAATCTCAGAGTGAAATTAATTTACGGGATTTAAAGCACAAGAATAAAGTTACAGAAGCAGACACTTCGCTTCAGCGTGGGAGCTGATCCCCCCCCCCCCCCGTTGATCTGCTCTGGTTTTCACTGCCTGTCTGTGCACCGAAGGCCGTTCACAACATCTAGATCCGGGAAGTACTCAGCACCACTGTATCGTTACCATGCCAACAAACAGTGGCAACGATCGGAAAAAAAGACGGCCTTTCTCTGAAAAAGTAACAAAATGATGTCACGATCCTAATAATCAGCAGCAGCTTGGGTTCACCTCAACAGAACCTTCAACCCAGTCTGGGCCAATGAGGATGAGCGTTCCGCTCCAGGCCACATCAGGCATTATCTATTCCTCGTGTGCTTAATGCCTCGCAATCAAGAACTGCCTTCACATCTGACTCCATCCCATGATCAACCAGATGTGAAAGTCAGTCTAATTTCTGGTCAAGGCAACATTAAATTAATTACAGTAACTCAGTGATAAATGCATTTCATTATCCGTGCTTTACAAGCTGCTCCGAATAAATGCATCCACAGGAAGGAAGCGTTGGTTTCCATGGAGAATATAGTATTTTTTGAGGGAGAGCGTTTCGTACTTTTGTACACAGGAGCGTATTGGCTGTTGAACTTCAGCCCTCTGTGTGACTCATGCAACCCACCAGACTCAGAAGTCAATAATCCAAACCCAGAGGCTCTGATTGATTCTGCAGTGAAACTCCTGTGAGTGTTTCTGCATCCACATTCAGGGACATTTTGGATTCCCGGCAGCGCCAGGGGAGGTTAGGCGGGTTAAGAATCTTAGCGGGCCAGCTAAAGCCTTTTGGAGCTAGTCCTTATTAATCTCTCCCACACCCCCACCGAGACATTAGCACCAGGTTTAGGCCGATTTACCTCGCCTGATAACACCCGGGCCAAATCTGTCAAATCGCAGACAGAAAACATTTTGTTCATCTTCAGACACGAGACCCGGATGCCCAGGTCCGAGTTCCCTTCCTACTTCCTGCTAAGTCCAGCTGATTATTTGCAGACAGCTGTTTCCCCACAACTCTTGCTTCTTCATTTTCTCCTTTCTCTTTTATGTTACCCAATTCCTCCTCTTCCTTTTCTTCTCTCTCTCTTCTTTTTTAGTTCCCCCTTTAAATCGAGCCACTTCCGATTCATTCTTCTCGAACCACTTCCTCTGACTTTCTTTAAAGAGCCTCCTCCCTTGATTCCTTTCTGTGATTCTAGCTTTGATGTTTTTAAGGGCAGGATTGTCCCATTAAACATATTTTTGTGGTGATCATGAACTCGCTTCCACATGAGACTCTGGGCTCCTGATGACACCTCCATCTGCCCCTGCTCCCATCAGTGACACCCTGTGTGTTAGAGGGGCGAGTTAAAACCCCCTGGCTATCCAGGATTATCCTCCATATAAGAGCCTTAACCCCGGGCACCACCACAGGACGACTGTCTGCGTGCACGGCAGCATGCATACACACATATTTCACACACATGTACAAAATGCAATCATACGCATTTCTATTGAATGCAACAACATTCCTGTGTTTCTGTACGTCTGCCTTTCTATTTCATACTCTGACTTTAACTCCTTGTGAAACTCCTTATTGTTCACATTTGATTTGTGTGTTATTCATCGGACCAAGCCTTCACGCCTGGTGCCGATGCTGCCTGGAGGAGATCCGTTTCTAACAGCTGTTGCTCTGTGGCCGGTTCTTCTCGCTCCACGCTACTTTCCTTCAGCTACTTGAGATAAAGTTATGGTGCCGGAATGGCCTTGAGAATATAACGTTTTTAGTGTGTTAGTGTCACAAAGGCAAGTGTACAACGTCCGAGAGAAGGGTGTTGATTGATTGTTGAGTTCTCGCTTTCCCAGGGAGTGGATTTATTGTCGTGTGTGTGTGTGTGTGTGTGTGTGTGTGTATGTGTGTGTGTGTGTGTGTGTGTGTGTGTGCGTGTGTGTGTGTGTAGGTGCGTGTGCGCAGTCTTTTGGCTGGAGCTCTGTGGAGGCTGGTCCTATAAAGCGCTGCGGCTGTGAAATGCATTTTATTGTCGCTTAATCCGCACACTGTGGCAGACCCCATTTCACACTGGATTCTGGGGGCCCGTGTGTGAGTGTGTGTGTGTGTGTGTGTGCTCCCCGGGGGCCATGGCTAATTGGACAAATTTGCACAGCAGGGGCGGAGGCACATGCACGGCAGGAGACCTGATTTATGGGCACCGGGGCTGGAAACACACATGCATGCACAGAGATGGCACGCATGTAGAAACGTGTTCAGTGCATGTCTGCGTGTGTGTGGAACGATATATTAATCGAAGGACATTCTTCTGCACCTGCACCTGTAAGAATATTTAATGTGTCCGAGGAGAGGCTCGAGGCTTTAGATGTTCTTCCTGTGGTGTCAGATGGATCCTTTAGATCTAGTAGTTTCAGGTCCACATTTATTGATGACCTGTTCACGCCCACTTCCATCTAGTAATGCTCATGAGTGTGTAATAAAATGATGGCGTAATATAGTATAGATATGCTCTCACCTCACTGGGGGTCAGCTCAGGTGATTGAGTCTCGTATCTATCTAACTCTAGTCTATCTCAAGTATCTATCTATCTCAAGTAGCGATATATCTATAGTATCTATCTATAGTATCTATATATATATATATATATAGTCTATCTCTAGTAGCGATATATCTCTAGTATCTATCTATAGTATCTATATATATATATATAGTCTATCTCTAGTAGCGATATATCTCTAGTATCTATCTATATTATCTAATATATATATATCTAGTCTATCTCTAGTAGCGATATATCTGTGGGTCATTCTGGTCTGTAAAATCTTTCAAGTCCTCTAAATGAATCTGACCGGTGACTTTTATGACAAAGTTTTCTGATCTGAACCCACAAGATAAACGTTTTTCTGATTCTTTTTTCCATCATCATTGCTGATTTCCTCAAATCTTTCAGAGATCCCAGAACATTTTCTTACTGTAAATTATCCAGTTGTGACAAACACACACAACAAATTGTCCAACGTCACCACCCCATCATTCCTCCCTGAACACACACACACACACACACCCAGCTCCTCCTCAGTCCAGTGACCTCCCAGCGCTGTGAGCTGGTAGGCGGATGCGTGGCTGTTTTTTGGACTGGTGTGAGCTGCCTTGTTGACTGGTTTTTCTCTGCTCTCTCATTAGGCTGCTTTGATGCTTCCACTGACACTTTGGTCAGAGTTTCCAACACCACAGCCATGTTGCGTGTGTGTGTGTGTGTGTGTGTGTGTGTGTGTGTGTGTGTGTGTGTGTGTGCGCTATAACAGACAATGAATCAAACAACATACACCACATCAACATCTGGGTTCCAGCCTGGGGATGGTGTCAGGCCGGTAAACACACGCGCACACAATACACAAACACAAATGCATACACAACACACACACACACACACGCACAAACTCTAGGAAATCAGTGTCACATTTAGCTTGGCTATCTCCCAGAGCTTCTCTGTCATTTACGGGATTAGCTGTGGTCTTGGTGCTGAAATGGGCCATTATGTGGGTTGTGTGTGTGTCTGTGTGTGTGTGTGAGAGAGAGAGAGAGAGAGAGAATTTGAATGTATGTATCTTTGTTAAGTATGAACGTGAATGATTATACTGTATATGTGTGTGTTGGCGTGTGTGTCTGAGTGAGTCAGAGAATCATGTGTGTGTGTGTGTGTGTGTGTGTTTGACGCCGTTGTTGTTTGCCTTGCCGCAACAGCACAGTACTCGAATGGTGCTGACTACACACCCTTTGAAGTGTGTGTGTGTGTGTGTGTGTGTGTGTGTGTGTTAGCATGTCTTGATGTTGGGGCCACAGTGGATGACAAGATGTCCTGCTCTTTCTCAGCAGGATCCTTCCTGCAGCTGCCTGCACACACACACACACACGTACACGCACACACACACACACACACACACACACAAACACGCAGTGTCCATCTGCTCGTAGTTACCTCACCCTGCTGGCTTTTTTCATTTTCTCTTGTCTCTCCATTCTCTCTCTCTGTCCAGGATGTGACATCACTCCTCTGATTTCTTTGTCCTAACCTTCCAACGATGTCATTGAAGTGGTTCTGGACGCATCCTAACATTACACATGTGCTCCAAACCAAAAAGCTGTCCCGAGGGAACACTTTGTACTAATCTCCAGTAAATTAAATATGATTCCTTCATATTAAGCCATTACAATACCATTAAAATTGCCAAGTATCCTCTGTTTACCCCACAAATGTTGTCCTCCTCAGGGTGGAACGGCCTCACTGAATGCATTTGGACCACCGTGGGACACAATAAACTGTGAAGCCCAGACGAGTGACAAATGAGTGTACTTAAACCCAGACTAAATGAAGTTTGCAGCATCCAGAGCTGTTTGAGGGAAGGTGACCCACAGTGTTAAGTAGGAGGGGGGAGGAATGGAAGCAGTTCACCAGCCAGGTTCACAACAAGAACATTTTAAAACTGTCCCATCTGATCCTGATTTACTTCTCTCATGCTCGTCCTATTTTGGTTTGAATCCAGTCGGGCCACAGGTGGACAAATCGGGCCGGTCCTGATCTGATCTTTGATCAAAGTGTCACGTAAATCTGTCGAGACTTGGTTCACATTGAGCCAGAGATTATGAACAACACACACACACACACACACACACACACACACACGCACAGCTTACACTCCATTTAGTGTCTATGCAGGGAGGAGAAAGTCATGAATCTGCAGCAACCTCGGCCGCTTTGGCGCTGACGCTGATAGCGTGTGTGCGTGTGTGTGTGTGTGCGCTTTGGTCTCGGGAGAGCACAGCTCGTTGCGTTTCTCAATGGAGGCTGTCTCCTGCACTCGGCGGCCCTGTGTGTGCTTCTGTGTTTTTAAGCGCTGTGAAAACAACCTGTTGGTGGGTCGCATTATATCTTGGCTTTCAAGTCCTGTACATGCAGTTTCCTATCAGCTCCATCTATCTCGTTTCCTTTTCCACATCGCTACACATGCACGTGAACAAACACGCTCACTCCGAGTGTGTCGGCTGCCCCTGTAGGATTTATTGTCGTTCACCACCGTGGCCCAAAGAAAATGGATGACGTGCCGGCTTGTTTTCTCTCGCTCTATTGTCTGGGGGTCATCTGGAAGTGTTTTGCCGTGCGGCGTGAGTCTCCACGTCACCATGTTTACATTGTTTGTTGGGGTTGTTTGCTGAGTTTTACCTCCGTCTGATCGGAGGGAGAAAAGGAAAAGCTGTACCAGATTTAGGATTTTTCAGATTTCATTTTCAAAAGTATTAACGGCGCTGCATTTTCTCCCATCTGGTGTTTGTTTGTTTGTTTGTTTGTTACATCAGGATTACACAAAATACCACATTCCCATGGTGATGTAATCACCAGCATTGGTTTGTCTGTCTGTCTGCCAGCAAGATATCTACAAAAGTTACAGACGGAGCTTGCTGTTTCTGTACAGACTAATATCACCTGAGAGAAAAGCTGCCGCACAGCAGGCGGTCACTGTGAAGAACTGACAGATCCTGGATCATTGTGTGTAGTTTAGTATCACTCTGCTGTTCTGTGTGTGTGTGTGTGTGTGTGTGTGTGTGTGTGTGTGTGTAGGTGTGTGTGTGTGTTTGTGTTGGCTGTGGCCAGCGGAGATCGATGGTCTGTAAAGTGGATTCCTTATTGGCCTGTTTGCTTTGGCAGCTCTTGAAAGAAGCCCACTGATTACACTCCCAGATGTGTCACACACACACACACACACACACACACGCACACACACTCACTCACACACACACTACTGTTCACTGGTACTTGCTCTCAGGACTGTGTATGTCTATGTTTTGGGGGCATAACTACTTGCCATCCTTTAACCTTTTGTGATTTGGTGGAATATGTCTTCACAAGCTCTCTCTCTCTCTCTCTCTCTCTCTCTCTCCTGATGGTGCACCACTGTTTGGCTCATATCAGTGTCTTAACGTTTATTAGTGTGGAGGGGGTTCGGGTGAGGGAAAGCCCTAACCACTCCCCAATAAAACATTCCAAATGAAGTTAAAACTTCACCAAAGTCTGTTACTCTAAATGTTTTATCATTTATATCATTACACTTGTTACATTTAAATAACTATGACGTGATAATGAACAAAAACTATTGTCATTTTGGTGAATTCCTTTGAATACAATAAATAAACTTTGGAGGAAGAACGACTTCCCAATATGTTTGCTATTGTTTTATATATCATACACATACTATGTGTATCGGGCCCGATCACGAGCTCATGGACTCGATCGAAATCGGACGTTAGCTCCCGATCAGGACTATATGGATTGTTATTGTCATTACGTTCTACCAGATCTGGAGTTACGCTGTGGTACAGAGTGAGCCCTCTCTACTCCAACAGAAACTGCAGCGCGTTCGGCATGATGCTGCTAAACACGTTAGCAGCTTGACGCTAGTAGCGCGAGTATGTCTGCGCTGTGGAAGTATTCTGAAGTGGACAAGAAAAACCTGGCGATTAAGCTACTGTTCATAATATTCGTATTTAATATTTCCTGTTGCGCTCGTCCAAGTACAAAGTGAAAAAAGTATTTTATTTATTACTTGAATGTTCAAGTTATGCCACAGAAGTGCTCTGATTAAGAGTTAAATGTTGAAATAAGATTATAAAATAGAAAATAAGTGCCATCCTGGATCCGTTTCTTCACTTGTGTTTATTGTTTTATGTATTATAGAAGTATCAGATCGAGGCTCGGTATCGGTTCAAAATCAAATGACTCGGACTTGGGGGCAAAGAAACGTGATCGGGACGTCCCTACATTGTAGTATATTATACTACAAATCCAGCCGCTTTTGGGAGCCTATCCCAGCTGACGTCGGGCAAGAGGCAGGGTACACCCTGAATGCGTCGCCAGAAACAAACAACCAGTCCCGCACACACATATGGAGCAATAAATTCACCCAAATTAAATGTTTTTGGAGGTTGGGGGAAACCGGAGATCCCGGAGAGAACCCACGCAGACACGGGGAGAACATACAAACTCCACACAGGAAGGAATTGAATCCGGAACCTTCTTGCTGTGAGGCGACAGCGCTACCCACTACGCCACTGTGCTGCCCACTACAACTACAATAACTCAGAAATAGACAAACAAATACTCTAGATTAAAAGCACATCAAAAAAAGAAAGAGAAAGGATTGAAAGTAATAGCCGATGTAAAACAGAAGCAGTCAGAGCAAACAGTCAGACAAGCTTCACAGCAGACGTCGGTTGCTTGGATGCAGCACAGGAGTCCTGGTCGATGGCTTTAGACGACATTTGGGGGGGGGGGGTTGTGTGGAGACGACAGAGTGGCTGTGGCAGGATCTATGTGGCTAATGCTGTTAGCACGCAGCTGCTACCTCCTAGCAGCATGTGTGTGTGTGTGGCATAATAAAAGCCTCGCTTCTGACATTTTTACTGCAGGTAAGTGGAAGGTCAATTCACGGTGCTTGTTTCGAGGCCTGGCCGGCCACCGGCTGCTTGTGCACGCTTGTGCACGCTTCTTCACAGGTCTTTTCACTTTTCCACCTCCAGTCTGACTGGTTCGTCCTCGGCTGAACCCAAACTCTCCTGTCATTGCACTCCTGCATGTGATCCCCGCTGCCCGAGCTGGTTCCACTGTCGTGGTGACTCACGGGATGAAGCCGGCTGAAGAGGGGCCACCCTCTTCAGCGTGATGCTGCGTGATGTGGCTGAGGACACGCAGCACAAGGACGGCTCTGGACACACAGACACGGCTTTGTAAAGTCAAAAATGAGATGAGAGGACAGGAGGTCATTCCCAGGTGGCTGCTTGGCTTTCAATACAATTTTCCCTAAACTTGATGAGGAAATGAAATGCCCCCCCCCCCACACACACACACACCCGCCCTGCTGATTTGATTAATTCCCTGTAAGACGCTTGTATTAAAACCCGAGAGAGAGAGACATGATAATGGAGGATTTATTGGCTCAGAATGTGGAGGTCAGAGCTTTTCCCTCCACCTCAGCTCGCTGTCTGGCTCTCCAGCTCTCCGTCCAACCCTGCCCTCCTTCCACTCGTTCTTTTCTTACTTCCTGTCCATTCCATGCTGGATTCTGAGCATGGGACGCATCTGACATTCTTGTTCGACTGGTGTGATGGAGAACAAGTTGTCTGAGGTGCACCGGACCCAACTGGGGGTATGTGGTGTGATAAAACCAGCTTAGCAAGGCAGGGTTATTATGTATGAGGCGGGGGCTTTGGGAATTGACTTCATTTATTCCCCCAGGAACCCCGACACAGTACGATGTTCATATACTGTTCACACAGCACGCCACAACACGCGACCAACACACCTCCATGAAGACTGCGTCCAGCCTCCATCCAGCCTCCATCCTGCTTCCATCCAGCCTTCATCCAGCCTCCACCCTGCTTCCATCCAGCCTCCATCCAGCCTCCATCCAGCCTCCACCCTGCTTCCATCCAGCCTCCATCCAGCCTCCATCCTGCCTTCATTCCGCCTCCATCCAGCCTCCATCCAGCCTCCATTTCGCTGAACGTCGTAACATATCAGCATTGTTTGAGCGGCTGCATCTGACAATTTCTCCACATTTCTAAAACCCGAAACCCGCCATTCAGACCCGCTTCACGCAGCAATCAGCATTCAGATTGTGAAAATGTGTATATGGCTTCAAGGTGCTGCTTTGACCTGTGAGATAAAAGCGCCTGTCCGACTACTTCAGGACATCAGAGGAGGGGTCACTTCTCATTTTTGCAGATATATGAAACCCTGTGTCATAGGGACTGATAGAGCTAAGCAGTGTCTGATCTCAAATCTCTCTTGTGCAAACTGAGTTCAGTTCTGTCAACGTCTACACGAACCCACACCCACACCCCCACACCACCCAATCCATGCCTTTACTGGGGATGGGGTTTGGGGAGCACTGTATATGAGAAGGTCTGTTTTATAAATAGCACTAAAGTATTTATTTGTGCTGTGTCACAACTCCGGTAAACAGTGGACAGATCCAGAGTTTAGATTTGGATTGGAATGCTTCCCAGAATAAAACAAGGAGAGAAGGAGGGTCGAGAGGCGAGAGAAGGAAGTGTGATTGATCAGTGCCTGTAACTCTTTACACAGAGGGGGTAACACACAGATGACAAGGCACTGACTCTCTACTCTCACACACACACACACCAACACGCACACACACAGCCTGTCAAACAAACAGATGAGGCTGGAGCCCCTGTGAAAGTCCTCACGACGACCATCCCAGCTTCATCATCACGTTAGACTGCTCCATTACACAGCAACATGATCTGGCCTGAAATCAATTAGCCGGTCATGCTAGCACGGCGGCGCGTACCCTCCCCAACCCTTGTTTTGGTTTGATGGAACACAAAGTGTTGAACCCAGAAGGGCGATGCATTCAGACATATGGGGGGGGGGGGGGGGGGGGGGCACAGCTCCGTCGTGCTCTCTGTTAGCAGGCATTAGGTAGAAGTTAAACTGAGATTAATGCATTCATATTATTCGTATTATTGTACACAGCTATTGTGAATCGACACGAGCTAATTAGCCCAAAGGCTAAAAAACATTTTAAATTCACTGCAACCTTTATTTGAGCTGCTTTAAATGAAGTGCAGTGATGCCTTGGGACGGGATGTCATGTTTCAAAGCCACGGTGCTCCTCACTCGTCATCAGTGCAATTGGGGCACCTTTTACTTCAGGCTTTTTATGTGGAAAGTTTGACCATGAAAGTAAATGGAACACCGCTCTGTCGTAATAATCGGTAGCCAGCCGTGCGTGGCTGCAGCTGGTTAGCAAGGTAAATGTCCTTGAGCGGCTCTTGGACTCCCACAGGGTGGTGGAATTAAAAAGCAGTCCTTGCTATTTCATACCAAAAATCAGTTTAATCAGTGGAGTGAGTTTAATCAGTGGAGCAGCTCTTACACTGTTCTGTCACGTAGAGTGGGGCTTCAGTGAACCTGAACATGCTTAAAAGTGCTTTTCGCTGGTTGACATTGCTGCTGAAGTTCATGCTGTAATACAGGACAGGTGTGACAGCACAACACTGCAGGGCAGAGTTGACGGGGATGAAGGGGAGGGGGCAGTATGAGGCTGGAGGTCATTTGTGCTGAACCAACCAAATGCCTGCATCGTGTCCTGAAGTGGATTCAAGTCCACGAAGCTCACCGCAGTCATGAGTCGTTCAAATATAGTTCATGCATCCAGGCTGTCGGAGCACGCCTGCTCGTTTGTCAGCAAACACACCCTTTTCGGGGTCTGCTCAGTGTTAGATGTATGGCCTCCTTGTAATTAGTGTCCCCTTCTGCTCACTATTAATGCCCTCTGGAAACCAACGGCAGGAGCAGGGAGAGGTCTTTTCCAGGGCTCCACACCCTCCTTTTCCTGTGACATTGATTAGTGGAGCCGGACATCAGGACACGTCGAAACAGAAGACAGCGTGACGACTTTCTCCTGATCTGCTCTCGTGTTATTGTCCTTACATGCACGTGAATACGAGGAGCTCCCTAATTGCTCTCAGCTGTTCTCTCTCAGCATATTGAATTACTTTCCACCTCTGCTCCTGTGTAAACGGCAGTCATCCCGAATGAGTGACAGTCTTTCTAACACTCACCAAACTTCATCTGAGATACCCAAGCATTCCCCTCCAGTGCTTCAGGATGACCTGCTGTCTGCTCTGTAGGTGTGTATACTGGTCAGACTGGAATACTGTAGTTCAGTGTCTATTGAATATTCAACTGGTGTCCAGCGTAGTTGGTAGCAGGATGCAGGGCTACTCTTGCTTCCTGTATCCCTACACTTACACCTGGAGCCCTGTGATGTTCTACAAACCCAGATCTGCACCATTCATTCAACTCAGGGCACGCTCTCTTTGGATCAGACCGTTTTCGTAGCCTACAGGGCTAATGGCTCCTTTAGCCCAGTGGTTTGGACCACAGGGGTTCTGGGCCAGGGTTGATCCTGATTATCTGGGGGAAATATTTGCCTTAGATTATCTGGCACTGTGAGGTGTATCCTGATCTGTTCCTGAACCTGGTGATCTACCCACAGAGCCAAGAGTCCCCCCCCACACACACACACACACACACACACACACACACGCACACAATAATTTCAAATGTGTTTGAAATGTAGGATTTCAAATGAAGAGGATGATTTGACTTTGCAACCTAACAATAAGCATGTTAGCTAGTGAGGCTAAGACATCGGCAGCATGTCGGACCCTTCCTTATTGTAAGAGCAATGCTCCCATGGGTGCCAGTATAGCATGGGTACTGGGACGCTTCTGCTGCCCTGTGGACTGCTTTGTATCGTGCTGAAGAGACTTTAAAGTTAAGCAGCTTGTGGATGGTGTTAGAGTTACGCTCCACATCCAGGAAGTGGATGGAAATCTTTGGAATGTACCAAATGAACTTGTCTGACTTCCTGTATTTGTGTGTGAGCGTATGTGTCCGGCATTTATCTGCAATTAACTGTGCACAGGTTAATGCGTCGTCATGTCTGAATGCCATATGTTTTGGTGTGTGAGTGTGTGTACATGCACATGTGTGAGTGTGTGTGGCAGTGAGTAAAGTGCCTTGAAGCAGACTCTGGCATTGATGGGGATTACTAACACTTAGCTGACACCACTGAGACTGCAAAGGGAATAAATGATTTAGAACTACTGGCCTTAATGTAATAAAAGAAAGACCCTGCCTGTCAAATACACACACACACACACACACTCACACTCACACATTCCTATGGGTGCTAATCCTGTGAGCTTACATCTCCATTAACACTAACGCCACGCCACAAACCTACTCTGCCAGCTAGCTAGCACTCTTAGTGTTTCCCTGAGGATATCCGAGACCCTCTCTTTGGCTCTGTCTCGTTCTGACAAACACACAGAGACACACACACAGAGACACACACTGCCTGGAGGGATGTCACTCCAGGTTCACAGCACAGTCACACTCCTGTGTGCCAGCTAAAGTCCATTAAGTGTCTTTTGGTGACATCTATATAACATCCGTTCTGTCATTATCTGTCAAGATTAATTGAATGAAGGTTCCCTATTTTAGCACCTTGTCGGAATAGAAGTCAATAGTATAGTGTTCAAGGTGGTGCAGTGAGTAGCGCTGTTGCCTCACAACAAGATGATCCTGGGTCTGATTCCTTTCTGTGTGGAGTTTTATATGTTCTCCTCATGGGTTCTGCCCGGGTTCTCCAGCTTCATCCCACCTCCATAAACCTCTCTCTGTGTGGCAATGCATTGAGCTGGCGCCTTGTCTGGGGTGTCCCGCGCCTCTCTCCCGTAGTCAGCTGGGACAGGCTCCAGCATGAATGAATGAGTATAACACAGGCTAGACTGGTCCTGCTTAATGGTGGGCCTTTATTTTGTGGTGGTGGGTCTTCAGTGATCCACAGCAGGAAACATTCCCACTAAAGGTGGCGGGACCGTGATATTCATCACACACCATATCATACAAGAAACAAAGCAGCAAAACTTTCACTGTCAACTGTTGTGTTTTCCTCCATCATGGCGACTATACCACAATTAACATTTCTAAATGGAGGCATCTGTTTGCTCCAAATCAAATAAAAGCCCTTTATTATTAATGGTGTGGAAAGACAATGATAGAATAGAGCGTGAGAAATAACCCGCCATTGTTCTTGTGCATAAAGTTTGCTGTCCACCACTCAGGGTGGCTTAAACAGCAGCAGGGCTGCAACAGCTAAACCCTGGCGACGGAACAGAAGTAGTTTATTATTTCACTAACCCTCCCGTGTCTGGGGTTTATGAGATGAGTGGAAAACGACGTTGGTTTTGGTCAATCATCAGCTTCTCGATGTGAAAGACTTCCTAGAGGGAAATTTGTCCCGTTCTTTTCACATCTTGTTGGGTCATTTGGACAAAATGAATGATTCATGGTTTGCTTAATTTCCTGCTGGCATGTAACATAATGGTCATTATTTTACCATGCTATTTTACAAACATTCACCACAAGCTTCATAAAGAGAGGGTTTGCTGTAAAGCGTTTGTGCTGGATGAGAGGTCGTCGGACTTGTTATAAGAAAGACAGCGCGGCTCCCATCTTAACGACCTGCTGATTTATGGTCTGTTTGTTAGTAACAGCCTGATGCTGTTTTCCTACTGCCCTACTACCCAGTAACACCACTTGGTCTCGCTTTCTTAGAAGCACGCACCATTACATTTTAAACAGCCCCAATAAAGGAGCAAGTTCGATCTGCCCCCTCGCACTAAAGCCTAATTGAATTAGCCTTAAACAGGCATTAGCATCTGCGCTGCGCAGGTAACCCAGAAACAGTGGCATGAGACAGCAGACAAGACACCCCCACCTGAGTGTATGTCGGTGGACCTCTAAACCTTTTATATCCTTCAGACCTATAGAACCTGGACCCAACATGGACATCCCTGTGCTTCATTAGAACCTGGACCCAACTTGGACATCCCTGTGCTTCATTAGAACCTGGGTCCAACATGAACACCCCTGTGCTTCATTTGAACCTGGACCCAACATCGACATCCCTGTGCTTCATTAGAACCTGGGCCCAACATGGACCCAACGTGGACATCCCTGTGCTTCATGCGCCCAGTCTTGCTCATGGAGCGCGCCAATAATCTCACTCCGTGGGGGTACACGAACATGCGGAACTTAAATTTTGGTTCCCCCCTTATTTCTATGCCTGGATACAGTTTTATATTCCATGCATTCCCTCTGTGGGATTTCAGACTAATCAGATTACTTCCAGTGATCTGGTAATGCGCTGTCAGGTTGACGTTAAGTCATTGCCTAGAGATGAAAAACTGTGATTTTGAGGGTTGGCATTGTATACAGCAGAAAGTCCTACCTTCATGCTTCACGGAGCGTCTGATGTTCACAGCTGATGACTTTACGTTTGGATCATTTTAAAGGCTGCAGGTTGTAGGGGCATTAAAAAAACACACACACATTGGGTGAATTGTTTTACTCACCACTACTGCTAGTTTGAGTCTCATGCTATCAGTTTGGACCTTCAAGTACTCGTATTGGTCAAAGCCAGGTCTGATAAACCGAGCGCTCTTCCTGACCTTCTGCCAAGCTCTTATCATCCAGGAAAGCACCGCTGTCAAAACCTTTGATCTGCCTGGCTCACCGGCTATCAGACTACTGTGTGTGTGTGTGTGGGTGTGTGTGTGTAGGTGTGTGTGTGTGTGTGTGTGTGTCTGTGCCCTGAGGTCTGGCCATTCTCAGTCCTGCTGCAGGCCAGTGACAGGTGTTAATGTTGAGGCAGGAGGCTGCACGGGCCTCCATGCTCCCTGTAGTGATAATACTGACCGACACAAACACACACACACTGACACACAGTCAGTGTCTTATTTTTCTGATGACTTCAGAAGCCAACTGTGTGTGTATGCTGAAAGGATTTTTCAAAGAATTCCCCTTTAGTTCCAGCAGCTCAATCTGACAGAGCACGTAAGATGTGTGTGTGTGTGTGTGTGTGTGTGTGTGTGTGTGTTATTATGTCCAGTGGTTGATTTAACGCTGGATAACTGGATGTGTGTCAAATGTCAAATGGAGCTTCATGGGTAGCACAGGTAGTGTGGTTAGCAAGGGTTAACGTAGCATAGCCAGTTACTCCAGTGTGCCGGTCCCAAGCTTGTATAAATGCAGAGGTTTGCGTCAGGATTGTCGTCCGGCGTAAACATTTTGCCACAGAAAATTATGTAGATCAATGTAAATAAGAAAGTCATACCGGATCGGTCGAAGCCCGTGTTAACAACAACTGGCAACAGCCTTGTTAACCCATTAACGATGACGGGAAAAGCTAGAGAGCTGGAGGACATGATGATGAGGAGAAAGGTGGATGTGTTGTGTGTCCAGGAGACCAGGTGGAAAGGAAGCAATGCTGGAAGCTGAGGAGCAGGATTCAAGTTGTTTTATAACAACTTTGATTTTTATAAGAAGAAGTGATTCAGGAACCTAGAAGGACAGACAGTGGTGGACTTTGCCCAAAGGATGGAAATGGCAGTAGGTAACACTGATTTCCTGAAGAGACTCGAACATAGGGCGACCTACAAGAGTGGAGGGAGGAGCACACAGGTGGACGACATCTTGTGTAGACGGAGCAGTTTAAAGGAGGTTGGTGACTATAAGGTTGTGGTAGGAGAGAGTGTAGCCAGCCAGCATAGGCTGGTGGTGTGTAAAAGGACTCTAGTGGTGAAGAAGATGAAGAGGACGAAGGCAGAGCAGAGGACAAAGTGGTGGAGACTAAAGAATGAAGAGTGTTGTGTGGCTTTCAGGGAAGAAGTTAGACAGGCTATGGGTGGACAAGAGAGGCTTCCAGAAGACTGGAATACAACAGCTAAGGTGATCAGGGAGACAGGTAGGAGAGTACTGGGTGTGTCTTCTGGGGGGTGGAACCAGGAAGTGCAGAAGTGTATACAGGAAAAGAAGTTAGCTAAGGAGAAGTGGGACATTGAAAGGACAGAAGAGAGTAAACAGGAGCACAGGGAGATGAGACGCAAGGCAAAGGTAGAGGTGGCAAAGGTCAAACAGAGGGCATATGATGACCTGTATGTCAGGTTAGATAGTAAAGAGGGAGAGAAGCATCTGTACAGGCTGGACAGACAGAGAGACAGAGATGGGAAGGATGTTCAGCATGTTAGAGTGATGAAGGACAGAGATGAAAACGTGTTGACAGAGGCCAGTAGTGTGTAGGAAGATGGAGGAAGTATTTAGAGGAATCAATGAATGAGGAAAATGAGAGAGAACAAAGGGTAGTAGAGACACCTGTTGTGTACCAGGAAGTGACAAAGATTAGCACGAGTGAAGTTAGAAAGGCGATGAAGAGGATGAAGAATGGGAAGGCAGTTGGACTGGATTACATACCTGTGGAGGTATGGAAGTGTCTAGGAGAGGTAGCTGTCGAGTTTTTAATACAATCCTAGAGGGAAAGAAGATGCCAGAGAAATGGAGGAGAAATGTTCTGGTGCCCATTTTCAAGAAGAAGAGAGACATACAGAGAGAGGAAACTATAGGAGGATAAAGCTGATGAGTCATACGATGAAGTTGTGGGAAAAGGTGTCTGAGGCTTACTACCGACAGGTCTCTAATTATCCTCTCAGATTTGTCTCATCGCCTGTGCCGGTTTTCTCACATCCAAATGACTCAGTCGTTACCTGTGTGCCACTGTCTGGGTGTTAACCTGAGAGATGCCGATATGCAGAACTGAAACAATGATGATGATGATGATGAAATTGAAGCCCTGGCTTCATGTGTTTGAATAGTTGTTTTCCAGCATTCAGAGGAGCGTTTGGCTCATGTCACCACTAAATCTCCCCTTCCAGCCTTTATCACCTTCCAGTGCTGGCAGGCACAGTGACCAAGCCATATGAACACACTAATTGAATAAACCAATTGTTTCAGAGTCTGCATGACTGCTTGCCTGGCTGGCATCACACACACACACACACACACACACACACACACAGAAGCAGGTTGCAGACTCTCTGGCTCCAAAGATCAAGATCTCTCTGATTGCAGAAATTATGGCAGACAGAAAGGAAGAAAGATTAAGGTGCAGCGTGGGTCGGTGTGGATTTGGGTCTGAGACGCATGAAGATTGTTGTGTGTGTGTGTGTGTGTGTGTGTGTGTGTGTGTGTGTGCGTGCGTGTGCGTGTGTGCGTGTGTGCGTGTGTGCGCGTGTGTGCGTGTGTGTGTGTGTGTGCGTGTGTGTGTGCGTGTGTGTGTGTGTGCGTGTGTGCGTGTGTGCGTGTGTGCGTGTGTGCGTGTGTGGCTTGACTCCAGTGGAACTGATGTGAAGCAAATTCATTTACATCGTGATGTGGTATAAATATTTGGCCAGTATATTTAATACATAAAAAGGAGAGTCTGGGAAATCCACTTGCTATGCAAAATATAATGCAAAAGCCCAAACCACACCACGATGCTGTGAAAAACGCTCAGCGATCTGGCACGAGTCAGCCGCTCTGTGGCGATTACGATTAACGTTGTCTTGCCTCGAATGTCGGATTTTCTTTTTTTTCCTTCTGAAGATTTTCAATTAATTTTCTAACATCGTCATCATCCAGCATAAATGCTGACTCAGCAGTCACTGAGACGATCTGGCTGTCGTTTTATTTCTGCATGCTTACAAGAGTACACCAGTGAAATATTTAAGATCACATACGGGAATAAATTCCATACATGCAGCATGTACATGGTCACCAAAGTGAAGTTCAAAGGGATCAAATGTATGATTTGAGCGCATTCCAGAGCCAGTTAGTCATTCGACGTTCAGAGCACGGGAGGAAGAAGCGTTGTTTGTAATATCTGGCTCCATCTGAGAGCCTTCGTTTTCAGCGCCGACACAGTCCAGATGATCGAAGCGCCACTTTCCTGCTTCATTGAGTCAACTCTAAAGGGCCGCTGTAAAGTTTTATGTGCTTTATAAACTTCAGGCCGTCAGCAGTATGTGGTTCTGCGGTGGCAAGTTATGACCAGAACAGCCTCTCTAAAGCGCCACTGTGAATGATGAGCAACTGATTGGCCTGACGCGGTCATGATTATTGGACACTGAGTAGAAAACGTTGCAGCATCCCTCCGGCCTTTTGGTGATCAGCAGAGCCTTATCCCTGTGTTTGTGTTTATTTCCTCACGCAGGTGCGTTTGACGGGCGTGGCGTGACCCTGCTGGAAGTATGTGGCAGCTGGCCGGAAAGCTTCGGTGTTCCACGCCATAACATTGGCTCGGCAGACACTACGGACGAAGGCCTCCGGGAGAGACTGGCTGATGCAATGTCTGAGTCCCCGTCCAGGGATGTCGTCGGATCTGCTACAGGTCAGTAGACAATGGACAACACTTGTCAATCAAACACTGACCTGCATGGCAACGTGTCCACTGGCGTAAAGGTTCCGTTTCAGCTGGAGCTCATGCTTCAATCTTCAAGCAGAAGGGCTTTAAGAAGATTCCCACTGTCTCAATCCTCTCCACTGAAGTGAATATTACAACCCTTAATGGGACACAAAAGACTCACCTCCCATAAAGACGTTGGCTGGATGACAAGCTGTGCCCCAAAAAGCATGCTAATGAAAGATATAAGTCAGGTTTCACTCTGAACTGCAGCGTGCAAACTGTTCACTCAGCCTATTTGCCCGTCTCGGACCTCGGTGATGTCATTTAGATTCCTTCTCCTGCCTTCACTCCTAAACCTCGCCATGCTGTCCGTCATGCTGTCCATTGACTTCTGTACTGACAGAGCATCCTCGGTTACTGTAAGGGAATGTCGAGTGGGTGTGGGAGCTGGTGAGAAGTTTTTACTATTTGATAAATGGCTTTTAATGATTATGCTACTTTTATCATTTGGCTTGCTTTATTATGTACCGGTATGCCTTGTTTCTAGTTGTATTTCACTATTATATATATACCTACTGGGGTAGGCACGGTGGCGCAGTGGGTTGCGCTGTCACCTCACAACACGAATGGCCCGGGTTCTACTCCTTTCTACGTGGAGTTTCTAGGCTCTCCCTGTGTCTGCATGTTTTTTTTTTCCAGGTTCTCCAGTTTCCTTTGAAAATAAGAGAAAGGGAATCAAATTCAAATTGTTTATGCATCCCAAATTTACATTGAAAAGGAAATCTGACCTACAAAAGTCTAGCCTAAGCAGCAAAAACCTAGAGAGAGGCTCAGCATGACAAACAATCATGTAGACAAACTTCCCAGAAAGTGGGAGGAAAATAGGTGGATCAGTTTTTTCCAGACCTGCATCGATAACTTATATTTTATGAGTTCTATCCTACCCGATTCTCTTTCATCAAGTCCAACAACCCAACACAGGTGGAAAACAGAACCTTGACCAGAGCTCTGCCTGTCTCCAACACCGTTCTTGGTGCATGGATAAAATATCTGAGCGTGCTGCAGCTATCTGAACTCACGTGCAGCAGACACCACACGTCTGCAGGACGGCTAGATGTTCTCATAAAACGATCCTAAGAATGGTGGCTCTAGTCGGGCAGCGTATGTCACACAAACACCTCTCATCATTGGTGGTATGAGTACCTGTCTTTTGTCCTAATAATACAAATATTATTATAAATGCATGCAGAGCAGCAGATGATTCTGTTCTCCTCCTCTGGAATTATCCAGCATGCAGTGATGCCAGGTCAAGGTCTGGTGATGGATTAGCACGAGGCTAGCAGGACGGACTGGTTGTGGTCAATGTATTTCTGAGTGGGTTGCTTTTAGCATATGCACATACCTTGATTCTTCCTTCCTTCCTGTGTGTGTGTGTGTGTGTGTGTGTGTTTGTGTAGGTGTGTCTGTGTGTGTGTGCAGTGTGCACGCTCAGCAGACATGCCGTTGGCCCTGACAGTCCAAATGGTTAACTCATTTAGGAAGCGGCAGCGCTCTCTCTTTCTCTTTCCCCCTCCTTAAATGAACAAGAGTTCTTTTGATTTAAGTGTGTGTGTGTGTGTGTATGTGTGTGTGTGTGTGTGTGTGTTGAAGGGGCGTAGTTCTATTGGGGCTGCCACAGGGGTTGGTGGGGAGGGTTTTGTGGTAGGGGTAGATGGGGGTCACTAATGGATTTAGCATCGACTATCACCCCCTCAACCATCCGCAGCCATATCCAGTCCGGTACCCCCCTCTCTTTCTCTCTGTTAGGACTTAACCTCATTTGTAGGCTCTCTCTCTTTCCCTCTCTCCTCATCACTCTCTTTTACTCCCCCCATCCACCCACCTCTCTCTGTGTTTCTTTATTAGATTAGATGTTGGAGACTCCCGGACACTAGTAGTCATTCACCTCTTGTTCTTGTCCCTCCCATCGCATCGCATCCCCCCCCACCCCTTTAATGCAACACAAAATTCATTACTGATCACATTAAATCAAAATACAACTGTGACGCACACACACACACACTTCTTTGCCTCGAGCTGTGCTGAAGACATCATCTACAGGGAATGTGATGGACTTGTTGGTTCCTTCAGCCGTTCATAGACAGAGAGGCTTTAGACGCAGTTGGCTAATCTAATAGTGCAGCACTTCTGCACTGTACCCTAAAGGAAATGTTGCTGTGTGTGCTGTAGGGGGGGGGCATGGATGGCGAGTTGGGGTTATATTAATAAAGGATATGACTGGGATCTGTGTTGTTACAGCAGGATGAATGGAAATGGAAAGAGTTGTTTGATGTCTATTGAAGAACGATTCACTGTTAATGGTTCTACAGAAGGACAATTAGAGGTTCTTCTTTCCTCACAAACCCTTTGGTGCAAATAAATAGATATTTTCTTTAGTGTTTAAATCGGATATGGCACGCAGGGACTTCTAAATTCCAGGGGACAGACGAAGGATTGAGTCAGTCCAGAGAAAATAATTCATTTAAAATTACAACTGGTAACAGAAAAATGTAATTCCATAATTTCCAGTTGTATGACATTACTGTATAATGACTGACCAGAGTTTATGGACTCACTGACTATCTACCGCTATCTATCCACTAATACTACTATCTATCCACTACAAACTACTATCTGTCCACTATCTACTACTATCTATCCACTATCTACTACAATCTATCCACTCTCTACTAATATCTATCCGCTATATACTACCATCTATCCAAGATCTACCACTATCTGTCCACTATTTACTACTATGTATCCAATATCTACTACTATCAATCCACTATCAACTACTGTCTACTACTATCTACCACTCTCTACCACTGTCTCCTATTGCTACTATGACTATCCACTACCAACTACCTACCTCTGTCTTCCACTATCTACTCCACTGTGAATAAAACAGTCGGTTAGCAGCGATCACACTGGAGTTTAGTCTGATACCTTGCTGATGTCTGAGAGCCCTTTGCCTTGAACTCTGGTGTCATAAAGTCTCATGTCCAAAGTAAACAGGGCCGGATTGTCTAATAACACAAAGACACACAACATTGGTCCTCGTATGGATCCTTCTGTCTAACATTCACACATGGTGCTTACTTCTGAATTTTTAATGACTAAATCAATAACTAGATGCATTAAAGTCTGTCCCTGTCTTAAAAAATGTTCTTCCTGTTTCAATGTGCGTCCGAGTCCTTGATTGGAGCAATAAATGTAGGGGCTATGATGTCACTTCCTGCTAAGCCAGGCATGGGCAAACCCAGGCCCGGGGGCCATATGCGGCCCGTTGGTCTTTTTAATCCGGCCCGCCAAACTTGTCCAAATTATATCATTAAATAAAATTGTATTATAATTAAACCTCATTCATTTGACCTAATCCCTGTAATGCTACCTGTAAAAGGCCAAATCATTTCATGCAATGGCTTTCATGTGTCATTTATATTAGTTCACACAAATACTTCGTCCATCTGTTCTTGGTCCGGCCCCTCTGTCAAATTTTAGAACCTATTGTGGCCCGCGAGTCAAAACGTTTGCCCACCCCTGTGCTAAGCTATCACAGCTTGACTAACAGCGGCAAGATGTTTAAAAACTCTGTATAAAAATTAATTACAGAGGATTAAACACTCTTCGTACAGACTTCAGACTTTGAATGCAGAAAATCTGAATGATGTTTTTAGATGTGTGTGAATGCTACTGGTTTGCTTTAAAGCTCCAGCGTTGTACACTAAAACTGAGCAGAGCATTTCAACGTTGATTCTGTTTTTGCTGTGTATTGAGCAGCACAGGATGTATTTAAATATAAATGTTTTTTGTGTGTCCTGAAAGGAGACGTAAATGAGCAGAGGCAGATGGTTGAAAACACGCACACACGCTCTCTCTCACCACACCTATACGCATATTCCCCTCATCTATTTCTCTGTCATGTTTCCTTGCAACTGTTGAGTGAAATCTCTGTAAACGTTTCCAACTTTTGTAAACAGCCCGTTTCCACTGAGTCTGTCATTACGCGAGTTTGTCATCGACAGAAACGATTTTTCCGTTCGATAATTTACAAAAATAGATTTAGACGAAAACACAAGACATTTTCGCTCCCCATGTGTCTGCTCACACACTCAGAGGATCTCTGGGCTGGAATGTTTGCTGATATTACAAATTACTGTCTCTCTGACATTCTCCTCCAGCACATGCTCATACACACACACACACACAGAGAGAGAGAGAGAGACACACACACACTCTCACAGGGGAAACAAAGCCTCCAGTCAGGGTAATGGGGCTCTCACGCTAAGACCGAGACCCAGTGTCGCCAGCTCGGAGGGCAGGTGACACTCGCATAGAAAGACAGACGGATGGACAGGGAGCGAGAGAGGGGAAGAAGATGAAGAGGACGGGAGAGAGGGGGCTAAAACACACTGGGGCTGAAATTAGATTTTGTAGCAATGATATAATGCTGCTAACTAGATTTGGCTTATTGGTGCCTGCCCAACATAAATTCCATTGAAGCCATATGGAGAGTGGACTCCTGCTCAACACAGCCGGCTGTGTCCCAGCTGAGAGTCTCTGCGGCTCAGGAACAAGGACGCTTTTGATGTCTGATTACTTGCATCAGGCCATATTGTTATACATTTTCTTAAGTGGTAGGATGTCTTTTTTTGTCACCTATGATGCTGAGCGGTTATTGCAACACTGTCGGTTTCCAACAGGAAGAGACCCTCGAAACCACTTTTAAATTCTTCAAATCTAAATCACATGGTCCTCGGTCCACAGACCAGGACACGGTGGGGAACCTGTCCCCACTGTTGACTGGTCCTCTGTCCCAACACCCCACTGGAGGTGATAGTCACTCTTCAGTCCATTAACCTGCTCTATGATGATTGGTGATGCAAAATTATAAACTTTTGTCAAAACAGGTAAATCATAACTTCTGCACATTTTCTTACAGGATGCTAGTTTGGTAACGAGTTTTCCTGAGAATCAGAAATCAGCGTCTCTTTGATTCAGAGCCCTTGTTTTATGTGTGAACCATGATTGTCCTGATAGGAGTTAATATGGCCTCAGAACATCATCGCACGTGTGTGTGTGTGTGTGTGTTTAGATTTACGCTGTATGGCGTGACCTTCTAGTTAACATATGTGAAATATGAGCATGTTAGTTTTAGCCCTCGGCGTAAAACGTTCATCTTAAAGAGATGGCACGATGTTGCTTATCTCTCTCACCCCATTTACTAATCAATATCACAGTAGACAGTGCTATGCTTTAATAGCATACTATTGTTCCATTTGTATCAAGTGTTCTTTTCCCATTTGATGAATGTGCACTGCATATTGCCATAACCTATCAAATAGAATGCTTTATTGTTTTAATACCACTGGCAACGGCTAAGAGCCTCTAATCCGCTGTGTGCATCTCGACGGCGTTGGGCCCTGACTGGAAAGATGCACTACATTACTCATTACTGTTAGTCATTTCTGAAGCGCAATGATTGCTTATTAGTCCCTGTGGCCTGCTGTTGGTTCATCCACTCATCCGTTTTCTGTTGAAGCCTGGTATCTGGGCTTTGTCTTCAAAACAAGCATTAGAATTTATCTCCATAAACCCCCGTGTCTCCAAGTCTGATGAGCTCTTCATCTATGCTGACCATTTCTAGCTATTTACAACTTACTTGCTGTCATGTTGGGATTGTTAAACATGTGCAGGGAGAAGTGTGACATCATTCATGGCAGTAAGTTTCACAACGTGGGTATTTCTCCACAAATATCCCCTGTCATGTCCGTCCATTCACCAAATGCTTTGTTTGTTATGCGCAATGCTGAGAAATGGAAATCCATTAGCGTTGTTCAAGGTTAGACAACTTTCATCTGCTGCCGATGATCAATAGAGAGATTGAATATGGAGGTGGGTGGGTGGAGTCTGATTGTAGACATCATCACACTTATCTGTTACTTTACTTATTGAGCATCTGAGTTGTCCAAAGGCCTTTAGCAATGCAAAAAAAAAAAAATGTTGTAGCTTCTTTTTCTTTAGCTTTTATATATCATGGCATGCAGAAGCTCTTTAATTGGTCTACAAGAAATGGTCTTGAATTTCAAGTACTTTCAATAGTATGATGCAGTACTGTGGAGTGTTGTTGGTATAATTGATCTTGGTTCAGGTAATTTAGGAAGAGGTTGCTATGTTTGGACGACAGGAACCGTTTCCTAGTCCAAAGAACTAAATATTTATTTGTGTCTGCAATGCGGGGACTAGGAATGATTGAAGAACTCCGTTTTGAAGAACTGCATCGTTCCTGCTTCGCAGTATTTGTGAGCGACCGTCTGAGTTAAATGTTAAATGTTAAGAAATAGTTTCAGAGATTCTGGGAAAACTCAAGGAACTCCAGGAGAAATACTCTGGGTAGTAATACTGCTACATAGTGTGCACACACTGATTCGCTGAAACCATTACGCATCGCCCCAGTGCACGCACGTTGCCATTGCCCCCACCCAACCCACCGCCGCGCTTGGACCACCACCGAATCTGCTGTGATCTTGTTGCAGCTTCATCATACGTTACTGATGAGTCACACTTCTCAGAATGGGACGCCAGTCGTCCTCCGACGTCTCTCAGCGCCGGCCTCCTCAGAGACGGGGCTCGTCTTCAGCTACCGGCTTTCTCACAGCGTCATGCACGTAGAGCTGCGTGTATGTTGGACATAGCATAACTGTGACTAATGTCTCAATAGCTGGCCTCGTGCACAGACTGAAGCACTCATGCATGGGACCACACACGCACACGCACACACACACACACACACACACACACACACACACACTATTTGGACACTTGACTAACTCAGAAGTATTAGTTAATAATTTTGTGACATGCCCAGAGGGCCATGTTGTCCCCTCGCTGTAAACAAAGGGAGAGAGAGAGAGAGCCAAGAAGTGCACTCTCTCCCCGAAAGCTGCTCAGAGCTGCTGCGTCAGACAGAAAGAACAAATGCATGGAGAGAGAGAAGTGGGGAGGAAGGCGTCAGGGTCCGAATGAAAGAATACGAGGATGGCTGAGGCCGGCGAGTACGGCGCTGAGAGAAGAGACGGCGAGTGTGAAAGCAGAGTGCGGTCATTATATCTGCCCCTCATCACCCCCCCGCCACCCAGCTCTCCCCCAGCCTCCCTCTCTTGCTCTCTCACGTTGCTAGGCAAACGTTTGAGCATAATGTGTGGTGACAGTGTGAGATGATGAAGAATCATTCCTGTATTCTGAGCTGCCCCCGCTCCTCCTCTTCGCCCTCCTCATCCTCCCTCTCGACTGACAAGTCAGGCCTGGATATCATTGTATCATTTATCCCAGGCTCAACTCTGCCACTCTGTCCCGCGTGCCCCGGGGGAAGTGTGAAAAGAGTGCATGTGTGCGAGAGAGTGTGTCTACATGGGCAAAGGTTTTGGTGTGTGAATGTAATTGCGTGCTAGTGTCATTCTGCACTTGTGTATGGGGGGGGGGGCTTTTGTGGAGTTTTTTTTGGAGACTGCACTTAACAGCTCGCTCAAGGGAGACACACACACACACACAGAGATCTGTAAGGGTTTACAGAAAGGAGGGTGTGCATGAGAGGGAGAATTAGGGCGAGACGCAGAAAGGGAGATGGTGAGAGTGGTGGGAAGCTCTTTTTAAAGCGCCGCTCCTGTGTGTTTGGACTCGGTGCAACAACGGGGGGGGGTCAGGGACACACTTTAGCAGAGCGTCTGAAATGGACTCGAGGCTGAGGGCGATCCACTCCACCCAATCTGCTCCGCCACAGTTGACAGCGGTGGCACACGGCTAAACACTTGTTGTCGCTGAGTGGTGCGATGAACTCGCCGTGGTCCGTGACCCGTCACTCAAACGCCATGGAGGCCATTTTCTCCCAACTGCGGCTCCCGCCAGCACCAGAGTCCGCCAGAGTGCAAGCTTTGGTGCAAAGTTACAAAAGGCACACACTTGGTAGATGGCGTTGTTGTTCTGAACGCGTTCCATAAGCGTTTGATTTCTGCGTTTTGTTAGCTGCGACGCTACCCAGTGGAGACGACGGAGGCGCTGGCGTTGGGACGAGAAGACGTTTGTGAGCCTGAGCCAGTAGGAATCATCGTCAATAATGCATTTCATTTCTGAACAAAACTACTTATAGGTAATTAATCTGGTGTGCCAATCTAGGATTCCTCCCACCTACCTTTACCTGTGCGTGACAGCTAGCGTGCTGAGCTGCTGCAAAGCACTGTTGTTGACCGTAGCCTGTCAATATGGGCACCATTATTTTGTCACAAATGTTCCCATTTTGTGATAAAATTGGCAAATCTCTTGAAAATAATTTAATTGCACTGAAACTCAACCCACGAAGAGACTTAGCTCAAGCTAAGCCGGTTCATAGGATGGGTTAGGTGGAGGTGCAGCAGCGTGAATAAGGACCACACCATCATCATGCACGGAAGCCATGGAGACACTGAAAGGACTAAGGACGGATCAGGGAGAGATGCTCCTGTCTTTTCAGGACATCTGTAAACTCATGCCGTGAGACATGTGTGGATGAAACATGATCAGGGTTAGCGAGCTGACCTCTGGATTCTTCAGTGGAAGTTAACCCACTGTAAATTATGATGGAGCCAGTCAAGCCGCGGAATCCGGAATAGATGGCATGCTGTTGTAATATTCCCCTAATTCCACTTCTGTGGAAACCAGTTTGAAACACGGAAGGAGCGTTTTGATCCGACAGAAAGCATTTTACAAAACAGTTAAAATGGAATGAATGTTTTTATGACTTCTGAGATTGTTAGGTTATTAAACCACACACACACACACGGCCTACTGCGTGTGTGTGGGGGGGGGAGGGGGGGGGGGGGGGGGTACACACGAAAACATACTTTCTGGTCACACCCTGTCACACTGAAGCTCTTGTAAACACATATAAACAAACACACACAATCTCTCCTAGCATGACCCTGCATGTATGTGTGTGTGTGTGTGTGTGTGTGTGTGTGTGTATCAATAAAACATGGTGGTATGAATAAGTGATAGAATGCATAATGGAGAGGCAGCACAGAGTCGGGGAATCTTTCCATAGCGCTGGAACTTTCAACAGAATGCAATGACGTGTCCGTTAGAACGTGTTCATCCTGGTAGATGCAACATACTCAGCTCATGCTAACGCTAACGCTCTCTGTTCAGCACGTCCAGGGTGATCATGCTAATGCTAACGCTCTCTTTCAACACGTCGAGGAGGCCACCTGTGTTTTTCTGTCTGCAGCTTCGTTTTGTGCTTTCGTGCTGGATTATATTTGTCATAGTGACACAGGAATTCTCTGAATTATTGAATTTGAGTTCAGTTGGAGGTTCATGTTTTTCATGGTGTCTGTAGTGGATGGCTGACAGATGGATTTAGGTTACCTGATGCACACATGGCCTGTCCAGAGTTTAGACTTTAGAGGATACCTACAACACCTGGAGATGGGAACTGGGACGTCCTGATGAACGATTTCTGGTTGCTTTCTATTTGTTCCATTCTAAAACAGCCATGATACCGAGCAGCTGAGCATGACCTTTGACCTTAGGACCCTGTGTGTGTGTGCATTGTCAATGCAGCATCTCTTGTGTTCGTACAGGAAGTCGGTTGGATGTGTGTTTCTTCTATTCAGTCTCTGGTGACTGGACCCTGCTGTCTTCCATGAATGAGTGATGAATTTGGATCGTGCATAATGCCGGTGAGACTTGTGTTTGGATGACGGGGATGCCGTGAGCGCCCCAGTCAGAGGATCACCTGACAGCGGATTCAGATCGTGGAGACGAGGTGCAGGAGCGATGAGATAATGGCTCATTGCCTTTGCAGCGTGGTTTTACGTACACTGCAGAATGCCAGTATGCCATCTAAGATCACACACTGGATCATGTTTACGTCGCCTTCGGTTTGATCAGGGTAAACAAAGCCGCCATAGCGAAGGAGCCTTACTGTGCAGTCTTGTTGTAACAGGGGCTGCTGTGTCTGGAGTCTACAGCAGCTCAGATCCCGGCATATAAGACATGTCAAGTCATCAAGACGGACTCGGTTTGTTTGTGCCATGTGTCCAAAGTATTATATGCAGGGTTGTAAGTGCCCTCAGAGAGCATTCATTCACGCAGGGTTCAGCGTCAGACCCTTCCACTGGCCTGAAGTGCACGGGTCACGTTTGTGATGTAATGGTCAGCGACAGGCTCCTGACACTTCCCTGTCCACAGTGGGCAACAACACCAGCAGCCTCTTTCAGCTGAGTCCAGCCCTCCTGTCCAAACCCATGGACGGGCTCCAACGCGCTTGTCGTGGGACATCAGGTCAGTCGTGTGTTCGGGTTGGGATACAGAGGAGGGTCTGCTTTCCACCGTGAGGAGTAAAAGGGATTGAAGCGCTTCATTACCTCCTCCGAGGAGGGGATGTTTTCACCGCCGTTGGTTTGTTTATTTGTTTTGTTAGCAAGACCACTCAAACATTTATGGTAAGGATCTTGATGAAATTTTCAGGAAATGTTGGGAATCTTACCAGGAATAGTTGATAAAATGTTGGTGATGATCCAGAAGAGATCCTGGATTCTGGATCACTTTGAAATTTTTGTTGTAGAAACAGCTTCAATAAATACATGTGATGTTTGGAAAGGTCCTGGGCTTTGTCATCTACTTACTGATCTGTGCAATATCAGGTTGCTTCCAATTAGACAACTCAAAACAGGTTGTTGCTATTTTTGTGGGAACTGTGTCTTAAGCCCAATTCAGGCCACGGTTTCACAGTGGGAGTGAGCGGTCTGAGACCATCACAGGGGGGGGGGTAGCGTTGTTTGAGAAAAGGCCTGGCAGCAGCTTCAGTTAGCTTGTTAGCTCCACATAGGAGGTTCTGTTTTTTTCGGTTTGTGTTTTTAAAAGGATTACGGGAAAAACTGCTGGATGGGTCTTGATGAATAGAAATCTGAGGATGGTATTGGTCGAACTTAGATCCCCTTAAATTTTGAGAGTAATCCAGATACCCGTCTGGATACAGAAACATCTGGATTTTCCCATTTACTTTTCAAAAATCATGTCTTGTAAAATATGTGTTCAATTCAC
Organism: Brachionichthys hirsutus; assembly: GCF_040956055.1. Classification (NCBI taxonomy): domain Eukaryota; kingdom Metazoa; phylum Chordata; class Actinopteri; order Lophiiformes; family Brachionichthyidae; genus Brachionichthys; species Brachionichthys hirsutus. The sequence continues at coordinate 10,969,915 of NC_090907.1, forward strand.
TCACCAAAAATCAGAGTCATAAAGGGCTCCGGTCGAATCCAGAATGAGGTCAGGAAAAAATATTACATTTGAACATTAAAACCCATTTATGGATTCAAAAATCAGTTAAAAATAAACATCAGCTCTGATTCACTTTTACTTTTCATGGTTGGTGTATAAAGATACCAAGAACAATCTAGAACCTTTTGGTGCTGATCCAGATCACCATGTTGACGGTGTAGATCAGGGGTGGGCAAACTTTTTTACTCTCGGGCCACAATGGGTTCTAAGATTTGACAGAGGTGCTGGGCCAGGAACCGATGGATGGAGTGTTTGTGTGTAATAATATAAATTACATGTAAAATACATTACATGAAAGGATTTGGCCTTTTACAGGTAGCGTTACAGGGAAAAGGTCAAATGAATGAGGTTTATAAGAAAATTTTATTTAATGATATTATTTGGACAAATTCGGCGGGCCGGATTATAAAGCCTTGGTGAGACGTTTTCTCTGTATTGGGCCCAGACGGAGGGTGTTTTTGCAGCTTTTCTCACTACTCAAGGTTCTTGGTTCTCTACAGTATGTTGGACCACATTCCGAGAGCTCAGCACTCAGTAGAACCTATGACCTGAGCCCATCCTATAAAACCCGTTATAGCACATTTTAATTTCCTTTAACGGTGTGCTGCTGACTTTACGAAGTCCTCCAGTGATCTATTCTGCAGTTGGATGACTTGTGTAAAAACCGAGCGTGCTCCATATAACGTTGTGAGTCTGTTACACATTGGGCAGACAGACCCGTGTGATTCTGCTCGTCTCTCTTTGGCCCGTGTATAAAAGCAGCAGTCGGCCCATGAAAAGCGGTTCCACACTGAGTCCAGTGCGAAGGCGGCTGTCGGTCTGAGTCAGCAGCCAGTCCAGCCCTGGGTCACCACTAGGTTTTCATTAGAGCCCTAATTCAAAGCGGCTCACGTAGAGTGTCAGGAGTGTCCCGGCCTGTCGCTGGAACCCCTTATTGCCCAATCCAATGAGAAGCCGGTGGGAAAGTTGTGGTCCGCTGCATGTAGAGCTGCTGGAACTCAGAATATACGTTCAGAGAAGAGCGAGAGAAAGTCCCCACTCAAGGGCTGGAACTCGCCCCATGAATCACTTGCTTTCTCTTTCATTTGTTCCTTAATCACGCGACCTGTTGACTCGGGTGATTCATGGGATGGCTGCTGGCTGTGGTTCACCCTGTGGAGTTCAAGCGGGGGGGGGGGCATGCTTCCTCGGTGAACTCGCCGGCTTGTGGGCGGGACACTGTTCATTTCGAAGGTGCTTGAAGCATCGCTTTGCTTCTGTGATTATGTGGAAGAAACATGAGCGCAAGATGGGTTTTTTTTAGACCTATCACCGGTGTCAAAACGCATCCGTTTAAAATATGAATGAATTTAGTCCTGGGTGTGATCCTGGTGAGGAGGCGGGGCGTCTGCCATGTAGCGCGCCGCTCCATTTGAACCCTGCTCATGACGTACGCCCGGCCGCATTAATGCGTGCTGTCCTAGACGCAGGCGGGTGTGTTAAGCTTGGCTTTTCACAGTCCATTAGGATGATCTCCGGTAGACTTTAATGAGCTTTCCCACTAATGTGGCCTCAGTCGTCCAACTGAACAGCTTTCTAAGGATTGTACAGAGCAAGAGCTCACATGTGATGCTGACATGCTTTCATGTGTAAAACATCTGCAAGTCCTTATAATAAATGATACTTCCTATATAGTGTCGGTTGCGCGCGCTGTCTTACGTTGTAACATAGCAGCCCTGTTGATGAATGATGGCGGTCAAAAGCTTTATTTGTTACCTGACTCTGTTTGTGGTTGTTTAAGTCGTAGCCTTTCAGAAGTGCTTCTTTTACTTCATTTCCTTCAGAGCCCCTCACGGACCAAACGAGACCAGGCTGTGTTCCACAATGTTCTCACTGGTTTTGTCATTAGTTCCTCTTTGGCTAGGAGCTCATTGGTCACTGTTTCCTGGGCACAGTTCATCTTTCCCTGTGGCTTTCTTGTTGAGGTAAGCCAGGTAGTACTGGGGATCGGAATGATTGTGTGTCGCATACATTGATGTAAATGGTAATATTTCTGGAAACAAACTTTATTGACTTGGAATGAGGACTCTGTATTACAAGCCGAACGCCGCTGTAGGTCAAGGATAAATAATAACGGAAGGGCAAGGACGTCCGTGGTTTATGAGACCACCAAATATTCTGCGATAACAGAAAGAAAGGCAACTTTATTTCAGCTCACGAAGGCAACAGAATGCTGAACCATGAGCTCCAAATCGTTTCCATTTGTAGGAAGAAACTTTAGATAAAAACTTTTATGAGCTGTAAGATTTCACTTGTATTTATATTTTCAAGTTATTTTGTCATTTCTTTTTTTAATATAAAAATGTGTGTGTGTGTGTGTGTGTGTGTGTGTGTGTGTGTGTGTGTGTGTGTGTGTATGTGTATGTGCATGCATGCGTGCACGTGAGAGCACTAATCAGAGCCAGCCGGGGCCAACGGTGAGATTAAAGTTAAAACACAAAAACAATCAGCTGGGATAAGTATAGTATCGCCATGGGTTACCGCCCCCACCCCTCTACAGCGAGGGTAGATCCCGATGGGCGGGAATGGACCCAGACCCACGACTCCCCTCGCTGTAGAGACTCGGCCCAATTAGCTGACGTTGGTAAAACAAGTTTTAATATTACTTCAACACGCTGACCTTGATTCATAGTCTCTGTTCCGACTACATGTGTATAAACGTCTTCCACCAGCATTTTTCTGCTGCATGTGATTTGTGAATTTCTTCAAAATAGAATAGAGACCTCTGCCACGCAACTCAGTCTCCCTTTTTGATTTACACCAAACATAATGGTCCTACATTTATTTTATCTCTATTTTTAGATTCCTTGCCATGAAAACAAACATTTAGCATTTAGATTCACGTTGATATCATTATTAGTTTAGAAGTTATCCACTAAAAGCAGCCTTTCAGAAATGGAGTGTTCTTCTGGATCTATAGATCCAGAGCTTTTGAAGAAACAACAACTACTGATTCCACAGCGTCTTGGTGAAGACCAGCAGAAACAGAACAGAACCCAAAATTACATTTACCCCGATTTCACCTGGATCAGTTTCCTCATCTGTTCTATTGAAGATAGAACAGATGAGATGGTGAGGTAGAGACACCCCCCCCCCCCCCCACTGTGTCAAATTCCATAAACATCGGCCAATAATCAACCAAGATAATGAGGAGCACATTTTGAATCTTCATTGACTGCAATACTAACAATTATTCTGGGACTGTGTGGGATTAGCACCGGATTAAATATGTCGTTTTTATTCATGTCTGGGTTGAGGTCTTGGAAAATAATTAAAATCCTTTATTATTCAATAAATAATAACTCTTTAATTTATTATCTTCCCAGAATTTAGGATTTAGCATAAAGCTCTGAAAACAATGAGGTAGTAAACTGTTTTTTTGGGGGGAGGGGGGCTAACTATGATAGCATTACATTAGCATGCAGACCTCAGAGCGATCATGCTTTTCCTGTTTTTACACATTGAAAATAATTAAAATTATCATTTAGAATTGTTGTTCAATGTAATAAAAAATTACTGTAATTCTTCTGGATACTTAAAATGACATCAGCCATATAAACCTTTTGAGTTTGTGGTGAAGGGATGATGTGTTTTCTGTTACATCTGTGCGTCTCCGGCTGCCTCTGGGCTGTGTGTCTGGAATGAAAGTGTTTGCTGCAGTCTGTGTTTGCGTCCCAGCGTAAGAGGATTAAAGCCTGTTCGCAGCCCACGGGGCTGACCGGACCCTTTCTGATCTGCCCCTCTGATTGGCTGATGAGGTATTAGCTGGCTGATATGTTGTTATATTTGTCTCTCTCATGTTGTGCGAGGACGGCCCTCTAAAATCACCAACAACATTTTCTTCCTTGTTGAACAGTCAGGAGCCCCCCCCTCCCCTCCCCCTTCGCCTCCCCGCTATAGAGCAACCACTCCTGTTATCTCCAGCTGCGCCATGTGCTGCTATTTTAACGATAACTTCTTTGACTCTGTATCTCACAGTGACTTTACTCTTTTGAAGTCTGAAGTCTTTAGCCCCAGAACCAAGCGCTGGACCCAGTAGCCCCTCAGAGTCATCACCAGTAGCACAATGACTGGAAAGATCTTGATATCTGGACTCAAAGCACTCTTAATCCAGGGTGATTGCTTGCAGCTCCTCCAATGGAGGTTGTTTTAGAGGTGTTTCCTGCAGTGAGGACGAATCTCTGAATAAAACTGTCTAGATTAACCAAACAGTCACATTTAAGCTCCTGATATTAGCTTTTAGCTTCAAATACATATCAACTTTGTCATTGAAAATGAAAAGCAGCCAAGCTGGATGGTCAGAGCCCTTTAAAAGTCCATATCAGTCAGACCTTCCATTTCTGCATTGGCGTCCCTCCAGAATGAAATTGTTCACACATCAACACACGGGACAAAACAGCCATGTAAATAACCGTATTACTTTACCTAGTGACATCATCCCGAGAGGGAAAGATCCCCAACATTAGAGCGGGGGGGTGGGGGGGGGAGTGTAGGGGGTGCGGGAGGTTAAGACTTGTTGAATAGCTTGTAGGCTGCACACAATGAGGTGGATTAGACAGCACTAGAATGGGCCTTTGGGGCTTTGCTGGGGTGTTCAGCAGCTTACAGCGCCTACAATAACAATGCAACAGTGCACATCCAGCTGAGGCTGGCCGAGGCTGGCGAAAAGGCAAGCTGGGAGGGCACGGCACTGCTGGCACTTCCAGTCAGAAGCAAAGCGCCTGTGACGTGAGGAGTTAATAGAGGAGTCATGTTTGATTGACAGCCGGGGCAACGTTAAGAGGAGCGTCCCCCCCAGTGTCCTCCTGAAGGAGCTCTGGGTGTCACGCTGACTGAGAGGAGAGGTGAGGCGCCGCCTCTGCTTGCCTCAAGTTGTGGATGAAAAACTGACATGATTACAGATGACCCCTATTCTTACGGATAAAACCCAGCACTGTGGGCTGTGTCGTGATGCTGTGACGTATACAGTATATATATATATATATATATCTTGAATAGCTTAGTACATAAGAGAAAAGTACAGAGATATCTCCTGACACCGGACATGACAGTCTGTAGTCACAGAACAACCTCTGTGTCGTAGTTTCACACATGCACACTGTAATCTCTAAATAAATTCAGCAGCTATATATTAATTATGATTTGAAAATCATTTAATAGAAGAAGAATAACTTAGATGTCATTTCGTCTTTACTTAGCAGGCAGCTATGTTGGATCTCTTCATTTGTTCCATGGCCTCAATAATAGACGCATAGATAGAATAATAGCACAGAAGTGAAACGGCAGTGGGCCGAGGACGGCTCTCAGATGTCCCACCTGAAACCCAGGACAATAAAACGTACTAAAAATTATTTCGTTACAAAAGCGTTCGCTTTTTCTGTTCAGGTTTTTTATGTCCAGGCTTACATAACCTGTAACCTTATTTAAATCACTGTAATTTGTAATTAAATAATTGCTATATTTCTTATTTAATTTGAATGTTAATGAAGTATAAAAGCAGGCCCCTGCAGCAGCAGTCTTCCCATCTGCTGGGATTACCACAGCATTTCTTTCCGTGTGGTGTTAGAGAATGGAAGAGGAGCCGGGGGGGGGCTGGGATGACACCGCAGAGTGGCGCATCGCCTGTTAGATGGGAAAGCAACAGTGTGGTTTGTATTAGGTTTCCTGGGCTAAAGTAAGAAGCTGACACTTCCTGCATGCCCTCCGCCCCGTGACAAAGACTTGGATCCATACTCGCTCCCCAACATCTGCCAGACGTATTAAACACACTGTGGCTTTATGTCAGTGCAACAAAACAACAATTCTTACACTAATTAGAGCTCCTGTTCATGTCAAGGTCACTGGTGAGTTCTGCAGTCGGTGCTGACAGACGGCAGAAGGAAGTCTTACCATGGTGCCTCTGCAAGTCCAGCCCTGCAAACGGTTTCAAACTGAGACACGAAAGAAAATGCAAGTCAGACCTAATCAGAGCATCTCAGCTCTAAGTATGTCCAGGCTGGATTCTCACCGGCGTGTTTGTTGGTTTGGCATCAGCTATGGGGTTCTATTTTATCCTGCCTGTACGCTTTTAGCGTTTCTTCCCAGATTCATCGGAAAGTAACACGACCTTTGTGTCAGTTTTAGTGCTGTTTCCCCTCAAATACTTGAAGGCTGATACAGAAATGAAAATGAAATGAGCAGCGAGAACATGACCTGAAGAACAGATGCCTTCTCCGAGGCCGGACGCGCTCCCCGGAGCTGCTCCTTGATCCCACAGCATTCCAGAGGCCACCTCTCTGCAAAACTCATCCTCTTGATGTATTTTAAGCTGCCGCTCACTGAGGCAGCCGCTATGTCATCACGTCTCCCCAGTCGACAGACCCCGCGAATAAAGCACCTACTTTGCACAACAGCAGTCAGGTCCAGATACAGATGATAAGCCATCGATGGGAGACTCAGATCTGTGTTACCATGGTAACGCAGGTTGGTCCTGCCACCTACATGGAGCTGAGCTGCTGCAGGTTCTCATGTGCAGTGGAATAATGGGAGCTTCTGAATGATAGAAAATCATAGTTGACTTAAACGTGACTCTGGAATGCTGAGAGGTTTACAAGCTCAAGGGATTATATGGAGTGATGGCAGATCAAAGTTATTGAATTGTTATTGATACAGGGTTTTACGATTGGTCGGGTTTTATTGATGGAGGAGTTGGTTTTCATTATTATTAAGAATTGATTGGCCAGAAAGCAATGCTTTTATACTTGTGGGTCTGTTCTCAGGTCGGGTCTGTGCGTGAGTTAGAAGTGAACCAGTGTTGTAGCAACGCAAAGCCATAGTTAACCATCAAGTCACCTCGAAAGCTACAAGTCCAGCGTAACAGTGGAGACACAAGTCATCAAGCTTGTCACACGCTAAGCTGGAATGATGATCCCTTAAATGCACCATGAATTAAACTTCAGGTCAGACTCCCTAAGCGGAGCTGACGTACAAACCTTTCAGAACTCAACAGGTCAACTGGGCACACCGTAAAACAGCTGATGGATTGGTCCAACTCCTGTGGAGAGGCAGGTTCAAAGAAGAGGAGAAGAAAGTAAAGGATGCACCCATTTGAGGAAAAACGGCCATCTGTCAGCAGTAAATGCAGATTTCTTCTCATGTATGTGCATTATCGAATCCTGCTCTCAATTTGTTGATGACAGCTGCTCTGCCACGGATGCTCACTGCCGCACATTTGCAGGACGTGGAACTATTGTGGAAGCAGCCAGGAAGGAGCTTAATCAATGCTAGAGGCCTGATGGACGTCACAGGACACTACATGCATCACAGTCTTAATACGCCGCATGCCATGCTGTCCAGAGAGCGACAGAGATAGTTTACAGCATGTAATAACAGTAACCGGTTCCTCGTGGAGAGACGCTCACCAGAGCGGCTTGGTTAGTCCACAGTGGACGATGTCGGTCGAGGAGCAGCAGGTCTGGACAGAGGAAGACTGATGTCCTCTGAGGGTGTGGCTTAATCCCACTGATGTGGACTTCCATTGTTTATAGGAGTAGTGAGCTCTTTGTGTTCTGATGGAAAATCTTGTTAGAGCAACTCCTGGGCCTCGCTAGAAACTCAAAATCTCTGTTTCATCTTCAGTTGCGTAGATGCAGAACCACTGTGTTGTGATGCTGCCGTCACCCTGGGCAGTGTCTCATAGTCTCACAGGATACTATGATACACTGTAGTCATGATAGTATCACATCAGAATACTATGATACACTGTAGTCATGATAGTATCACATCAGGATACTATGATACACTGTAATCATGATAGTATCACATCAGAATACTATGATACACTGTAGTCATGATAGTATCACATCAGGATACTATGATACACTGTAGTCATGATAGTATCACATCAGGATACTATGATACACTGTAGTCATGGTAGTATCACATCAGAATACTATGATACACTGTAGTCATGATAGTATCACATCAGAATACTATGATACACTGTAGTCATGATAGTATCACATCAGAATACTATGATACACTTGTAGTCATGATAGTATCACATCAGGATACTATGATACACTGTAGTCATGATAGTATCACATCAGGATACTATGATACACTGTAGTCATGATAGTATCACATCAGGATACTATGATACACTGTAGTCATGATAGTATCACATCAGAATACTATGATACACTGTAGTCATGATAGTATCACATCAGAATACTATGATACACTTGTAGTTATGATAGTATCATATCAGGATACTATGATACACTGTAGTCATGATAGTATCACATCAGAATACTATGATACACTGTAGTCATGATAGTATCACATCAGGATACTATGATACACTGTAGTCATGATAGTATCACATCAGAATACTATGATACACTGTAGTCATGATAGTATCACATCAGAATACTATGATACACTTGTAGTTATGATAGTATCATATCAGGATACTATGATACACTGTAGTCATGATAGTATCACATCAGAATACTATGATACACTGTAGTCATGATAGTATCACATCAGGATACTATGATACGCTACAGTCATGATAGTGTCATGACTGTAGCGTATCATCATAGCAACTTGGATATCCCTATCGCTAGCATTAGCATTTGTAGTTTTATAAAGCACCTCCTTAGTTAGTGCTTTGCTGAGCCGCTTATATGTTAAAAATCACTGGATGTAGTAAATATATTATGCTTCTGTCTGCTCCTGTTCTCTCTGTCTCTCTATCAATCTCTCTCCCTCTCTTTGTTTTTGACTCTCCTGCCTGTCCTTGTCTCTGTCTCTGCCACTCTGTTATTCTCTCTCTCTCTCTCTTTGTCAACCCACCCAGTCAAGACAGATGACCACCCACTATGAGTCTTAGGTTCTGTCCCAGCTTTCTGCCTGTTAAAGGGAAGTGTTTCCATCTCCAAAGTGCTTGTTCTTGTGGGTCAAATTGGGTTCTGTCTTTCCCTGCAGGTCTGTCCCTACTAATCCTGTAAAGTGCCTTGAAATAACTTTCCGTTATGATCTGTTGCTATAGAAATAAAAACCCTAAAAAAAAATATCAGGATACAATAATACGCTACGGTCATCATAGTATATCATGATTGTAGTGTAGCATGATAGAATTGTTTCTGAAGTTGAGGCTAAAGCGCATCCTTTATCTGCTGTCACTGAGCGCTAAAATATTCATGCTACAATCTGCTGATCACACCGTTCATGTATCCGTAAGTGTCAATAAAGTTTTGTGCGTGTGTGTCCCTATCTCCCCCCCTGCAGAGCTGCAGAGGGAGGGCAGCATCGAGACCCTCAGCAACAGCTCTGGCTCCACCAGCGGCAGCATCCCCCGCAACTTTGAGGGCTACCGCTCCCCTCTGCCGACCAATGAGGGCCAGCCGCTCAGCCTCTTCCCGTCCCACTTCCCTTAGAGTCCCACCTCTCCTCCAGGAACAGCCAACAGCGCCCGGTCCACCTGCGCCACCTGACCCCCCCCCCCCCCCCGCCCAGAAATCCGTCCTCGCTGCGTCCTGCTGACACAGCGTGTTGATTTGCTCTCTGTCCAGTGTGTTAGTCTCACAGCAGCTCTCAGATCAGCGTGATGAGTCCACTCTCATCCGTGTGTTAGTCTCACAGCAGCTCTCAGATCAGCGTGATGAGTCCACTCTCATCCGTGTGTTAGTGTCACAGCAGCTCTCAGATCAGCGTGATGAGTCCACTCTCATCCGTGTGTTAGTCTCACAGCAGCTCTCAGATCAGCGTGATGAGTGCACACTCATCCGTGTGTTGGTCTCACAGCAGCTCTCAGATCAGCGTGATGAGTCCACACTCATCCGTGTGTTAGTCTCACAGCAGCTCTCAGATCAGCGTGATGAGTCCACTCTCATCCGTGTGTTAGTCTCACAGCAGCTCTCAGATCAGCGTGATGAGTCCACTCTCATCCGTGTGTTAGTCTCACAGCAGCTCTCAGATCAGCGTGATGAGTCCACACTCACCCGTGTGTTGGTCTCACAGCTGCTCTCAGATCAGCGTGATGAGTCCACTCTCATCCGTGTGTTGGTCTCACAGCAGCTCTCAGATCAGCGTGATGAGTCCACACTCATCCGTGTGTTACTTCGAGGGTGGGATGGTCACTATGTGGACTTTTCAGTAGCTTCGTTTCTTCATTTAAATGCCGGCCTTGCTCACATATACTGCATTTCAATAAGTCAGTGCTCACACATATATGACATTGTTTTAGACTGACTAGAATGAGTTTCTTTTGAGGATGACATGACTGCTGAGCAGTGAACGACACCTGGATCAGTTCAGCCGTGCAGGAAGGAATGTCCAGTAGGTGACGAGTGCATCAGCCCAACCCTGGTTATTCCCTCATGTTTGTGTTGAATCAGAAGGAATTCCACGACAGAGACGAGTCCTCTTCGCCTCCTCTCCTCTTCGCCTCCTCTCCTCCTCTCCTCTCCTCCTCGCCTCCACCCGCCATTGTTTCTGTTGTCTGAATGAGCCAGAAGAGAAGCTGGAAAAATGGCCGTCCAGCCAGCTCCGTGTAGCAGCTCCTGCTTGTGTGTGTGTGTGTGTGTGCGTGTGTGTGTCACTGCTCTCGTGGCCTCTAGCTAAAATGTTTTGATTACATTTGCTCCTCTCGTGTCTTTGATTCTTCCTGTAATTACATTTGGCAACAGATGCAGTAATGAGATGACACGATTACTATGTTGTTGAAGTAATTTAGGTATTTATAGTGTAATTGAGATTTTTGTTGCGACGTAATTCGATGTACAGTATTCCCTCCCCATCTTTTCCAGAGTGCATTTTAATTGAGCCGTGTGTCATGTGTGTCGCCGTCATGCTGTAATTTGTACCTCACTTTAGACCAAAATCTTTTTTCCACCTCGTTCCAGATTGGAAAAAGGTTTTTTTCCTTTAGTAGCATAAACCTGTTATAATAATGTGAAATTCCTTCATTAAACACTTTTGTCCTAAAGTGGACTCACACTCTGTCTCTGCCTGGAGTCCGGGTGTTGCCTGTATTTTGGGGGGGGTCTGCGGTCGTGAGGGACAGAATCTGTGTAGGACGTTGTTTGTTGTTGACAAAAACGTTTTATTTATAAAATGCAAGAAAGGAACACAGAAGTGCACAGAAATGAAACGTTGAGTCTTTCTCTGATTCCTCATTGTGCTGTTCGGTTGTCGTGGTGATCGTGTCTCAGTAATGTAACGCACACACACACACACACACACAGTAACTCGTACCATATTTTTTAACGGGCAATAAAGTATTGTTAATGAGACTTTTTACGGCTCTTTGTTCTCCAACACTGGGAAAAAAGGGAGGCCATGTTTGTTTTCCTTCAGGTCCGAACACTTTTATTAAATGTTTTTAAATAATATAAAATATAATGCTTGACTGGAACCACTTTGAACTCATTTAAATTGAATTACCTTCACGGTTGTTGCTCTTATTTCTTCCTGTGTTGTGTTCACAAGTTATGAGTCACAAATTCAAGAGGAAGCAGCGTCACATATCCAAATAGCCTGAAAACAGGACAATAATAATTAAAATAATTATTACAACTACAATGCCCAAAACATTTTAAATGAGAAACAGTAAGCCTCTGTTTGGAGCAATAAAGTAGTGAAATCTTAACGGTGTGAGAGTCTGAAGACAATCAGCTGCTGTCAGTGTGGGGAAAAATGACCCTAAAATATGAAACTTCATTCTTCCAGCAGCTTCCAGTCAGCCAGCTGTTTAGTTAGTAGCTCAGCGTCGGGTTTCTTTATCACCTTCCACCGTCCTCACTTCAGAATGCAGGGACTTGACTCAAGCAGATTTCTCCAGACCTCCTCTTGGCTTCCATTTCTCCCACAGCAACCAGCAGCAAGATCTGAATCTGATTCTGGACCTGAGGGATTACAGTCATTTGTTGTTTTACCAGCGCATGTAATTGTGCTTCTTGCTAATCTTATTCAAACTGTGAAATCTCAGAGGCTCTAATTCTGAGGAGACAGAATGTTTAACCAAACAGCAGGAGCATCATTGTTAAGAGCTGCGATGGCGCTGAGCAGCACAAACTGGGTCTGTTGAAGAAAAGTTCCAAAGTAACATGTGATGTCATGGAAACACTGTGACTCTATTTGTGATGGTGGATTACTCAGAATGGCATACTCAGACGCATATTTGTAACATCTATATAACATTTTAATGTATATCTGCACTACTTAGAAATCTGCTTGTGAATAATAGGACTAAAAATATATTGACATTTAATATATACGCAGAGTTCTAAAATTATTTATCTTTCCATGACAGCTGTGGAAAAATAAAAATAAAGTAATATTACTGACTCTTTCCATATTTAGTTTGAAAATTAAAAATATATACGAGTTAAAATAGTAAGAAATTTTGGGATATTTCTTTAAACTCTAAAATTTGAAATGTTGCTTGCAAAAAAAATTCTAAATCAGGATAAACTCGACAGACAAGCAGTTAAAAAAAACGGAGAGCCACCAGGGTGCGTGACGTGATGACGTGGCGCACCTGACGTGTTTCATGTACGCTAACAAGGTAGTAGCAGTAGTAGTAGTAGTAGTATTAATACACATCTGAAATGTTCCCAGATTTTTGCAGGAGGGTTTTAAACGCAGCTGCTGCTATCTTGTGAAACGTGCTGATAAACTGCAGTAAACACACGCATGCACGCACGCACACACACACACAAACATTATGAAATTTAATTAAACATCAAATATTTCACATTATGAACGTGCAGGAAAGTTTAATTTTGTACTGCAGTATTTTTTCGGACTCCCAGCATACATCTGGTTAAATGTTTCTGGAATGCCCCCCAGTGGGCACCTCCAGGACCCCCCCCCCCCCCGGGTTGTTACCACTGTGAGAGGTGTGTACAACGACGCAGGAGATGCGTTCACGGACCTGTGCTCCGTGTGCGTGTATGTTTGGGATGGCGCTCCACAGTGACGTCAGACGAAACGCTCACCTGGACTCTGAATAAATCAAGCCGAACGTTTCAGAAATGGAATTTACATTTACCTTCATTTTAATTGTTTCATTCTGCAAATTAATCTGACTGTTTTCAGGATGTACACGTCCCCACTCGTCTTTCTCGGGGCTGCAGCATGGATCCCCGTGGAAGTGCGTGGGACCCTGCTGGGTTCCGGGGAACTCTTCTTTTAGTACAGCGACCAGATAAATAAAATGTAACGGTCGATCTTTTATACGGACTTTAATGGCCTCATTCATAAATAGAAGCATTTTAAAATGTATTCTCACCTCTTTCTGTCGTTTTTAAATTACGTGCAGCGTGAATCCGAACCACGCGCGTGTTTCCACGGGGATCAGCATCGACTGAAGTCTTTCTGTGGCCCTGAACGTGTCGTGTCGTCGGGTCATGACGTCACTGCAGCAGCCTCTCCTCCGGCCTGCAGGTCGCCTCGGCTCGTCTGCAGCTGCTCATTTAATTTCTCCGCGCTGTCAACACATCTGTAAAAAACACAAAAGAGTATTTCGTTGGTTTGAGATAAACTGCGTTCCAACCAACATGAAATGGAATAAAATATAATCTGCTGTGATTATTACTATTATTTTTTTAAACGGTGGTTAAATGTTTCCTGGATGAGAGGGGAGAGCCGCCCCTGAACGCAACAGGAGCGTAATGCGCGCAGTCATTTTATTGGAAGATTAAATGTGTTTAATGTGTTTAAATGTGTTTAACATGATTAAATGTGTTTAATGTGTTTAAATGTGTTTAACATGTTTAAATGTGTTTAATGTGTTTAAATGTGTTTAATGTGTTTAAATGTGTTTAACATGTTTAAATGTGTTTAACATGTTTAAATGTGTTTAACATGATTAAATGTGTTTAAATGTGTTTAACATGTTTAAATGTGTTTAACGTGATTAAATGTGTTTAAATGTGTTTAACATCTCTACACAAAATACAGAGCAGAGCTGTAAAAATGTTCGATCGAGCACGACGTTAGGAATAGCACGCGTTACTATAACAGAACTTTAAATTCTGCAGAGTGTTTTTGTTTTGTCTTAATTAAGAATATATTTATTAACGTGTTTTGTTTTGTTTTTGTTTTTGTTGTTCTTCAGTTTACGGTCATCTGTGTCGCGTGTTTTGGAAGCCCGCGTCACGTCCACTGGTTTGTCACATAATCACTTAATACCAGAAAATGAAGACCTGAAAGCCCGCGCAATATTGTGCATGACGTCACGTGTTCGTTCACCTGTCACCACGCAGACTTTCTTCTTCGTGGAGTTGGGTTCCAGGGCCGCGCAAAGGTCCCGCGGTTTGCTTTACAGTGAAAGCATTAAATGATCAAACTGTGTGATCAGCCCTGCGTGTCTCTGGCGTGCACGCGTGATCTGTCCCTCTGCTCTGACTCCGCTGCAGTCACGATGGCGCCCCCGCTTGGTTGTCCACCTGCGCGTCAGCCTCGGCGCAACACGAGGAGCAGGTCGAGCACGACGGAGAGCAGGAGGGTGAAACAGTGAAACAGTTCGTCATGAGGTCACATCTCTGCTGTCTGTGTTTTATAGGAGAGCTACGTTTTAATGGAGCAGCAAAAAGTAGTGTGTGTGCGTGAGCGTGCGCGCCAGGGATGATTTGAGGAAGCATTCTGCTCTTCCTTCAAGTGATAACTGCATGTTTCACTTAGCAGAATGAACTGGCGAGAAAGCGGAGATGAAAGAAAGGAGGAGGAGCAGGAGGAGCGGGAGGAGGAGGAGGAGGAGGAGGGGCAGAGGGCCGCTGGTCGCTGGTCGCTGCAGCGCTTCCATGTGACAAGGGGAAATATGAGGGACTCTGACAGGTCTTAAACGGTCTGGCGCCAAGGCCTCAGTCTCGCCGCTAAATATAGCCGAAGAGATGATGCAGGAGGAGATGAAGAGATAAAAGGGAGAAAGTAACAACGTCGAGGGGAGGAGGAGAACAACAAGACTCCATGAGAGACGAATGTGGCGCAAAACGGCCGCCTCGTGTTGGAATTAGAGCCTCTTTGCCCCAGATCGCTGACACGTTCACGCACATTTCACATCTGCAGCTGTTTTGTGTTGTTTTGTGTTGTTTTGCATTGTTTTGCATTGTTTTGTGTTGTGTTGTGTTGTTTTGTGTTGTTTTGCATTGTTTTGTGTTGTGTTGTGTTGTGTTGTGTTGTTTTGTGTTGTTTTGCATTGTTTTGCATTGTTTTGTGTTGTGTTGTGTTGTTTTGTGTTGTTTTGCATTGTTTTGTGTTGTGTTGTGTTGTTTTGTGTTGTGCTGTATTGAGAGGGCGGATCAAGGACACGGAGACAGCAGGAAAACTCACTGTGGAGTTGTTGGCTCATTTTTGCGCATTTCGACCTCCTCGCCCTCTGACGCGCATCGCGTCGTTACTGTCTGCGTTCATTAATCCCCAGATCAGAGAATAGTCTGTGTTAATCTGTCATCAGCGGCCCTACCAGCAGCTCGGAGCGAGTCCTCCCGCCGCTTGATGACTTTTACATCGCGCGTAATGGATATTTTTGTGCCGCTGACGGCACAGAACAAACAACTGTGGACTCATTTGCACAAGGCTTGTTGATACAATTATCCGTCTGCGTGTTCCGGAAGAACTCCGTTATCCACTTGCATATGTTGTTCATTTTTTTCTTCCACTTAAGATCCTCGAATGCTTAAGATCCCCCCCCCCCCCCCCCCCCCGGCAGCCTGACAAACCGCCGCCGCTACATTTCTGTCATTTCATAAATCTGAAGCTGCGGCGTTCCAAACGAGTCAGCTGTCTGGCCAAATTAGAGCAGCCACGAGTCGCACCGTGACCCCGGAGGACGCCGTGATGCGCGCGCAGCGCGGCCTCGCTGCGTCGTACGTGAATTTGGTGACATTTATTCTCAATACTGATTCTGTCGGAGCCTCGTGAAAGAGTTAAAGCTCGGCGGACTCGTGCCCGTCATGCGCGCTTCTCGCTTGGTGGGACGCGTTCGGCTCCGTGCAGGTATCGTGCGCGCTGAAGCCGCTCCTGTCTGGCCTGCAGCGCAGCTGAGCAACAAGTGAGTCACGGAGTCCGAGCTGGACGCGACGCTCTGATGCTGCTGCTCGACCTGACGGATGCGCGTTCTCGGTGCGCGTCATGATGTAATCAGTTTATTAAACCAATCGGTCTAATCGGATTGTTTTCAAGTGGCGTAAATTATGAGAATAATTTGGTGAATGTAATGCATTAATGGTATTATTCACTTTGATAGGCTGATATCGGGTTGTGGAAGTCACGCCGACGCGGCTGCGTTCCAGGCGCTAATAAGAAAGACGCAGCTGCATCCGCTGCGGTCCAATTCAGACGGACTATCGGCTTTTTGTTTCAGCCGTTGTCTGCGTGACGCGTGTGGCCCAAAAAGGGGAGATGAAAAAAAGTCAGGGTCGGCGCGTAAAAAGTGGAGCTCCGGGTTGAATCTGAAGTTTGTTTGAATTGCGGCGCGTCGGCCGACCGAGCTGCTGCGGCGCCGGAGTCCCCCCCCCCCCCCCCCCCGTGACTCCCGGAGCCCCGAGCTGTCCCGGGTCTATAGAGGCTCGGTCGTCCTGCCCCAGATCGCGCTACTAAATCATCCCATCGCGGCTACCGTTTGATGTGGAAACACGAGCAACACCCTAAAAAAAAAACACCACAGCGGAAAACAGCAGCAATTAAACTCCTGCGTCGTTTAAAAAGCATTAAAACTCAAATCCACGTCCCGGAGAGACTTCATCAGAGCGTCCACTCACCGCGAGGACGTTCCGTCTCCGTTCATCTTGTCCTCGTCTGGGTTTGTCTTTTCCAGCCGCCTTCCCGTCGGCTCGATCAGGAAAGCCCCCCACGCGTAAGCGGCTCTCGCCCGGGACAAGCCTTTGCGTGTGAGCCCGAGGTCAGCGCGCACGCAGCTCCACACAGGGCTGGGCTGCTGTGAGGCAAATCCAGCCTAAGCGCCGAAACAAGGATAATCAGGGAATAATTAGAAGCCTGCTATTTTATAGCGGCACAAATCTCCCCGGAATGCAGCGCGTGAGCCGCGGCGTGGATTTACTGGTGTGAGACCGTGATCAACGTGGAGAACTGGAGCTGCCCCCCCCCCCCCCCTCTCTTTGACACCGTGGGTCTGTGGACAGGTTGCGCTCTGCGGAGGCGACATTGTTAAAACGCAAGCCGAGAGAGGTGATGCTTCCACCGGCCAAGAGCTGAGGGCTGGCCCGGTGTTTGGCTTGGAAATGGGGGTGGGGTCTCCCGATCCTTCCTGTCATTGGTTAATATTTTATTCTGTTGACATGTTTTCTTACTGCTAATGCTTCCGACACCTTCTTGCCCCCCTCCCTCCTCTTCCTGAGCTGTCGGAACCACGCCTATAGGGGCCCACAATTGGTCCAGAAAGCGTAAAATCAGCAATCAGAGGGGCTTGGCTCGTTAGTGTTGGGGATGGAGGCAGGAAGGACACGTGAGATAGTCACAGATCTGCAGTGAGCGGGGCAACATCTCTCCAGCCTCAGTGGGATGCCTGACGCACACACGGCGCATTTCAGTGAGCGCTCCACGGTGCGCCGCTTCCACTGAAGGACACGACGGAGGCGCCACGGGACGGGCGCTGCGGCGGCAACTCGGGGCTGTTCTCTTCACCCTGATTACGCGCTGCGACTTTTATCCGAGACGCGGAACTCTGTCGCGCTTCACACAAACGAACTGCTCGCAAAGCGCGGACCGTCACCGACGCTCGTTCTGCGGGGAAGTACCACTCAGATATCCGTTATTTCACTTCGCTTTTTTGTGGATGCACCGATGAGAGATCCAGTTTTTACAGGGACTGCAATGGCTTATCACCCTTTCCACGCACACCGGCCGACCGACTTCCCCATGTCCGCCTTTCTCGCGGCCGCGCAGCCGTCCTTCTTCCCGGCGCTCAGCCTGCCTCCCGGTGCGCTCACCAAGCCCCTCCAGGAGCACGGCCTGGCCGGGGCGGCGGAGGCTGGGCTCCACCCGGCCCTGAGCCACCATCAGGCGGCGCATCTCCGCAGCATGAAGAGCCTGGAGCCCGAGGAGGAGGTCGACGACGACCCCAAAGTCACGCTGGAAGCCAAAGATCTTTGGGACCAGTTTCATAAACTCGGGACAGAGATGGTTATTACCAAGTCCGGCCGGTAAGAATGACCGAGACGCGATTCCGATGTTTAAACGGCGGCTTGTCGGTGCAGCGGAGCCCGAGCGGAGACGCGCCGAGAGCCGCTAAAGGCGTTTATTCATCCGGCCTTTCCCCGTCGATTATTATTATTAGCCCTTCTTCACGAATCAATAAACGCAGATCACCTTTAATTTTGAACACACATTAGAACCAAGTATAGTCTTTTTGAAATGTCCCACGCATTTAGCGCTTTGCGCGGATTTAAAACGGGCTCCGTGGAGCATAGTTTTGTAGCAAATTCCTGGCACCTGAATTAATTTTTTAAATGCTTCAGATCTATCCTCAAAATTATTTTGTACATATTTGGAATATTTTTAGAAAAATGTGGCCTATAAACTAGAATCGCGTTTTGACCTCCCAACCCGTGGAGCTTGTGGATTCACTATAAACTGTCAGTTCAAAAAGCAGGGCCGTGAAGCGTTCATAATGTACTCAGCTCTGGAGAGTAGTGCGCGGGCAACACGCACACAAGACACGCACGCACCGCCTGAAATTGCGTTTCCTCCTCGCCTTCAAAGCGTCTTTGTTTTCCGATGCGTTCAAATCTTGTCGGATAATCTGGAGTTGGATCACGGCGCGTTGATTCCGTGTGTGTTTTTTCCTCTTCAGGAGAATGTTCCCTCCGTTCAAGGTGCGAATCAACGGACTGGATAAAAAGGCCAAATACATCCTGCTGATGGACATCGTGGCGGCGGACGACTGCCGCTACAAGTTCCACAACTCCCGCTGGATGGTGGCGGGCAAGGCCGACCCGGAGATGCCCAAGAGGATGTACATTCACCCGGACAGCCCGGCCACCGGCGAGCAGTGGATGGCCAAGCCTGTTGCGTTCCACAAACTCAAGCTGACCAACAACATCTCCGACAAACACGGATTTGTGAGTACAGACAGGGTTTATTTCTCTCTCTCTCTCTCTCTCGCGTAAGCAGAGACATTTTTCATGCTGCAGCTGCACGCTGCGTGTGTTTACTGCTGGAACGGGGCTTTTAAATTATTTATATCAGGACATTTTTATGTGGAAAATACACAAAAAGAAAACTGCAAAATAATAATAAGAAACAGAGGAAGAAAAAAAATAGAAAATAAGTTAAAAAGAGAACAAAACGTTAAAGTATAAAGTGAGTAATTATACATTAAAGCGAGGGGAACGTTTACATATGTATATGTATCATTTCAGAGAAGAGAACAGGCGCGTAAAGCTGCGTAAATCTACGTTGTCTTTACATCTGTTGACACTTTGACACAGAGCTCATGTTTTCTATCAGCTCCTATCAGCGCGCGTTTCTCCCCCAGCCAGACCCGGCTCTCTGCGGCGGGTCGAGGCCTTCCACGCCGGGAGAGCCTTTATTTCCAGAGGAGCTTTTATTGGCCTGAACAGAAACTAATTTATGTCTGAATGGCGTGTTTGCACGGCGGGAGGATTAAGATCATCATATCGGGTCAGACCGAAATTAGTTTGAGAGGCCGATAGCACACTGTAAATACTACATATACAATAATACTAATACTGCATACTATAGTATATAATACTACATTCTGCAATAATACTCATATTAAATGCTACATTTCATTACAGCGATAGAATGTATGGTATGTTGCTCGCAATATATATATATATATATATTCTAATTTATATATATATATATATATATATATTAAATATAGAATTATGTTTTATACAAAACACAGACTAAACTTATAACTTAGGTTTGGATGCGGATATATCGGCTACAGTATTTACAGACTTTGTTTCACGCAGGTTGCAGCTCTACTTTTTTATGCGTCATGTTCAAGTTTTAAAGTTAATATTTAAAAAAAAAAAATCCTGTACTTTTTGGCGTTAGCAGCGTTTGTTTGCCTTCCTGGTTTCTTTCTGGGAATAATAAAATATCGCGGAGAGGCGGGGCCTCGGGCTTTAGAGTCCGTTGCGTGATTCACGGAGGCGCTATTTAGTCAGAATTCTATTTTTATTTTTTTTTATTTTTTTGTCGATAGAAAACGGATCCAGTCGCGGTTCTGTTGCGGTTCTGAACCTTCCTGTGTGGGCCCGGCCAGGCTTCTGCTTTGCCCCCCCGCACTAATTACAGACGGGTCTGCGCACACACTAATTATAACAACGTCCATAACAATGTGCTGGGTGATCTAAAGCTGCAGCACATATTCACTCCAAAGCCGTGTTGTTTGTGTGCGTTGGTCCAGACAATCCTGAACTCCATGCACAAGTACCAGCCCAGGTTCCACATAGTCCGGGCCAACGACATCCTGAAGCTCCCCTACAGCACCTTCCGGACCTACGTGTTCCCGGAGACAGAGTTCGTGGCCGTGACAGCCTACCAGAACGACAAGGTGAGTCCCGGCTGACCCTGGACCAGCTGCTCGAACATGGCTGCAACGCTTTGCATAATAAATGTCCAACATGCGGCCCCTCCCCCTCCCCGCACCAACATCTCCCGGAGACTTAATCTGATTTTGTAGGTCGCCTAATTTCCCTGCAGAGGATCGACTCCCATGTCCCTGATTATTATTATTTTGTTGCTGTTTTTGCTGGGATGTGAGCGCAGCAGATATTCATGGTGCTACAAATGACCTTAAATCAGGCACGAGATGCGGAGCGTGCGCGTTGTGACGCAAATACGGCGGGCAATGCCTTTATTTATTTTATCTGATCAATAAACGGAACCGG